>NW_024066211.1:1800000-2155607 GCF_014898535.1 Botrytis deweyae
CGAAATCCGAACGTGGTTTCCTCAAAACCTCGGCCTGCTCATTAGGCATTTCATAGTGAATGAATCTAAAACGAATATTGCGTATTCCGTTTTGTGCACCCGATTTACAATCATTTCGAAGACTACTTAAAGACTCGCTCTGGTCATTTCAACCCTCATATATGCGACAGAGAACAAACTATTGCATAAAATGCAAAGGCCAGACCCCAAGAATAGGTTCGATCATACCGACGAGATCTTGGAGATACTCAGAGGCCAAGGTGTTGCTGATGACTCACTTGAGCAAAAACTACGGGAAATTTTTGTTACGATCGACGATGATGTAGAGGCTGGGCTATTCAGTCATTTGGAGGAATATGAAAAACAAAAAAGGGAAGAAGAGGAGGCGGAGGCGAAGGCCGAGGCGAGAGCAAATGCAGAAAGTGCTAAAGATAAGGAAAGACGAGAAGAAAGAGCCGAGAGAAGATTAATTCATAAAGATACCGAGGCTGCCGTGGATATTCTGCGTGCTATACATCAAACAGCTGCGCCTCTTCGTCATAACAAATGGCGAAAACCAAACGCAGGGTTCACAAACAAAAATATCAAAATCATAGGCAAGATCGGCGAGGGCGGTTTTGGAGCAGTATACCTTATTGAGAATATTGAGACTAAGGTTCAATATGCAATGAAGACTCAGTAAGCTTAACGCAATTACTATCCCCTTTGGTTTTTTATCTCATTTTATTCTTCGGTTCAAAATAGCACATTTATATTTCATCTTGCACACCTCTTCTAATGCCCTGCACGACAAGAACACCTCATTTTTCCTCCAAAGCCTAGTGTTCACAAGCAATACTGACTCCCCATTCCTGTAGGCTTATAAGAAAAAATGACGATGAGCCAATGATGACACCCCCAGCGTGGAGGGGAGCCAAGACCCCTCCTGTCACACCTTCTTCTGAGGCTTCGAAGATATCCGCGAAAGTAATGAAAGAACGGCATTTAATGACTAAACGGTTCAATGAAACCAAATGTTATTTGCAGTACATACGTTCTAGTCATCCTTCTATCTGCAACTTGGAAGCTTTTTTCGACTTAGAACAAGCAGAAGATAACGGCCACTGCCATATCTTTGAGTATTGTGATTGGGGAAATTTGGAAAACATTGTGACGCAGTACTATGATAGACCACGCTGGGGCTCAGGAGAGCCCGAAGGTTCTGTATGGACTCACAAACCAGAAAATATGCCAAAATTATACAAGCATGCAGCAATACCAGAAGCGTTCATTTGGCATGTCTATATGCAGACAATGGAAGCTCTGAGTTTCCTTCATGGTGACCACGAACTCAATAAGAAACAAGAGTTCCACTCACGCAATCAAGTTATTTGCCTTGATATCAAGTTGGACAACATATTTTTGAAGGACTCTGGGAAACCAAACACATATCCAACTGTAAAAATTGGGGACTTCGGAGAAGCCACCTATGTGCCATATGGAGAGCAACGCTGGCATGACACGGGAAACGCCGTGTGCGGGGCGCCCGAGGAACCTTATTTAAGTGCCAAATATGATGTTTGGTGTGTCGGGATGTCATTGTACATTTTGTCGCACTCGGGTAGACGACCAAAGAGAACTGAAGTAGACGGAAAGCAAAATAAAAAGGAGAAGCCGAATTGGGGTTTATGCGATCCACATCTTTCTAAAGTTTTGGCTAACGAGCTTGAAAAGCCAAGAGAAATGGACGTGGAAAAGAGATGGACTGCAGCTCAAATATTAGACCATATAAGACCAATAGCTGAAGAAACGATACGTTTGACGTATAGACGTTTGCAGAATTGGGCAAGACCGGAGTTACAGGTAACATATGAGGAAGATATTGTTGAACGGGTTGAAGGGGGAGAAGCTCTCAGTGAGATCTCAGAAAGCGATGATGGTGATGATGGTGATAGTGATAGTGATAGTGATAGTGATGATGATGATGGTAGTGATAGTGATAGTGATGATGATGATGATGATGGCGATGAGACCGGAGAAAAGAAAACCAAAGAGCAATTAGCAAAAGAGGAGGAGGCCAGAAAGCAGGAGGCCGCCAGAAAGCAGGAGGAGGCCAGAAAGCAGGAGGAAGCTAGAAAGCAGGAGGAGGCTAGAAAGAAGGAGGAGGCTAGAAAGCAGGAGGAGGCTAGAAAGCAGGAGGAGGCTAGAAAGCAGGAGGCCGCCAGAAAGCAGGAGGAGGCTAGAAAGCAGGAGGAGGCCAGAGAGAAGGAGGCCAGAAAGCAGGAAGCCACAAAGCAGCAAGCCATGGTGCAGCAAGCAATAGAGCAGTTAACTGAAGTGCAGCGAGCCCTAGAGCAGCAAGCCAAAGAGCACTCAACCAAAGAACAATTAGCCAAAAAGCACTTAGTCACAGGGCGGATAGGCAAAAATCAGTTTGTCATAGAGCAGAAAGCCAGAAAGCAGGAAGCCGCAGAGCAGCAGGCCAAGGTACAGCAAGCGAAAGAGCAATTAGCTAGAGTGCAGCAAGCCGCAGAGCAATTAGCCAGAAAGCAGCAGGCCGAGGAGCAACAACAGGAGCGGTTGAGAAAACAACGAGAAGAGGAGTCGAGAAGACAGCGAGAAGAGGAGTCGAGAAGACAGCGAGAAGAGGAGTCGAGAAGACAGCGAGAAGAGGAGTTGAAAAGACAAAGAGAGGAGGGCCAAGTAGGAGAAAGTCCATCAAATGCGCCGCCCCAGAAAAGGCGATTGATTAGATACAGAAAACTCCGAGCTTACCGGGAATGATGCATGCTTGATATTAATCTCTGGTGAGCTCACTCAAGTTGACAGATCTTATGATAGCACTAGCTAATGTAAGTTGCTGTAGGATTGTCCAATGGCTTCTAGATCGGTCCAACTACAAACGTTGAAACCTGACATATCTTTCAATAATGAGATTTTGATAATGAATATCTTTCTGTTTTCGAAACTGTCCCACAATAAAGCAAGGTACTGTCGCTCCCGAGGTCGCTGCTGGTAGTCGAATTGGAGTCTAGAGCTCAGCTACTTCATGTTTGCCTAGCGTTAATGCAAGGAAAAGATCAGATAATTTTACAATCTAATCATATCTTATCAATCAGAGGATCACAATCCAATCATTTTCCTTGAATACCGGTGATCGATATATTGCTTGCCATATCTAGTACCCTTCTCGTGATGCGATACATGTGTGGGTCCTAGCGCCTCACTGTTATTCCGTACTCCGTATATGCTATTCCGCTTATTCCGTGTGAGCAAAAGCGCGATGAATGAGCACGAATTCTCCTCTGGAAGTTTTGGTGTGAGATTTGCCCTTGAGTTTTGGATTCTTAATAAAAGCCAATGTCTTGAAAGGGCTAAAATCGAATGACCAAATATAGAATGACATGGTAGTTTCATAGAAGAGCTTTTCGGCAGGAAAACCTCCTTCGGGAAAATGAATGATTTCCTATAAAAAATGACATGGCAATATGGACAAGATGTTTTCTGCATCGTAGACAGTTTCTCTAGGATATGAATATTAAACATGCAACTATTCGTCCAAGTTAGCTATCAAATCCCTTGCAGAGACCGGTGTAAGACTCACGAATCTAGGATAACGGAATAGGTAGGCCCAGCAGCTTATTCCTAGGGTATCGTCAGATGCATATATACTATGAGATGAACCATAACATGAATGAAGAATCATCAGCTTAACTTTCAATTCATTCCGAGCAACCCAATACTAAAGCTTACCACGACGGCTAGCCCGATTTTCATAACGTAGACTTTCGAAAATGGATCCTGAGAATGATCCTGAGAAAGCTTCCGAGAAGACTTCCACACCTATTGCCACGACATACGCTGACGCTGAATATCTCGTAGCATTTACCGTCCCCCAAGATCCTACCAACCCAAAATGCTGGCCGACCTACCAGAAATGGCTCACTACGCTCATTCTTTCATCCACCGGATTCAACCGAATTGCTGTATCCACGATTATGGCACCTGCACTTCCCATAGTCGCATCTGAGCTCCACATGACTTCCCTTGAGTCTGTTATGGCCATGTCCGTTTACTTACTCGCCACAGCCTTTGGTCCCTTACTTATTGGTCCGCTATCTGAATTATATGGACGACGCGTCGTGTTACATACGACCAATGTATGGTTCCTGATATGGAATATTGTATGTGGATTTGCGCACACGAAGGGGTTATTGATTGCTGCAAGATTGATGGCCGGTCTTGGTGCTAGTGCTATTTATGCTTTAGGAAGTGGAGTTCTAGGAGATGTTTGGAGATCTGATGAGAGAGGAAGATCGCTGGGGATTTATTCCTTGTTACCACTGCTTGGTGCAGCTGCTGGTCCTATTATTGGAGGTTATATCACGGAATATACGACCTGGAGGTGGATGTTTTGGTCAACATCAATTTTTCAGGCGATAATGATCGTGGTATCGATTCCTTTGTTTCGAGAAACTCATGGTCCGACAATTCTTCGGCATAAAGCTAAAGAGCTCAGGCTCAGTACCGGGAGTTCGCGTTATTACACAGAGGATGAGGCACTTGGGAAAGGAAGATCAGTGTCCTGGGTATTGATGAGAAGTTTTTCTAGACCCATTCGTTTACTTCTATTCCATCCAATTATTCAAGTCCAGGCTTGTCTTTCGGCTTTCGATTATGGCATCACCTATATTACTCTTTCCACCTATTCCGATATTTGGACTGGAGAATACCACGAGTCTATCTCCAAAAGTGGCCTTCATTATCTTGCCATGTGCCTTGGAGAAATAGTGGGAGCACAAATTGAAGGGCCATTATTAGATCTCGTCTTCCGCAGAATGAAACAACGCGCAGATGGTGTCGAGATGCCGGAATTTCGGGTTCCGATCATGATACCAGCATTCGTCCTCATACCGCTTGGACTTCTAGTATATGGGTGGGCAGCTCAAAAGCATGCACCTTGGATAATCGTCGACCTTGGAGCTTTTGTATTATGTTTTGGTATGCAGATTGGTGGACAAGCATTGCAAGCATACGTCATCGATTCATATCCAGACCATACGAGTTCAGCATCTGCTGCATCACAATTTCTGCGCAGCTTGACTGCTTTTGGTTTCCCTTTGTTTGCGCCGAAGATGTATCAAGTGTTGGGGCATGGGTGGGGAAATAGCACATTGGCGTTTGTTGCTATTGCCATTGGCATAACAGCACCGTTGGGTATATGGCGGTACGGTCCAAGATTAAGGGCGAAAGCTTTGTCGAGTTATTGAAAGGTGAATGAAGAATAATCAGGACGCTTTATCAAAACAGGGATCTATGGGAAGTGACAAGATCGAGAACAAACTATGAACATGAAAAGTTATATATTTTGAATCGTTCGAGTTGTAGATCCATTCCTTCATTACCTACCACACTTTTTAATCCAACAAAGATTGGAAGATTGTTTGAGTTGTCCGGACAAATATTACTTAATCTTTCTCTCCGTCTACCTTGAACAATCATTACTACGTTCTCCAACTCTATCCTGCACAATGACACCAATTTGTTGGTGGCCAGAATCTCTCCAGAGCCGTTTGATAATAATGCAATCTTGAATGATCGAATTACTGTTGGGTCGATGGTCTTGGCGATCTGACTTTCAGAGAGAACCCCGAATCCTTTCTGAAGATTCTTCCAGATGTTGTCAATCTTCTGATGCCAATGAGTCCACCCAACGTGAATGTCTATTCGCTTTGAACCCGAAACAAATAATGCTAAGACTTCAATGAAATTAAACTAAAAGCGTCCAAACAAGTAGAAACCATGGGAACATACACTGATGCAGAAAACGTTCTGGGTGATATTTTTAAACGTACCATAAATTAAGTATCGTCAGTTCATTTGATGATGGCCCAGGTATACATACACAATTTTGTTCGACTCTTCCAACCTCGTCATTAAAATTTATTCTAATCTCCGCCACCGCTAATCGTTCCACCAGCTTGTTTCCAGCTTTGAGCCATTGCCAAGAAATTCGACAATTTCTTCGTTTGTTCATCATCGGCAGGGAAAACGTAATCAACATATTCCTCATAACTATCATCATCAAGCTTTCTTCTTCTCTTCGTCTTTCTTGGCATTTGTTTCTGTACTTTCTCGATATCTTCCTCTGTACCATGAGTACGTTCAAAGGAAAGATGAGCATTGAGGAGAGAAACACGCTGTGAATATGTTAGATATTGTGTTGGAAAATTTAGATCAAGTGTGTGACATACCTCTTCCTTAAGATCCTTATCTTTCATGCTCTTAAGGGCACGTTCGAAGATCTTCCTTGCACGTGTTTTTGCAGCTTCACTAACTGGTTTCTCCTCATCATCCTCTGTCTCTTCCTCATCATCATCTGGAACGTTAATTTCGAAATGTGCATAACTGATCCAGACCTTCACATGATCTGTCTTCTCCAACAATCGCTCGTATAGGTGTCTAGTGCGATCGTACTCGCCTTCTTCCTCCTCAAAGTCAATATAGGCTTTCCATAATAATTCCGGCATATCAAGAACTTGTTGACTGATTGCCAATTCAAATATCGCACGAGTACGTTCCAGATCATCTAAACCTCGTTCCAGTTCAGCAAATTTAATCCAGGCTTGACAATTAGCTGGATTCCATTCGATATGTTTCTCGTAAAGGGTACGACATCTCACGAACTCGAAAAGTTTGATCTCTAGCTCAACATAACCTTTGAAAAGCTTATCTTTAGGACACATTCCGATGGCTTGACCTAAAGTCTTTCTGGCGGCTTGTAATTGCTGTTGTCGAATCTCGAATTGAGCCTTCATGAGCCAAATCTTGGCAAATGTAAATTTCTTGTGGGGTATTAATTTCAGACACTCTTGGTAGATCTGTCTCGCTCGCTCAACATCTTTTGACTCCATTTCCTCCCAAATAGCATAAAAAATCCACAAATAGATATAACGCCTCCAATGCCTCTTCTCCTGAGTTGGTGGAATTTGAGCAATGGCCCTCTCATAAACATCTCGAACTCGATCGACATCCCCTGAGGTTTCCTCTAATCTGGCATAGTCGAACCACGCATCGTAATTTTTGGGGTTCTCCTTTACCTGCTCTTCATATTGAACTCGACGTTTTGAGATAATTACATCTTCCACACCTTCACGATCACCGAATTGTTTCTCGAAAGTCGTATAAGCTTTATGGAGGGAAATAGACTTTGATCGTGCCATACGGTCGAGGGCATATTTGTAAATGGCTCTTGCGCGTTCGTACTCCTTTAACTTTGCCTCAAATCTCGCATATGCAATAAAGAGTCTCTCATCCATAAAGTCTTCACCCAAAGCTTCGACAGCTGTGCCAAATACCTCTCTAACCAAATCACTAGTGCCATACTCTTCTTCGAATCTGGCCCATTTGATCCAATTTCTTGGTTCGGGATGTACCATGGTAAATCTTTGGAAGATTTCCCTAGCTCTTTGAAACTCGCCATATCTTTTCTCCAATTTGATGTAACTGCTCCAAGCTGCCTCATCCGGTTCCCAAGACATCCATCTTTCGAAGACTTGTCGTGTACCGGGAATATTACCAAGCATTTCCTCCATGTAACAATACTTGTACCACAATTTATCAATTCTAGGCAAAATAGTGACGGCGCGATCCAACAAATTTCTGGCATGGTTTATGTTCCGCGATTTCATCTCCGCCTCGATATATCGAATCCATAATGTGACAGATGTTGAGTCGACATCTAATGCTCGTTCAAAAACGGATCGTGCTCGTTTGAATTCTTTCTGTTCCAATTCCCATTGCGCATATCTCATCCAATTATTCATATTAATCCTATTCCTCCGCACATAGTCCTCGAACTCTTTTCTTTTCCTCCCTTGGAATTCATGAAGCTCTTCGAGATCAGCAAAACGCTGAGTTGGTGCTTGAAGTCCTGGTTCTTGACGGTCAACAGCTTCTCGTAGAAGTTGTTCTGCTGAAATTTGGATGGCACTGGCGGCCTTGTTTTTGACCTTTGGAGGTCCTCGAGCTTTCTCATATTCAGACTCCATGGTGGCGGTAGAGTTTAATCTCTTGACGAAACAGTTGGTATGATTCTGGTTCGCGTTCAAGACTTGAAGGTGTCGCGATAGTCAAAAAGATTGATTAGTAATATTATCTGTACCTACGCTAGCGGCCGCCTTTCCGGCTTGAGCTCTTCTCTAATCGATTTTCTATACCTTCACGCGCCAACTACAGCAAACAACATTACATTTAAGATGTCGACTCTCGCAGATGAATTATTGCAAGATTTTGAGGATTCTGGATCCGAAGGTGAAGGCGAGGATAATGCACACCTTTTTGCCGACCCTGACGAGGTCGCCCTGAGCATGAATGGGAACGCGACAGGACTTTCAGGCGCAAGCGAAATGGAGCTCGATGGCGATGAAGAAGCAGTCGACGAGGATGATGAGATGGCAGAAATGACCAGTGGTGCTATCGATACTGCAGAAGATGAGGAGGCGACCAAAGCGAAAGTTGAAAAGATGCAACTTGGTGGAGTAGATGATGTGCGGAGTGTAGCAGGTTTGATGAAAACGTTGGAACCAGTTTTAGAGGTCAGTAGAATTTTGTTTTTCCCCTTCTCAACTTGGAGACCTATGGTTTACATCTACTCTTTCGTGTCTTAGCCCTGACTCTTTCCTCGATTTGACAGAAAATCGCACATTTTCAATCGTTACCTCCCGATAAACAAACAACCTTCGTAGGCTCGGTCGAAGACAACCCAGAATATCATCTCTTAACGCAAGCAAACACTTTGTCGACATCTATCGATAGTGAAATTATCCTAGTCCACAAGTTCATACGAGATCATTATTCGATTCGATTTCCGGAATTGGAAACATTGGTCACCAATCCACTGGACTATGCTAAAGTTGTCACTATTATTGGGAATGGACCTATGGACTCGGAAAATATCAAGACGCTTCAAACATCGAAGGATAATCGACTTGGTGCTACACTGAGATCCGTTTTGGATGGTCCATCTGTTATGATTGTTACGGTCGAGGCAACCACTACAAAGGGTCGAGAAATGTCACCACATGAACTTGAAAGAGTATTTCGTGCTTGTGATATGACTCTTGCATTGGACAAAGCGAAAAAGACTTTAACTGATTATGTTCAATCACGCATGAACTTATTCGCTCCAAATCTCACAGCCCTCATTGGATCTCTTACAGCGGCACAACTACTAAATTTCGCTGGAGGTTTGACAGGCTTAGCAAAGACACCTGCATGCAATCTTCCTCCTCTAGGATCCAATAAATCATCCGGAACAGGTTTTGCTACTAATGTCGGAGTTCGCCAACAAGGATTTCTTTATCATTCTCCTATCATTCAAGGAATTCCCAATGATCTTAAGAAACAAGCTATGCGTATTGTCTCCGCTAAAGTTGTCCTAGCCGCAAGAGTTGATCGCGTTCATAATAGTCCAGATGGTTCTACAGGTGAAGAATTGAAAGAACAATGTATCACTCGACTCGAAAAGCTCACTGAGCCCCCTCCAAATAAAGGTGCTCGCGCATTGCCAGCTCCAGATGATAAACCTGCACGCAAACGTGGTGGTCGACGTGCTCGATTAGCCAAGGCGGCAACTGCTATGACCGATCTGAGAAAAGCACAAAATAGAATGGCATTTGGAAAGGAAGAGAAAGAAGTTGGTTATGGTACTGGTGATGGAACTAAGGGTATGGGTATGATTGGACAAGGCAATGACGGTCGTATCCGAAATATTCAAATAGATCAACGTACAAAGGCCAAACTTTCCGCAAAGAACAAAGGTTGGGGTACTTCAACTCCTATGAGTGGTTCCGCATCATCACTTCGAGGATTTGGTCAATCAGCTGGTAATATAGATTTACGGGGTAAAGGCTTAAGAGCATCAGGTGTAGGAGGATTGAGTACTAGTACTGGAGCTAGTGCAGGAACTGCTAGTAGTTTGGCATTTACGCCAGTTCAAGGATTAGAATTGGTAGATCCAAAGAGAGTAGCAGAAATGAAGAGAAAGAGGGCAGCAGAAGAAGATAAATGGTTCAAAGGTGGAACATTTACTCAAGTTGGCAATGGTGGTGATAGCAGTATGGGACCTCCTCCCAAGAAAGTAGATTCTGGTGCTGGTAAAATGGGTCCACCTGCTTTGCCGAAGAAAGCGTAAAGAAGGTGGGTCGGATCCTGTAAGATGGAAAAGGGAGTTTGAGGGGAAAGGAGCATCATTATGGCGTTTTGTGGGCGGATAGGTGTTTTACAATACCATAACAAGCAGAGCTTTTGCTTATCCAATGACTGGGCGAGAATTGAAGAATGTAAAATTGTTTCAAATAACCAACTGCTTGCCAATAAATTGATCCTGTATTCATCACCTGATGATAATGTTGACAGCAGTTTACATAATTCTTTCGCCCAAATGTTCATCTTACAACCAATCTCAAGTCTACTCCACGACGATACTCAATCCCGCGTGCTTCATACTCCTTTTAAAAATGCGTTGACATGCTCTTCAAAAATCTTCTCTACCATAAACATTCTTTCCGTTTCAAGCAAAAATTCAAATCAATCTCCAAACTCACTCAAATGACATCTTTCACTGGCTCAGTTGCCATCTGGGCCCTATATGTAACGTTGTATATCGATTGAATGAACATTAAATACAGACCATGTCTATCATGTCTATGTTTTGCCTTTCATCAACGAGCCACGAGTATGAAGTCAAGCTCATTTGGTTTATCTGCCCGCCATGATCAATCCAACGAAATGGCATCGATCCGAACCTCTTGAATTGGATCTCTTACAGCCATACCCTCATTGTCAAGGATAACTGGATGTGAAGGATTCACATCTTCATTTTTAAATCTCTTGATTACCAAATCAATTGGATAAAGAGCGAGCGATATCGATTCTCCCTTCCATTTGTCTCATCTTACTCATATAAACTACCTTATGCTATCTCTTTGGCTCTGACTAATGACCACTTATACATACAAGCAACAGTAATCCGAAGACAACGTCGGTAAGTACAAGTAGGTCATACTCAGGTTCGTAGCCAGCACCACGTACAGGTAGAGATTCGTCTTTGCTGGCCTCCCCCGCCGCATCCATACGATGCCCATATACGCCCATCCATCCATCTCCCTTATCTATCCTACAGGTACTTATGGTTCCCAAGCCATCCATCCGTCCATCCATCTCCCTCGTCTATCCTACAGGCACTTATGGTTCCCAAGCCATTCTATCTCCACTCCACTCAACCGTCCCCTTTGGTAACTTACAGGTTCCCAAGCCTCTATCTACCCATCCCCTTAGGTAACTTTCAAACAGGTTCCCAAGCCTTATCTACCCCTATTTACCACCAGTAGCCACGGTTGTCGCCATTCCTAACCACAGGATTCAGTCCCATCATTTCATGCTTGGAACCTTCTCTCATAGTTTTCCACCCAGAGATACCCTTCTGGGCTCTGGGAATCCCATGTTCAACCACTTTTTGAGCCCTATGTAGCTCTTTGTAAACATCTGGTGCATTGATGGGGCACGGATTCGGCATCTTTTTTGGCAAGACCCAGGTGCTACGAAGAGCAGGCGGAAGTAGGTTTTGTCCATCGACCCAGGTATTGTAGTCCCGGGCTCGTTGTTGGAGCTCCAAAATCTCCGGCTTGAGTGCTGAAGGGCACTTGTAACATCTTGCCCGTTGGCACTGGCAGTATGTGCACTTCGTATCGGCATTCATTTTTCGAGCACGCTGGCTTTGTTGATGGAGCACACAGCTCTTGGTAGGATCGAGGATCACTCTCTTCACGCAGCGCGCACAAGTTGGGGTGGGTTCGGTGGGTGCCAGGGGTGCTGGGGGTGCTGGGGGTGCCGGGGGGCTATTTGAGACATTAGTTAGTTTAATTGTGTAGAATCGGTTGAAATCGATGAAAGGATTAGGTCTAGCTTGTAGAAATTGGCAAGTAGATGGCGCGATTGAAGAAGAAGAAGAAGTAGGATATAATACGTACCCTGCATCGGAACCAGAATCATCACCACTGGCAGGCGATTGGCTAGATGAATTAAAATAATTAGCTCAGTATCTAGGTTATTTTCAAACGTTGAATCTAGTATAGAAGGTTGCATAAATCAAATAAACCAAGCATTTGCTCTTACGGTTGAATATCTGCCATTGTAGCAGGAGGACGAAGCACCAAAAGAACCAGGAAGGCAATGCGGTGATGGAGAAGCACGAAGATGGCAGAGGCGCAAGGTACAAACAGAGAAAGGAAGCAGAACAGCAAGAATCAAAGATTGCGTGGGAGAAATGTCGAATTTCGAGTAAATACTCGAATTTTTAATCTTTGTTGTTGCTGAAGAGTTCAAAGTAGGTCAAGAAAGGCAGTAAGGTAATAAGAAACGTGAATTAGCACGTATTTTGATTAATTCAACTATTACACCAATAAGAGGTTTTGCTTAGTCGCTTAGCAGAAATGCCCCTCGAGGGGGGACATTATGTTGATGGGAAGTTTATCGGTCATGTGACTTAGAAACAACTAATTGGATTTTATTCCTATGGATAATCTAGTTCTGTGATTCTGAGATGATAGTTGTCTAATTCTTTGAGTCATATTGGAGTCATCTTGTTACTTGGTGATTGTATTCATCTAATTGCTTTGATGGATATGTGTAATTTGTCAAATAATGGATCTATTCGTCTTTTAACCTTATGGAAACTACTTAGTGTGTCTTTGGCATTCTCACAGCTAGATAAAGATTCTCTTATATCCCTCAAACTCTAGTTAAAATGTCTTAAGTGTCTCCATAACAGCTAGAAGGTTATTATATGTCTTTCGACGATAGTTACTAGAACTTTAGTAACAAGTTGACAGTTGAGTTTACTCTACTGGCACTCGGCCATAGATTTGGTTCTTTGACATTACAAAATTCGAAAGTTTGACAAAGTTCTTTTATCTTTAAGCTGTGTCTTATGAGCCGAGACCTTGTAAGTGTGTTTTTCTTGTTCTAAAAAGCTGTTGTTTCTCTCGAGTGAGATCTAAAAGTTCAATCTGAAGTTTTTTAATCCACTGAATGATCTTAACTTTATATTTTTGTATCTTTAGACGATATCATTGATATATCTACAGAGCTACTATGAGATAACTATTTACTACGAACATTAAACTTCAGATGACAACAGTTAGAATTCCTATCTACAATTAATGATTAATATAAAGATATACTATCTTGTAATGAAACACCAATAAATTCCCTGATATATTTGTTCTGTCTATGTTATATAATAATTACTTGTTCTTAGATAACTTTCAGACGGATACTTCAGATACTTTAGATACTACTCGCTAATGAATATCGACATATTGTAAGTCCTATCATAAGAACACATTAACATTAGATTGAACATTCATAATTAAATAGAGTAAATATTTACACTGAAGATGGATTTTCATGAATCTACTTTGAGAACAAGCCGTTCATGCTAAGATCACATATACAATATATACATCTTCCTCTTTCTTTTTCGCATCAACTACACATTAATTACCTCCTTCATATCTTTTAACCCTATTGAATATTTTGTACACCTCCATAAATACACTTAATGCGCTAGCAACACCAACAATACCATCTGGTTAACAATGGCCTTACATTCTCGTATCACATAAGGAGTGAGATTTCGAGAAGCCCCGCAATTTAAGCGAGTATAGCTTAGAAGCCGAATACACTCATTTGACTACTATTAAGCGAAAGAGTAATGAAGATATCATTATTCTCAAGTCTTGCTGTTCTATAAATGAGCACCTATTTCTCATATCCCAAAACGAAATCGGCAAGTGAGTTGGGAAAAAGAACCTCTTGAGATACATAGAGGTCTAAGGGGAACTTTTGGAACTTCAAAAGATGTCGTGAAGATGGATGGGAATAAGAGCTGAGATATAATTAGTCCTGTTATTCATCTCTATTGTAGAAAATGTTAATGGTCAAATTAGACAGATTCATTTTAGTTATAAAACCAAGTCATTCATACAAATCAATCTATACCTTTTTCTACCGCTAAATTTTTACGGTTTCCTACACCAGCAGATAAGTTTTCCATATCATTTTTCCTGTTATGTATTCACTTTCTCCGCTGCGGAAATAAAATCAAAGAACTAATAGTGAGTTTGCAGACAAAGTAATATAAACACTCGACTTAAATATGAAACTAATTGATTATACTCTCCAGGAGCATGATAAGCTGGAGAGGTATGACTCTACATCTTTAGGAACACAACAGTTCATTTCTTTCATTTGTATATTCGAGATGATAGTAATTTGTTGAGAGGTATTCATATCTTCTGTATGTGTTATGATTCGTATTTCTGTATAAATAGAAATAAACTCTTTACTGATTATTGAGATAAAATAATATCCTTACTTATCTATGATTCACATGAAGAAATAAATAGTAAAGATAAAACAAAATAAACAAACACCCGAACTTTGAAAAAGATATCAGTAATCATCACTCCAAGAATCAAGCCGTATATAAATACAATACCAGTAGACTGAAATAATTACTAGACAATCATCCCTACTTCTATGCAAGGTTTCCAAAGGTATCAACACAATTTTGCTTCAGCAGTTTAACATCTAGATCTAGATCTACGAATAGAAAACTAAACATGCTGACTGGAAATTACAATTTCTTCTTTTCCGACAAAACCCATTACTAGTAATTCAACGATGTATATTATGCCCTCATCTCTATGTATATCCAAATTGACTGCTATAAGATTAGTATCAAGCTTAAACCTCATAAACTATTCTAACAATTCATCAAAGAGCAAGAACGATATCTGGATGAAAGAGCGGAGGATACATCATCATCATATATGATGAACCTAGAATCAAGTATCAACGCAGGAGAGAAGATACAAGAATTGAGAATCGAGACGCGAAGCCACACTCAACGGGCTCCAAACAATTTCATCAATAACTTCCATATTAAAAATAACGCAAATCAATCAAGAATATTAAGTTCTGCAGGTATCAGATATATTGTGTCCGCTTGAATCACATCATGCTTTGAAAGAAAGAAAGGAGGAAAGAAGATTATATCATTCACTCATGCGACTCATATATCTCATTACGTCTCGGCTCCTATTGACTTAGTAGGTATGCTGAATAGAATATCTCACTCCTATCTCTACCCAATAGACTTCGATAAATGTGGAAGGATGAATCGCGCAGTCGCGTCGTTGCTTGATGCGCATACAGTAAGTATACCGTCTTTCCCCCCATACATGTAGCTTCGTTTAGTATCCCCCTCCAAAAAAACCGCAACAACGTCGAAGATTTCATCCAAAGCTCCTTCTCCATCTTATATGTCATATTTCCCATTTCCCATCTCCCAAAATCATCATATACTCCTAACCCATACTAATCCAATACTCATCTTTATCCACACATCCACACATCTCACAGTTCCAGATCCCAGATCCCAAAAAAAAATACCCAACCACATAACTCCTAATTCGCACTTTCAAACCCCAAAGAGACTACCAATCTCACTCTCCCATCCACCCCTACATCTACAATCCCATCTACAAACCCATTTACATTTCCATTTCAAATCCACCGCACAGCTACTAACCACTACAAACCCATCTCATATCTCCTCAAACTTCTTGATTTCCAACATATTACATTTTATCATATATAACATCACATCAAAGAATTAGACATCTTCTCTATCTACATATCCAAATATATTCTTCCATCCCAATGTCCAAAACAGAGGTATATCTCATCTCGTTTATTTCTAATTAATCATCTCTTTCCTTGTCATTTCCCCTTTCTTCTCCTCCTCCTCGCCCTCCTCCCTCATCCCCACGCCCCCTCATAGTACCTAACTACCAAAACCGTAGATCTTACTTAACCCACTCCAACCATAAATACAACCTAACCTCGTCCGGCACATCACCCACTCCATCCGGCACCTCACCCGCTCTCAAACCGATCCTACCCATCCAACCCACTCTATCCTACCCACCACAACCGTTCTTCGCCCCTCACACTATTTCCTATCATCTCCCCTCACTATTCCCCATTATCTCCATGAAGATCATGAACTATCTAGTTCACTAAGCAACTAACTACCTCAACTAACTACCTCAACTAACTACCTCAACTAACTACCTCAACTAACTACCTCAACTAACTTACGAATCCATCCTATCCTATCCTATCCATTCCATCTATCTATCTGTCACCTTCCTATTCTAGTAATATACCTCTTTCGTTGTACCTCTTTCATCACACTCTATACCCTCTTCATCACACTCTATACCCTCTTCATCACACTCTATACCCTCTTCATCACACTCTAAACCCTATACCTATACCTCTCTCATCACACGCTATACCCTAACCCCCTACATCACACCCTAACCCCTAACCCCCTCCACCATTCCCCATCCATAAACAAGTAAGACATACGAAATACAACATACGACATAGAATCCACCACCCCCAACCCCCAACCCCCAACTCCCGGCCCCACCACAACCCACCACCCGAACCTAACAACTTAAACTTCCCGCACTACCACTCTAACACCATCCCACTACCATCCTAACTCACAGACAGACAGACAAACACACACACCATCACCCCCCCCTTATCCCCAAAACAAACATCGCAGTATCAAACAACCAACTTACGAAAGAAATCATGACATCTAGCTCTATAGCTCTATAGCTTCAACCCATCAACTCTTCATAATTCCAACCCACTAACTCTCCATAGCTCCAACTCACCACACTAATGACTTATAAATACGATGTGATAATCACAACACGAATCACCACACGAATCACATCACACTAATGACTTATAAATACGATGTGATAATCACAACACGAATCACCACACGAATCACATCACACTAATGACTTGTGAATACGACGTGATAATCACAACACGAATCACATCAGATCAGATCACATAACCAAATCACAGTCATAAACCAACCAAACCAAACCAACCAAACCAGATCAAATCTACCAAACCAGATCAAATCTACCAGACCAAACCAGACCAAAATCACAAACTAAGTAAACCAAACCAAATCACATACCCAAACCAACCCAAAATCATAATCACAAACCAAACCATAAATCAAACCATAAACATAAACATACCCAAACCAACCCAAAATCATAAACATAAACATACCCAAACCATAAACATAAACATACCCAACCCAAAATCACAGTCCCAACCCAAAACCAAAGCAAAAAAACCCATAAAAATTCCCATTATTCCCGAAGCGCGCGAAGCATATCAAAAGAAAAAAATTCAAAAAAAGATCAAAAAAAAAGATCCCCTCAAAAAATCAAAGAAAAAAATTCAAAAAAAAAAAGATCAAAGAAAGTACTAACTAACCATCCATCACCTAACCATCCATCAATCACCTAACACCTAATACTAATCACTAATCACTCAAAATATTAATCACCTAATACTCAAAATATTAATACTCAAAATATTAATCAAAATATCAATCAAAATATCAATCAATCAAGTAAAGAAAGAAAGGAAAAAGTAGTCAAGTTATTATAAGTTAGTCTGGAAGAAATAAAGTACTGGTGGGTAGGTAGATAGGTAGATAGGTAGTGAATATTCAATAAATGATCTTCCAATAAGCAGTGTAACGTAGTATGTATGTATATATGTATATAATGGAATGGAATGGAAAGGTATGTATGTATGTAATGAAAAGATATATATGTAATGAAAAGATATATATGTAATGAAAAGATATATATGCATAGATATGTATGTAATGTAATAAAAATGTAGGTATGTAATAGAAATGTATACGAGCGAGCAACACTTCCTCTTCCCATCTACGGAGCTTTCCATAGTTTTTCATCTCTCTCATCTCTTTCTCTCTCTCTCATCTCTCTTTTTCCTTTTCTTCTTCTCTCTCTAAATCTGAATCTGAATCCCAATCTGAATCTGAATCTCCGCACCTACCTCTTCATTTACATCCCTCCCGCTCCCGCTTCCTCTCCATCATTATCATCATCACCCAGATCCACATCCAGATCCACATCCCCATCCACATGCAAATTGCCATCTCAATCCCCATCCCGATCCCCCAACCCGCTCAGACCCCCCCAACCTACCCATACCCATTCCACCATACCCATTCCACCAACCCCAAACCAGCAACTCCAACCTCCCACCTCCAACCTCCAACCTCCAAACCAAACCAACCCCCAACATCACATCTTCCGCGCCACCACCACCACCACCACCACCTCAAAAAAACACCCGCACATCCGTACATCCCCTCATCCGTGCATCCCCGGAAGCTTACACCCTCCATCCATCCACAGTCCATCGTCCACAGTCCCTGCGCCATCTAGACTTTCCTCCGCCGACGATACTAAGAAACCCCTCCTGCAAGCCCGACTTTTCTTAGCCTCCGACTCCAACTCCAACTTCGACGCCGACTCCGACTCCGACTCGAGACTATTGGTTTGGCGACATGCATGCAATACCATGCATATCGCACGCACCATCAATGGGTCAGAGAGAGTGATGCGCCGATATAACTTAAAAATCTTTTAGCTTCACAAACGTATTGTACCGGTCGGATGGACCGTGAGATCGGACTTTACGTTACGATGTGTACCGACATCAAGTCGATAATAGATAAAGTGAAGATGAATAAGAATAAGAAGTCGATAGAGGAGCAACAAAGTCTAAATTGAAGTTTGATTGTGTGGATCGTGGGTTGACGAATGGTGATTGGTGATTGGAGGCTGGGAAGTGGACAAAATAGAGTTTAAGCCAAGAGTTGGAGATCGAATTACTGTGGGGGAGACCACTGATCACAAATTGGTCCAGAACTCCAAATTAATTAACCCATTTGACTTTAATCTGTAACTTTACTTGATGTACCTTTGTAACATTGATGAATTTGTGAATGGGCCTTGACAGTCACATCAAAGCTTTGAACATAGTCGGGAGTATCGAAGCAAGCTCGACGGTAAATATGGGTGTACTGACGAGTGCTTGATACACATTATTGAAACGAACACTGGGCAAAGATGCCTCCAAACTTTCAAAAGTGGAATTTCTGCCTTGGCTATCATCTATTCGCACGGCGCAATATGACGTGATGCCACAAGCAACCAAGTAAACAAAAGTCAAGCTCGGTGGTTGAAACCTGCAATTGACATGCATTCGCACTTGTTATTAGCTATTCTGAAATGGCAATAATGAATTGATTATTCGCCTCCTGCAAATAGGAAAGATACATCCATTCATACCTCGAGACAAGAGAAACGAACATGGATGATTCTTAAAGTTTCTTCCGAATCCGAAGTTCAACTTACATACCAATGCAAGCCAAGAACGCTTGAAGAAAGTACAACTTTGGTACAATTTTTCGGCATACCTCTGAATGGTCCCTCTTACCGATATTGGAAAGCCACAGAGATATTCATAGTCAAATATATCATGCAGTAAGTATGATGTTGAAGATGAAAGCAACTAGCACAATACTAACTGTACACCTAACAAGGACAACAGGATCAATGGAACTACCTTAAACCCGGGTCGGGCCACCAGTTCAAACTATCGAAAGGGACCTCGAGCTTAGTTAGTCGCTTGGAAATCGGAGTTGACCGGTGAAATATATGGTGATAAATTAGTTTATACACAGCGTCAAAATAATTGCGCCGGGTTGTTTACGCGTACATATCAAGCGTTACAATGAGAAAAGAATGATTGGATATTCAACATCTGAATTCATGTACATCATGAAGTACGCCACCGTTCTAACACTTAACGGCTCACGCCGTTGATTGATTTCATGAAAATTTAGTCAAAAAATTGTTCCAACTACATAAACTCTGTTCATGTTGTAACCCGAAAAGTATATTTTCCAAGAACTTTGACATACAACCTATTATCGACGCGCATAAATTCTAACTTTCAATGTCAATTCTTGACGGAAGCCATTCTCCATTCCGCTTGTTGCAACGTTGCAACACAACTTCTTGACATCACGTTCGTAAATTCATGTTGAACGGCATCACCCTAATACTCTACCACAATCCCTGGTATTCGGTACCGATTTGGATCGGAAAGGAACTTTAGTCAAGTCACTCTAAAAGACCCTTCAGATTGGCGGGAGATGGTAGCTTCGTAATAAAATTGTAGTCTTGTGTGATGTAACGAATTGTCTGGAGGATGTTGTAATAGGATAAATGAGGGGTAATTATGTTGGATTGAGTAGTATTATTTGTACAACACTAGTTGGTATTCTCATTGATAATTACATGTTTCTTTTTAATTCTATTGACAGAAGGGGAGAGGAATAGCTGTTGGGAAATTGCGAAAGAAACTTTTCTTTTCCGAGACATTGAACCATTGAATGATAGAGGCTCGAGAGAGTTTAGATTTCATGATACTTTTGCGATGTGATATCGATAAGAAAGACATTACAAGCTTGACTGGTGATGGATCTGCAAACCTAGATATCTCTTCATACTTATGAACGAGCGACCTATTGATAAAATTAAAGCACCCGCTCATATCATCCCGTCCATTTAAACTCCAAGGGTCCAATATACATAAAGGGTCTGTTCACCTAGCACTCACGTACAACATCCGTAAAGTTTCTCGCGACTCCAAATTTCACATCCATACATTGATCACATCTCCTCCGAGATACTTCCGCAGAGTAGTGTCACACATGGGAAACGTTGGAAGAATTGATGGAAATGTGACAGAAATGCATGTGGTAGATGTTGTGTACGTAGTGTTGTGTAAGTAGATGTTGTATACTTATCAATCTGTTTGAAATAGGCACTGGTGACTGGCGATCTTGCGGGATACACACGCGAAGCATTCCCAGCCGCTAGAGGTTGTGCCACTCGGCTTGGTATGCGATGGTTGACGGCTGAGTTTGAGAAGCGTTTGTAGATTGGTTGGAAAGGATAAGGTGTGAGGATGAGATTTAGATGTTGTATGAAATGCTTGAGAGCAATGACTTGAATTGAATGGAATGGAATGCACGTTTTGCGTAAAACATACCTTGTTCTTAATAGCAAGTATGGATACATACGCTTGATTGACAAGTAAGATCACTTTAACCTTGGATATCGATCGTATCTGTGTGATATCTACTGAGTCTACCAGGTAGACTCTACCTAGGCAGCAGTGTTGTACTCGGTTCAACTGGGCCACGGATACTATCCAACTGATTGAGGTTAATGAATGTTGAGACTTCGTATCAGTTAAATCCATTAATTCAACCGTGGAAGTATGGGATCAGTCAGACTCGTCAGACTCATCATACGATATCTGAGGTGGTTTCTATCCGCCATGCTATCCTATCCGGTATTAGTCATATATTATTCAGCACGCATGTGACCCCATCTCATCGACGCATCGACACATCGGCGCATCGACGGCATGAAGGAGAGCTTCTGACCCTTATCGTCGATGATTGCAAAAAACATATGAAACATCCGTTCCGCCCAGTACATCATTTTAACATTTTTTTTTCTCGAGCGGGTCCGCCTCTCCCATCGGATTTGACTCAGATCATCGTCATAGGGGATCTCGATTTCTCCAAACAAGCTTCTAGAAAAATCTTTGCACGATATAAAATAAATGTTCCCCTCGCCCTTTTCGCCGCGAACCCACACCGAATCTCCTTCAGAGTTCCAACTATGCCACGTTATCAAGCAGAGTTCGAAACATGGTACTTGGGTCCTTGGGAAGATGTTCTTTTGATCAGAAAATCAATGGTAGATCTTATTGCAAAGCCAATATTGACTGAGGTGACTCCACTGAATCTCGATGACCTTCTGCCCATTTTCCGAGCATCATACCCTTATTTTCCAGATGCATCGACGATGAGGTTCGCATTAGGCTTAACGCTACCTCTGCCCTGTCAGCTTTAACATCATCTAGAACGCACTCTGACTAGGATTGCAACTTTAAATGTCGACCATTCCCGGTTTGGACTAGAGGCGTCCAGGAGTCCCAGGCGCATGCTCCACCGATTTCCACCAGATCACGTTTAGAGGATGAGAAGGGACGGGGATGAGGAAAGGTGCAAGGAATCATGAAGGGAATCAAGGATGAATGGTCCCAGGAAGGCTCCACTCCCGGATCCGCTTTCCAACCGCCTTCCAAGGGAATTACCTAGGTAGTACTTTCTCAGAGGTTCTCGGTTCTCATTTGGTATTACCGTATTACCGTATCAGTGTATCAGTGTATCAGTGATCACTCATCAGTAGTAAGCAGGTGCCCAAGTAATCTTCCTAGTCGCAGAGGACCCCGACTAGGGATCCAATCATCCAAATATCCCAGCAGCCATACACCCTGGTATCCTGATTCAAAACGAAACCCCTCATATGCATGTGTGTTAAGCTTCTCCATATCCACGATGATACACCCGTTTTCTCGATCGACTTTTGCCCGTGTGACGTCAGGGCAATTGCAGAATCCCATGTTGGAGACTTGGAGACTTGGAGTATCTCCATCTTGGGCTTGGGGTGGACCGTGGAGAGTATAATGAGAGACATGATTGTGACTCTTTTTGTCTCGACGAGGTGTTTGGATTGTGATTGTGATTTTGATTGTGACTTTGATTTTGACTCTGGGACTCGGAGCAGGAAGAGGGTGATCCCATCAAGTCACTTTATGGATAACTTCATTTCTTACATAACATTTTAACTTTGATGCCTTCATCTCCGTACGCCGTGCCTAATATCTATGGAAATTACTTTGATCGGGATTCATCTTGATTCATCTTGATTCAAATCATTCTCGTCACAAAACTCGCAAGATCTACGGCACTTGGTGATGAATTATTTACCGTTGGTGGGTGGCGTCTGGAGAAGACCTAGCCAAGTATACATACAATTTCAAGACTACTCGACAAAAATTATAACATACAGATAGATAGATAGATAGATACGCACACAAACAACACAACAACACATAACACACACACATACACATACACACACATACACATACACATACACATCCATCCACACACCTCTACCCTTCCCATTAAAATAAAATAAAAAACTTTAAAGGGTCCGCTGCCCAGAAACCTCCATTCATGATTCATCCCTAGCTAAAGACCACGAGTGCGTGCGCGTTTCGGCATCATCGGCTTAGTTTATCCAGTTTATCTCTCGACGCAACAGATCCATACCTTTGCTACCATGTCCGCGTCCAAGCTTCTTGTTCCTGGCTGATGGAGCAACGGGTCCCCCAAACCAAACTGCGGATGATGGATCAGGCAGTCAGTCATCCGTACGTAATTCTTGGATCCCTACCTATCCCTTTTCAAGTAGTATTTCCTACTTGGGCTTTTGTTATGTAGGTAGCTTGTCACACCTGGGCTCTGTAAGTATGTACAGTAAGTATGTATCCGCTCGGGGGTTTTCTACCGGGATTTGGGATTTCGGTTCTGTTTCTGTTTCTGGTTTTTTTTTGGTGAAGATGTTGGAGGTATGTTATGTTATGTTATGTTTTGTTATACAAATTCTTGTGTTTGTACGCAGCGTATACTCCATAGGCTGTTGAATAGTGATTTGAAAGCCTACTTCGTACTTACTTACACTTCGTACATACATACTTCCAAAGAGACAACCACCCACTCCAAACATCGATAAATAAAATTTCTCGAGATAGGGAGATCGAGAGCATCCATCTCATCCATCCATCACCAAACAAAACGGAGGAATCTCTCCGCCACAAATGAGCAACATCCTAGAAGATGGATTACTCAAACTCAAAGCATGGATGGTAGGATCTGTCTGTCTGTCTGTCTGTCTGTCGGTGACTGTGTACGACAAGAGGTGAGTGAGTGTGCAACGCATAGCATATCCTTCGTATCATATCATATCATACATAGTACTCCGTATATGAAGAGAAAGTTTGAAACGAAAAGTTGGCAAAAGTGGTGGTTCGCACAAAGTTGCACAATGGTGGTGGGTGTAGATAGTAGGCAGTGATCCATAGAGTAGAAAGCGAGAAAGCATCAAAATCTACGATCATTTGGCGTGGGGTAGAGCCGGAGATGACTCCGTGGCTCCTATCTCCTATCTACCTATCGGAGGTTTTTTGGGGGAATTGGAATTGGAGGCGAGCGAGCGAGAATCTTCAATCTTCAATCTTCAACGTCAAGATTGATTCGCAAGATATAGATAGATACTAGGTAGGTAGGAAGAGAAAGTCACGATGTTTTTTTTGTTTTTGTTTTTTTTTTGCGACGACGACGAGGTGAAATCTTCTTTTGTAAAATCGTATTTTGAAGATGATCCCAAATTGTCTTTTCATCGTGTGCATGTAATACAAGTAGACGATTTTAGTAATTTATTCAATTGTTACTGTATATGATATAAATATATATGTATCTACGAACCCAACCCCCAAAAGAGGGGTCTCAGGTTAGATTCATGATAAAACCAACCCGATATCAACTACCTATCTACTCGTACCTAACATCTAAACATCTCACTTTCAAAAAACCAGGCAATGAGAGCATAACATAGCATAGCATAGCATAGCATAGCATAACATATGCAACCTCGAATCTACCTACACTACAAACGAGTCCAAACCAAACCTATGAAAAAAAAGACAGTGTAACCAAAACATTACACCAACCGACATTTTCAATGTTCACCCTCCCTCACAGTTTCATCCAGCCTGTCCTTCCTGTATCTGTACAGGTGACACGGAATACGATACGATGCGACGAAGGAGATATCTCCGCTGGCAGGCAGGCAGCTGGCTGGCTGGCTGGCTCGCCTCGCACGGTAGAGAGATGGGTGCGATGCATATGTAGGAAAGCGGATGCGGATGGCCGTCTTCTCCCATGCGTGTGGAATGGAAAAAGAAAGGGTGCGTGGGTGCGTGGGTTGGTATTGGGAGTGCTGGTGCTGGTGCTGGTGGGAGTGGTAGGATGATTGAGCACGGAGGAATTTGGATAGGGGGAGGTGAGATGGTGATCTTGAGCCTGGGGTGGGACGGATTATGTGTTATGTATATGTATATATGAATGTGTATATGAATGTATGTGTGTGTGTAGATGAATTTGGTAGGGTAGTACAGAAAACCCGGTGATACAATACCTACATGTGATAAGTGATGGCGAAGCGGAATGAGAAGACGGAGACGCAGCCGTCTTTGGAAGACCCTTTCTTCGAAGTCGGTAGGTAATTGGAGCGAGAGGACGAGGGAGCTTGGGAGCTTGGGAGCTTGGGAGCTTGGGAGCAAATGGAGAGACAAGCACGCACATGGACACGAGACAGACGAGGGAAGAAGAATTGCTGGAATTGCTGGATAGTGGGGCTCGGGAGAAGCAGGTGGAAGGGAGGAGGAGGAAAAGAAATGGAAGACCTAGGTGTGGTGTGAATGGTGTACCGGTACGTTGGCGAGGTAGATCTAGGGGTCTGGCTGAGATACATACAGAGATCTCCCATGTCAGCGTGGGAGATCTTTGGGAAGTGTGTCTGGAAGGGGTGGTAGTGGAAAGTTAGATACCTGGATACCTGGATACCTGGATACCTGGATAGATACCTGGTTATTTACTTACTTACTTACTTCCCTATGGATGAACGAGAGAGATTAAGATGGGAAAGTTTCGTGCGGTTCGACTAGTTTGATGGTTCGACGGGGATACGAATACGTTAGGTTAATGATGATTGAATTTCAAATTTTCCGATAGTATGGTTTGGATTTAGTAGGAGACTGGTAGGTGCTAGAGAATTTTTATTCTTATGGATGAATGTGAATGGATGGATGGAATCATGGATGGATGAATGGATGGATGGACGGATGCTTCTTAGAGGCAAAATTATCTTATTTTTATCCCTTGGCTCATATGTAACTATGACGGGGACAATCCACTGAAACATGATGACTTCATTCTTCATGGCTTAACTTTCTCTTCTCTTCTCTGTTACGCTCGTGAAGAGTATCTATCTAGTATTGAATGCGCTTCGTTCGTAAAGTATCATTATTACGAGTATACGTGTAGGTATGTGTTGTTGTAAGTAAAGTAAGTAAGGTATTATCAAAACGCCGTCAATATATCCACGTCGCAAAACGTATATCGACAGATCTTTATATACTTTACTTACTTTTGCTATATATATATCGTGTGTAACCTAAATACTAGGTACCGACCGTATCTAAGCATTATACTTTATGGTGGGAAGAAGAAAAGATGATGCTGTGCGACATGTGCTTTGTACGCGCAGACGCCATCGCAATGTTTGAGGAACAAAGTGGAGTGGACATTCATTGCCTTCCATCTACGAAGAACTGGTATGTCGGGGAGAAAAGATAATGTGATGGGTATTATTTCGGCATTGGAAATTGGTAGGATGGTTATGGTGTGTGATGTGACCCCGGTTTTTTGTTTGGGGGGGGGGGGAATTTTACTAGATGGGAGATGTTAGATGTTATTATCGTAGGCACTAGATACTTACTAAGGAAAATATTTGTGGTAATTCTCAGTACCTATCATAATACGGTGTTCAAAAGTTAAGTTTTCTTACTATTGCCTTGGGAGATCTTAGATGAGAGTTTAAATGGGTGATGAGAGAGCACGAGACCAATGGGTTATAGTATGATATCCCTAGGGCGTGAGTTGGTGCGTGAAGCAGAAAGATTAAAAAAGGATGCTTGGGGAATTTAAATGCGTGTCGTTGGGTTAGCTGCTTGGGAATAGAATCGAGAGATGGAGGGATGGATGGAAAGTTGGAACTGGGAAGGGAAGGGAAGAGGTTTGGGTTGGGTTGGGGATCAAGTGGTAAAGTTGTTATGGTTACGATATGTCAAATGGATTTAGTCCGATTAGCAACGAGTTAGTATGATGGCTAGGGAGGATGGTGAATAACGATTATCAACGATTGGCAACGATGACTAGATGCTAGATATTAGATATTAGATATTAGATAGCTAAGTAGCTAAGTAGCTAAGTAGCTCGGATTAAAATAATCATCGGTCGGGATTTAGACGGCTTGTTGGTTATACTTCTTCCGTCTGCCAGTCTGTCTGTGCCTTGCCCGGGTACTCAGGCAGATTGAGTGACTGGGTGACTGGGTGACTGGACTGGCTCGACTGGGTAGATGGATCGTGATGTGTAGCATGGGAAAATGAAAATCATGTAGGTTCCTTCTCACGCAGTGCTCGTACAGGAAGGACATGCATCAAGGCGTGTTTGTATGGATTCGTTTGACGGGTAAGGTTGAAAGTCGATACTGTATATACTGTACATACTGTACATATTGTACCAAGAAGGACGACATATAAATCTATCATTTTGTTAGGTGAGCAGTAGTCAAGTACCTACATTTATCTACATCTTAGCTACATTTACTGCATCTTAGCTACATTTACTGCATCTTACCTATATTTACTGTATCTTACCTATATTTATCTCCATCTTACCTACATTTACCTCCATCTTACATCCATAATAGGGTTTCCGATGCATCGAAGTTGCTATCGGGCTTAGATCCTACTCATCGACTGGCCTGCCTATCTAATGCCTTTTAATTTTGTAATTAAACCCAACGCAGTCAAGTTGGCATTCTTCATCCTCTGGCTTGGGTAAAGATTGTCATATATGTACCGTATCCTCTGCTTTCCCAAGATCCCGGTCGAAACCTTCACAGGAAAGAAGATGGAATATACGAAAGAGACGATGCTTCACTTGGGACACTTATTATTTATATTATATTATCACCTACCGCGGAATCGAGTAATTATACGACCGTATATCGCATACTATACCATATTCACACACATCCACACACATCCACCACACCAGAATACCACATCAACATCATACAAAACCCTTCTTTGGATTTCTTTTCCCCCCCCCTTGTATCCTTTAGGGATATTCATCAGATTCCCACTTTCCCATTTCTGTGCCCCACCAATATTTCCAACATTTTTTTGATTTTTGAACCCTTCCCCTTCCTTGAACCCTTTTTGATTTGACCCTTCATTATTCATCCCTAGTCATCCCTAGTCATCTCTTAATCCCAGTTCCCACTCCCATTTATCCACATTAAAATTTAAAGAAAAAAAATAAAAAGAAACTAAAGCAAAAAAAAAAAAAAAAATATAATTCATCAACTGCTCAGGCACATTTCACTCTAAGGAAAGGGACCCATGTGTAATACGTCCCAAAGCCAAATCCCATATCTTTCTTAAGAATCCCATCTTATCAATGACCCAACCATCCCCTCACCTCTTTATATTCCGAAATATATATCTCTTCTTTGAAATTCATTCAATTCAGATCCAAAAGAAATCAACGTCGACGCAAGATCTCTGAATTCTTTGCTTACGATATTAAAAGATATCCTTCCTATCAACACCTACCTACCTTACCTACCATCAGAACATTATCTCGACTCTTCGTCACCTCACTACCGTCAAACTTATCAACGCTACAATTCCATTATCGCTGATAGTCACGACCTCGCTACATCGCTATCTATCTCTCCACCTCCTTCATAGACTTCTATTCTACTCAGACTATTGAAGACTTCTTCCTATCAACCTACTTCGAAATAGATATATTGACTCAATTCTATATCTGTACCCGTCAATCCATCAATCCATCATATTTATATGCTTGTAATTGAGAATTTAACACTCATCAATTCAACTCAACACACCCACTATCGATATCCTCTTCCCTCCCACTTTCACATGTACTCGAGATTATCTACTTCAAATTCGAATATCATTGTTCAATAAAGTAGCTTCAATCTTCGATCTCCTCTAATAAATAGTCGAATTACCGCAATTCTTCTCAAAATTACTAATACGAATTCCAACTCAATTCGCATTCCACCAGATCCATCACAATGTCTTCCACAAGAAGACCTAGTATGAAGGGTAGAGATTCCTCGGGCCGCGAAGTTTCCTTGTTAAATTCCTCCACGACGGAGATGTCTCCATCTCCTGTATCACAATCCCAATCACAATTACCACAATTACCATTCAGACAACCTTCATACGATTCATATGGATCGCAAAGATTCTCTCAAAAATCTTACCCACCAAGCTCTCCACACATGGTGCGAACGAATTCCAATGCTTCAATTACAAGTCTTACATCGGTACCAAGTTTATTACGCTCGGATTCTTACGATTCATATGAAGCTCGATCACCACTCACCCCAACCTTTACCCCAAACGCTCATGGAAGAAATCATTCATTCACCGAGCAATATGGAAAGGAAACTCCATTTTATGAGCGTAGTTCCATGGACGAATATCGTCCTTACTCCACACAAAAACCTTATCAATCAACAAATGTACAACAATATTCCGATGAACAATATTATCATGAAGATTCTTATTCAGGAGTTACTGAACGTGGACCTGGAAAACGTTACTCATGTCGATACAAGGAGCTTCACAACTGCAATAAAACCTTCACTACCTCCGGTCACGCATCTCGCCATGCTAAGATTCATACTGCCGAAAAGATGGTGTGCTGCACATTTACTGGATGTATGAAGAAGTTCACCCGAGCGGACAACATGAAGCAA
Organism: Botrytis deweyae; assembly: GCF_014898535.1. Classification (NCBI taxonomy): domain Eukaryota; kingdom Fungi; phylum Ascomycota; class Leotiomycetes; order Helotiales; family Sclerotiniaceae; genus Botrytis; species Botrytis deweyae. Next base: position 1,829,619 of record NW_024066211.1, read on the forward strand.
CATCTTGATACTCATTACAAGGACAAGCCTAGATCAGCATCGAGCAGCGCATCATCGAGTGGTAGATTGAATGGAAAGTCGACACTTACCATGCCTGCCAGAGTACAAAAGAAGGCTTCTCCATCAATCCACAACTTGCAATCTCCAAGACCTAGGATGCCATCTCAAATCTTGACTTCTGAAATCCCTCCATTCGATTTAAGGGATCAACAACAATTTCAACCCCAACAGGATTCTTATTACACTCAAATGGGATCGGGTCCTTCGCCTACCCAAACAGATTTCCAAATTCTACCTACCAGACCCAAGAGTCCCAATCGTTTGGATATATTAGCTCAAGCAGCATCGGAAGATATGATTTAATTGGTAATACTTAATATCTTACCAGTTATGAGATATTCAGAACAAATCAGAGTTGTACAGAACCATAACTTTTGTGTTTGGATCACCGATTTCCTCTCCCCGCACCAGTATATGTTTTCAGCATATGCAGGTTATATTACTTTTTTTTTTTGAATACTGCATGAAATGCTTCTCCACATCTCATCGTATCTCGATTCTTTTGGCAGTTCTTGACTTCAAAACTGTTGTTCATTGGATGAAAAGGAAGGAGAGTGGCAAATATATATTGAATGCATTTGAAACTGCATTTGGTTTTGGCGTTTTCTTTCCGTCGGTTAATTTGTATGCCGTGGTGGTACCATTTTTTTCGGATGGTCTCGGGCTACATATTTATCCGATTCTTTCGATACTTATCGGGTACTCGGCTTGGGTGGTGGATGAGATGGTGATGCAAAAAGTTACTTGACTTTTACTTCTCTTCAAGTATATACCATTTTTCTTTTAGAGGCTGTGTGCGTGTGTGTGTGTGTGTGTGTGTGGGAGGGGTTTCTTTTACAAAGGTTCTTTTTCTTTTAACAGTATATACCATGATGATGCGGGTTCACGATGTTTTTTTTTTTGTTTTTGCATGGCTTGGAAGGATAGAGATGAATACGATTCTCTGATTCGGTGGATTGACTTGGATCTATTCATTGTGAATGATCAGTTGATGGAACAGATGGAATGGAAGTAATTATGTGATTTGTTTGATGTGGGCGGGAAGGAGAATTAAGAGGGAAATTTTTATACCAAGGCTGGATGATCTGGATTGGGAATGGGAATGGGAAATTTTATGGAATGGATGGCTTGGCCGGGGGATTAGGGAAAAATATGATATAAAGGAGTTGAGGTTTTTTATTTTTCATTTGTGTTTTTTTTTGAGGTCTTTTTTGAGTGGTACTTTTTTGTACCTACCTCACTTACTCGTGGCAATGGCAATGGCAATGATACCAGGTTAAACAAGTCTTGCATGTATATGAGCACGAGCTTGTCTGTTTGGGATGGGGAGGGGAGAGGAGGGAAAATTGGATGAGACGAGATGAGATGAGATCAGATGAATGGGATGAGGAATGGAATTGAAAATATTAGCGTTGGGTATTGTGTGTAAGGGGAGGGGAAGTCAGCGAAAGCTAGATATATAGTACTAGTTGTGTTGGTTGTGTGGATACCAGTGTTGGGTATCAGCGATTATGAGATATAAAAATAAAAATAAAAATTTATATATAAAAGAATATACTTTGAGATACTTTTTGATATAAGTGAGCAGATTGTGAGGGTTAGTGTGTGTGGGTGTAAATGTGAGTGGAAGGATGAAGTGTAAGTGTGAGTGTTAGTGTGAAGTGTGGTTGTGAATGTAGGGGGATGGAATGATGGGGGATGGAATGATGAGGGATGGTGAGGGGATGAGGGAAAGGGGGGAAGGGGGTTGATGAGGGTGATGAGGGGGATGAGGGGGATGAGGGGGATGAGGGGGATGAGGGGGATGAGGGGGATGAGGGGGATGAGGGGGATGAGGGGGATGAGGGGGATGAGGGGAGGGGGATGAGGGGGATGAGGGGGATGAGGGATGAGGGGGATGAGGGATGAGGAGAGTGGGTGTGAAGAGATTGGAGAGATGAGAAGAGGTTGGAGAGTGAGAGGTTGGAGAGTGAGAGGTTGGAGAGGTTGGAGAGGTTGGAGAGATTGGAGAGATTGGAGAGATCGAATCATATAGTATATAATAGAGGTGGTAGTTTTGAGACTATGAAAATAGCGAGGTGGGAGATACCTAGAAAGAGGGAGAGGGAGAGGGAGAGGGAGAGGGAGAGGGAGAGGGAGAGGAAGAGGGAGAGGGAGAGGGAGAGGAAGAGGGAGAGGGAGAGGGAGAGGAAGAGGGAGAAGGAAGGGTGAGTTTGCTGTGATATGAAGTCATATCATTCCCGAATCCTAATTCTGCAGCGAACATTGTCGATACTCGGATGTCTATACATAACTGGGATATACATAACTGGGATATACATAACTGGGATATACATAACTGGGATATATATACATAATGTCCAGTAGGACTTATCAAGTGATCTGCTACATGACTAGTGAGTAGTAGAGGTTAGGAATGGAATATATTTGGTAGGTGATTGTTTAGTGGCAATTGTTCCAATAAACAGACTTCACTTTACTTCACTTCACTTCAAGCCAGGCGATAGTACGGTAGTTGTGAATACTCCCAAACGATATACAATGCTAGACAAAGAACATTTTATCGCATCGTATCTCTCATTTTTCCTCGAGAAGGTGATAATTACCAAAATTTGGAGGTGGCAGATACAAGAATATAATTTTGCTAGAGTTGAGGAGTGAAGTCTAGATAGAATGAATGTGGGTCGTTGAAGCCTTCACTCAGTAACAAGCGACAAGAAAAAGGAGATGATAGTATGCAAAATGACAACAAACCAACTCTTCATCAACTCACTTTTTTTTTAAAAGCATAATTCACTTGTCTGCCAAACATTCACCTTAACATACCTAGGTACCTAGTACCTAGTAATTCAAACCTAGTAGCCAATTTCTTAGCGCAAGTAAAAATAAACAAGCTGTGATGGCACGTGACGCACAATCCTCGCCTCGATTGAATATATAATTTTCCAAATTCCCGACAGAGACCTTTTCTTCTTCAACCAACACGATATTACTTGGATTGGCCACTACCATTCCAATTGAAAACTGTAAGTACTCTTTCCATCTCCTTATATTCTTTTTACAATCTGCCATCATCGATATCGAATAATTCAACATATTGGCCGATTGTCTGCACATCCAAGATCGATTTTGGCATCAGATCGACCACGAGCATACATACACGCGCCAAAAATGTCATCCAAATTCGAAGGTTTACATGGAACAACATCAAGGCGCATGTGCCATACATCTATCCACAAAAATAAGAGAGCGCGCATTTTCATATGAGCAAAATGCCTTCTCGCCGATCAAATTTGAGAAATGCGACATTTTTCGCCTTACCTCGATCGGTGTACTCGATGTTGCAGATACCGGAAAATTTCAACATTATGATGAATATTGGCTAATACATTCTATCAATAGCTGTTCGCCGGCTCCCACCCTTCTACACTTCTTTTACACCACTTGTGCTTCTTCGGGGGCATAAGTTGGTGCGCACACTCTCCCCCCCCCCACCCCCCAACCCCTCGAAGAAAGAGCTCTTAATTGAGCTATTTCTTCCGAGATTCTCTTTGAGTTTCTCACCCCTATTCTGTCTGACGGAGTAGAAATTTAAACCCCCCCCCAAACCTGATCTCACGATCAGTAGTGTGTTAGCGTTTGCGAATACAAATTTTTTTTTAGAGTCTACTTACTTCGGTAGTAGTCTCGCCGTGGTCTTTCGAGTCCGCAACCCGTCGAAGAAAGAGCTCTTAATTGAGCTATTTCTTCCGAGATTCTCTTCGAGTTTCTCACCCCTATTCTGTCGTTTGACGGAGTAGAAATTTAAACCTCCCCCCCCCTCACCTCCTCCAAAGATGGTTCCTCCAAAGAACAATCAGGCCCCTAAGAAGGATAATAAGGCAGGAAACTCTTGGGTTCCCAGACCCAATGGAGGCTCTGCACAATCCGGGCCCAGTGTTGGACCGAAGCATGATTCCAAGAAGAGAAAGAACGCTGGCGGCAATGACGCTGCCAAAAAGAAGCAAAATACAAGCCTTGAGCTCTCTCTCTTCAAGAATGATGCAACCAGGCCAAAGGATGGGAAAGACAAACCTTCTGGGCCCGAAGTTAGGGCAAAAAAATAGGAGCAGGGCCGTAATGGTGGTACTAAAACCTGTCAATGCTTCCTTTGATGGCAACGATGAAATTAAGGTCTTGGGCCACCTAAAATCAACCTTCGAATTGGCATCGCAGGTTCCTGCCTTGAGATTGGAAGTTGATGGGTATGCGGTTGTACTTCATGTGCACAACTTTTTTGTAGAGAATGCTGGGTGTCTTACTTTTACTAATCAAGATCGCATCTTCAATAGAGTATTAATCCCATCAACAAGCAGCAGCGGAGGCGAAATCTTTAGTGTGAATGGAATTATATTCACATTCACCAATGAATTGGACATGCCCGAACTCACTGTGAAGCAGGCAGAAGAATTTTTCACATTTGGAGGAGGAGATCTACAAGCAAAAGGTGACGATCCAGCCGGCCAAAAAGGAGGTGTCCTCGCTCTTAAATTCACATTGAAGGGCCGCGTTTCGCCACCAAGAATGGTTACAGATGGTAAAAATTCGAACAATACTCGTGCTTTGGAGCTTCAAAGAATGTTAAATAAAGGTCCATTCACTTTTACCTTGGTTCGCAGATTCGGAAACTACCACGATGAATTAGATGCATACTGGACACACAGAGTCAGAGTATGTGCACAGGAAGGAATATGGGCTATGTACAACAATATCTTGTCAACCAGAGTGGGCCAAAGATTCGAGGCATGGATCGAAAATCCAGCAAAAGCACTTCCTCACGAACCTTGGATGGCAGTAGGAACCCCCGCGGAACATGAGATTCAAAGATACGAGTCGCATGAAGCCAGAAACAATTTTGGGTCTATGGCAGAGTGGGAAATCGTACTCAGCGCGGCTGTTATTCATGACGTCGCAGCCTCGGTCAAGCTGAACGAGCAATACTACAATTGGGATCGAACATATGAAGCAATTGTAAGGTATGTAAAGAATGATTATGTTCAACTTGAATTTGATATCCCAAGTCGTGGGGAGTTGTCCTTCCCTTCAATTAGTGGAAGCACTCGATTTCTCGTTAGATATGGGAGATGCACAACAGCTGAAGACTCTAATGCCGAGTTAGAGAATGACGAAGACGAAATTGAAAATGGTGAGATCTTAGAGGAAGAAGAGACTGAAGCCTCTCCAGGTGCTGCTAACATCACTAATAGCCAAGAAAGTTCTGAGACTAACCTTATAGATAATGAAAGAGGCGAGCAATCAATCTATGGTTCCAGCGAAGATAAGGTTGCCGTCCAGGATGTTGTGATTGACGGTATCAACAACGTAGAATGGACCGCTCAAGTTCTCGTGGCCAAGGAGAATAAGCAATTTGTCATTTCTTTCACCATGCCTCAAGGTAAGAAAAGAAAATTTCACGTAGGAAGCAAAGTCGATGTTCAACTGAAGGTCTTGAAGAATCACCTTGCTACAACACGACAACTTAAAGCTATTGGTATGATTGCCGAAAATAAAGCTAAGGACGATACTTACGGACGAATTCTCCAAAGATTTATACTCGGTGAAGGTATGGCTGATGTTAAACATGATATTGAGGATCACCTCCTTTCTTTGAAAGAAATCACATACAACAAACTACCACTACTCAACCAAAAGGTATACGACCAGTGGCTTGAAAGTTGCAAACTTAACCTTATGCAGCGAGAAGCATACGACGCGGTTATCGAGGATGTTTTACCAGCTACAATTATTCAAGGTCCATCCGGAACTGGTAAAAGCTTGACCTGCGCTGTTACATGCATTGGAATAGCACAACTTGGCTATAAAGTGCTCTATGCCACATCTACCAATGCAGCTGCAGAAACCGCATTGCTCTCGATCTTCAACGCAACCCAGAAACTATTCGAAGCTGTCGATCATCAAACAATTGGCATAAATCCCGCGCCCAAACTCCAGGCCGAGATCAAGGAATCAAAAGAGAACTTCGCTATCATCCACTTCCCAGCTAACGCATCCACAGAAAACGACTTTATGAAACGAGACGACGAAAGAAAAGATGACCAAGAAGATAATCCCCTCGACGCCTACCGAATCTCAAATCACGTCATAAAATCTTTCCACCGCAAAGCCAATAATCCGGAAGTAAGCAACACCACGCGCACCAAAGCCCGCAACTGGCTCGCGACGCTCCAACGAGTTCGAGAAGGAAAATCCGTCGCGGCAGAACGATTCGTCAGAGAAGGAATCGCCGAAATGGGAGAAGTTGTTCGGGACACCCATACCAAGATCATCATCTCCACTTGCAATAATTCTGCAGCGCTGCGCGATATGGGGTTTCAACCCCAGGTGGTGCTGGTGGATGATGCGTCTTGGGCGAGAGAACCGGATTGTATCGTCCCGCTTACGTTTGGGCAAGCTCATGTTGTTTTGTATGGAGATGTGGAGAAGAAGGGGGTGTGGCCGGGGGTTAAATCGTGGGGGAGTAATGAGTTTGGTGCGCAGTTGTCGAGGAGTCTTTTTGAGAGATTGGTTGCGCTGGGGAATATGGCCGTGGTGAGGTTGGAGTAGTGTGTTGTAAGATGTTCTTTGAGGAACTTTTTTTCTGTAGATTTTGAGGGTTGCTGGTTATGGATTTTTGACGGTGGTTCTTCTGTGCACTTTCTATCTATGGACCTATGTATACAGATGGGATTGTAGTATCGAATCGAATTGAAATTGAAATTGAAATTAAAATGATGTATATATGAGATAGAGTGTTGAAACGAGGAAGTAATGTATAAAGGGAAAAGATATTATCATTCTTATTTTCAATCTTCGTATTATAGGATTATACATAGTATTCAGCGAACATTCCTCATCCTCATCTCATGCATGCTCGTCAGCAGCTCCGAAAAATCTCCCAGGGAAATCCAAGTGCACTCCATCCAAACCTATCCTATTCCCTAATACCCCTCCCTACCCACCAACTTCTCCCCCCCTTAATTAACAAAAAATCCATCCTCTTTCCCCTCCTCGTTCATCTCCCCCCCAACATCCTCCTTCCCAAACACCGTCCCCTCAAACTTCGGCACATCAAAAGTCCCCTCGGGATCCCTCCCCTCCCTCAAAATATATTCTCCCACTCTACTCCTACTCCCTCTAATCTCCCCCAACCACCCCGTCATCTCCAACGCCACCTTTTTATTCCCCTTCGCCCCCCCCTGAATCGCCGCTTCCATAACATGATACCTACTAACCTCATTCCTCAACATCATATCAAACGGCGTGGTCGTCGATCCCTCCTCCTTATAACACGCAATACTCATTCTCTCCAGATTTGGTCTTCCAAAAAGCAATCCCTTAATCTCATTACTATACCCATGATAATTGAAATGAATGGGTTTATCCTCCGTGAACAAACTATTAAATTCCTCGCGGGTCAAGCTATGCGGGTGCAAAGTTTCCGCTTCCAGAATCATCAAATCCGTTACATTGACCACGCGGATTCTCAATTCCGGACACTTCTTACGGAGCAAGGCAGCGGCAACCACAACTTCAAACATGAGTTCGGAACCGATTCCTACGAGAACGACATCCGGATCAAGTCCATCGTCTGTGCTGCAGAATTTCCAAATCGAAGCACCGGCTTGACAATGTTTGTTTGCTTCTTCGGGACTGAGGAAGACGGGTTGAGGTTGTTTGGATCCAACCATGAGGTTTATGTAGTTGGTTGATTTGAGACAGTGGGCGATTGTTGAGAGGAAAGTATTTGCATCGGGTGGTAAATAAACTCTTGCAGCTGTTGGTTTGAGATTTAGGACTGCACCGATGAATGAAGGATTTTGATGCGAGAATCCATTATGTTCTTGACGGGTCCATGTACTGGTTTCGATGTAATTGAGAGATGAGAGATCAGCTCTGAAACGGGTTTCTCGAGCCATTTTGTTGAATTTACTATATTGAACCATCATGGTATGAATTATACCAAGGAAGGATTCATAGGATGGGAAGATTCCAGTACGTCCCGTGAGAGTATATCCTAGAAAATAATGAATATGATGCAAAAGAAAAGACGAGAAAAATAACGTACCTTGAAGGAAACCTTGACATGTATGTTCACTAAGAATTTCAATAACTCTTCCACCTTTAGCATGTGAAAATTCATCCCATTGAAAATCACGTCCTGTATGCTTAAATACTGCGTCAAGTTTATTACTGACGAGTTCATCTGGAGAGAAGAGACGAAGGGATTTTGGATTATCAACCAAAGTTTGATCAATAAGATCACCAATGGCTTTCATGCAAGAAACTTCTGTTCCTTTTTCAACACCATACTTCTTCCAATCTGGGACTTTTAATACTTCATGGTTTTTGTATGTTTCTGGTCTCTGGCCGAGTTTTTTATGTTCGGGTGGGATGATTGCCTTGACGGAGTCAACAACATCACCAGATTCCGTAAATAATTTAGCTGGTCCATATGATAGAAGCCATTTTTGGAGGTCAGCAAGTTGATCTGTATTCGATTTGACGGCCATGAGAGGAACTTGATGGGCATGGAATGACCCTTCAACATATTCTCCATCAACAATCTTTGGACCACTCCACCCTTTAGGAGTTCTCATGATGATTACTGGCCACTATTTGATGTTAGTATATTATTTTGATTTAGCAATGGGGGAATTACTCTTGGTTTCATAATTGGCTTTCCAGATCTGGCAGCCTTTTGAATTTTACGAATTTCATCAAGAGCCCATTGCATACTTGTTGCCATATCACGATCCTAATGTATGATTAGTATGATTTCCTCAACAGGACTCCACAGCACAATTCTCCCAACTTCCAAACAACTAACTTACGATATCTTCTAAATCCTCAACAAATCGACATTGATATCCATAACCAGTAAATAAAGATGCCAATTCCTTATCATCCATACAACCATAAATAGTTCTCTCAGAAATCTTGAAACCATTCACATGAACAATTGGAATAACCGCACCAGATTCCGCTGGATCAATATATTTAGCTGCATGCCATGCAGTAGCTGTTGGACCCGATTCAGCTTCACCATCACCGACTACACACGCAACTACCAGATCTGGATTATCCATCACCGCACCAAAAGCTACCGAAAGAGCATATCCAAGTTCTCCACCTTCATGGATAGAACCTGGAACTTCGGCACTGATGTGAGAAGGAAATCCAGAAGGGGTACTGAAACCAGTAATGAGGTTATGAAGACCTTGTTTATTGTTGGAATATTTGGGATAGAATTTTGCCAAAGTGCCTTCTAACCAAAGGGAAGAAAGAATTGCTGGAGCTCCATGACCCGGTCCAACAACATATATCATGTCAAGATCATTCTTTTTAGTGAGATAGTTGAGATGAGCATACACCAAAGTAAGACCAGGACATGTTCCCCAATGACCCAAAAGTCTTGGTTTTATATCATCAAATGTGAGATCTCTTTCCAAATAAGCATTATCAGAAAGGAAAATCATAGCTATGAAGATGTTAGCTTGAGTATAGTGATATTCCTTTTGCATTGATTACCAGCAGCAATGTAATTGCTAGCTCTACGAAATTCTTCAAGTCCTCTTAAATCATCATCGGGGATTTGTAACTTTTCCAATTTGACTGCTAAATCATTGACCGTTGCCGAACCGGGTATATTGGAATTCAAAGCTTGAGGATTTGGTCTATCTATGATTTCTCCAGGCATATTTGAGGTTATTGTAGATTGATTGTGAGGGGTGGTTTGAGGTTACTGTGGTTGTAAATGTAGTTGTAGTTGTGGTTGTGGTTGTGGTTGTGGTTGTGGTCGTGGAGGTATATCTTTATTTCGTTATTCGCCTCAATATATATCGTTTACCTTGATATCAAGCAGACAATACCGATATCTTCAAAAGCCAAGAGATAGAGGAAAGACGAGCAAAGTATTGAGAAGAAGAAGAGAGACAAATGGATTATTTCGAAGGTAGAATATACTTGAGAAGAGTAAAGATCAATTGAAAAGATAAACAAAATAACATTCCCCCTCCTACCATTTCTCCAAACACAAAACAAGCTCTCGAGCTCTCCACTTCTTCCGTCGTAACAAAGGAACAAGTGCGTCACATCTATCATTCATCATTCATCCATCATCATCATTATCCATCATACATACCGGGTATATACATATCAACAAACTAACGATGCCGACAAATCCGACACGATACCAATACCTAGACTGAGATGCATCCACCATTCACCATCCACGGCCAAGGCCAAGGCCAAGGCCCAACTAGATGTCGATTTCCAGTATTCAAAGGTTCTAGAAGGTATGGATTTTGAGAGAAACCCCGAGATTGGAATTCTCTCCATGAGTTTGGAAGGCATTTGATGCTATTTGATGTAATTAGTTTGTGATTCGTAGAAGCTTGCATGAAAGTCTCGTATTACGGTATTGGGTAGGAAGAAAGCTTGACGTTTGTATTAACGTCATACCCCTCTCTAATGAGTGGAGAAGGGATAAGGAGTATTTGATTGAGATCCGACCATCTTTATATATGGAAGTACGAGTAGTAGTAAATCAATTCCTCTCATGACAATCGCAGTCACATCACTCAATAGAAAGAAAGAATACATCTAATCAATATCCTCTTTCTGGATGAAACGAATACCCCCAACCCAACCCAACCCAACCATCACCATTTCATATCAAGGCGTGAGTGAGGCAAGTAAGAATCCAAAGAATCCACCATCCAAGATTTGCAGTATCTTCGTAATTCAATTCAATTCAATTCCCCTTCCCCTTCCCCTGCAATCAAACAACCAGACCAGACTTCCCCCTGTAAACATCCGCCCGTTCCCGATAATCCGGAAAAGCTTCTCAAGAGCTACCGGTATTCTTCTTCTATCCCCTGTAGCTTTGGTGCATCCACCAAATGTACGTAGACCAATCGATAAGTGTCAATTCTCGGCTTTCGATAAGAAATTCACGTACGACGACGTATGGCGGGGAATTTCTGGAACGTCATCTGTGCTGCTTTGGTATGTATGATACGATTATGGGACGAGAGGTGGAAAGGGATTGATGAGTGTGGGATGATTTTTTGGGCGGGATGTATTTGTCTACCTACTTAGAAGTATACTTCTAAATATTAAGCTTGGTTCTCTAATCTAGTTCATATATTTATTTGTATGGTTTCTTTCTATCAGATTCATCAAGATCGAAAATTGTGTGCCAGTGTCAGTGATAGGTTCAAAGAAAGACAACGATTGGAGATTTAATTCATACATTTCTAGGATATCTACCTACTCACATTACTACCTAGATACTCATTTACCATCTCAACCATCCATTGGGGATCTTGAACCTTTGAACTTTCGAACCTTCACACACAACAAACTACAAACCGCAAAACACAATCCCTCCCTCTCTCCCATCCACCACCACCTCCACCACCCACCATGTCCAAAATCATCCTCTCCATAAACGCCGGATCCTCCTCCGTCAAAATCTCCATCTTTTCCGCCTCGCAAGGCGACCCCTCCCCCAAACCCCTCGCCGAAGCCCAAATCTCCAACCTCACCTCCCCACCCCCAACCTTCAAATACTCCCGCGACGGAACCTCCATCCTCCAAAACCAAACCCTCGATTCCAGCATCACCGACCAAAACTCCGCATTCCAATACATCCTCACCCAGCTAATCGACGACCCCTCCTTCCCAGCCATCACCCAACTCTCCGACATCGCCCTCGCCAGCCACCGCGTCGTCCACGGCGGCGCCTACCAAACCAGCCAACCCATCACCGGGGAAACCCTCCACCACCTCGAAACCCTGACCGATCTGGCTCCGCTGCACAACGCCTCGGCCCTCGCCATCATCCAGCACTGCATCACCCACCTCCCTTGCACCCGCAACATCGCAGTCTTCGACTCGCAATTCCACGCCTCGATTCCAGAGCACATCTCCACTTACCCTATCGATCAGGAAATCGCAAAGAAGAATGGTCTGAGAAAATATGGCTTCCACGGCATTTCCTATGCGTTTATCACGCGGAGTGTGGCGGAGTTTTTGGGGAAGAAGGAAGAGGAGACGAATATTATTGCGTTGCATTTGGGCAGTGGGGCCAGCGCGTGCGTGGTCAAGAATGGGAAGAGTTGGGATACGAGTATGGGGTTGACGCCGTTGGCGGGATTGCCGGGGGCGACGAGGAGTGGGAGTTTGGATCCGAGGTATGTATTTTTATTTCTCTACTTCTATCTCTATTTATTCATCTACCCCTACCTAAAATTCCCCTCTCCCAAACCCCCCTCTCCAATTCCCCCATCTCCTCCCCATCACCCCCTAGCTAACACCCTCCCCCTCTAGTCTCGTCTTCCACTACGCCACCAACGTCGGCAAGCTCTCCCCCAACTCCACCTCCTCCCTCCACATTTCCCGCGCCGAAGAAATCCTCAACAAAGAATCCGGTTGGAAATCCCTCACCGGCACCACAGATTTCGGCACTATTACCTCTTCCTCCTCCTCCGATCCCACCATGAAACTCGCATTCGACATCTTTGTCGATCGAATCCTCTCCTACATCGGACACTATTATATATCTCTGCATGGAAATATCGACGCGTTAGTTTTTGCAGGGGGGATTGGAGAGAAGAGTGAGGTTTTGAGAGAGAGGGTGGGTGAGGAAATTAGGTGTTTGGGGTTTGAGATTGATGGGGAGAAGAATGCAAAGAAGATGGAGGGAACGGTGCAGGAGATTGGGAAGGAGGGGGCGAAGCATCGTATGTTGGTTTGTAAGACGGATGAACAGTTTGAGATGGCGAGACATTGTGTGGTTGATGAGGGACTTTTTGGGGAATGAGAGGAGTGGACATGGGGGGAGTCGAATGATTGTGTGCTGCAAACATTGGGAAGTGGATTGCGAAGTAATGAAGTCAAAGAATATCCAACAGAGTAAAATGAATGAAGGTATCAGCGAAGGAAAGAAAAGCAAGAAAGGTAGAAAGCAGATTAAACCCAATTTTTTGAGAAAATAATAAAAATCCAAAATACCATGCTCGCTACGCTACGCTCCATGGGTATATCTACAAAAAGACGAGAAGAGTACTATGATCCTCTATTTTGCATCGCGCCATAAACATCCAAGCCCCATAATAATGATAAGTTTCCAGCGCCACTAAGCAAGCCGCGGGTACGCTCGCAAGAATATCAAGCAATCTTTCAATGTCACCATCGCAGTCCTCCAGTCTTCAAATTATCCATCTCTTCATATAGTTCGATCCGACCTTGGATCTCCACTCATCAGTATTCCGAAGAAAACCAATCTTCACCTCACACATGTGAATTTCCACCATCATCCAATAAAAACCGGCATTCTACTCCCCTTCAAATCAGGCGGAACACCACATTTATCATCTTTATTCCAATCATGCAACAAAAGCCAACACAACATTCTAAACATTAGCGAAACCCAGATGATATTCCTCTGTTCCCTTTCCGAGGAACTCAACTCCTTCCCATAAATATCACATTTCGCGACCGCGGGCCGAATCTTCTCAAAATATATGTTCAGCAAAGGTTCTTCCTTTTGAACAGAAACGATGGAATTCAAAGAGGAATTAAAGTTAATGAGGATTTTTGTTACTTCATTCAAATGAGCAACGACAACTTGAAGAACATCTTTTTGTCTGAGTTCGTGGAGGAGGTACTTTGTTTGGTCGTCTATGGCATCGTGGATCTTTTCGCGCATTTCAATGCTGAGATTATATTCATCGATTTCTTTTCCGAAATGAAGGGATTGGATATCCCGCCATTGCTCAATGATTTTGGCGAAGGGATGAAGGTTGGAAGTTTCATCGTCATCACTTTCTTTTGCATAAATGTCCCTGAGCTTCTCCTGAAAGATGGTCATGAGTTTGGAAACTTTCCAAGCGGGTTTTGAACCGGCTTTTTTCAACCAAGGATCTTGAGTTGGGTTGGGAATCATTCTGAAATTGCTTCCACGAATTCGAGTAACCTTTCCAAGCATGCCGATGATTTCAAAAGATACTATGCAAACAATTAGATATGGATCTGCAAGAAGAGTAGAAGTGGAACCTACCAGAGAAGATATGCCTGTGATCTTTTCTGTAGCGCTCTAGTATATCAGGTGTACAGCCAAGTGACTCCAATGTCAAGTCCACATCATCTTGACTTCCAAACTTTAATTCTAAACTTTGAGATTCCGTATCATCCTCTTTTAAGTATCCCTTTTCCTCGAATATATTAGGTACCGTCCCAAAGCATAATGCCTTGATATCATTTGATGGAATGACACGATCTTGCTCAAATTTAGATCTTCCCGTAACAGTGAACACAACCATAACACCTAAACCATGAACCGACGTCGAGGTAAGAATAAAACCATTGCCTTCAGCTCTAAGGTTCCATTGTATTTGATCAAAGACCTTCCAATACATTCCCAATAATGCCATCATTTCCACCAGGTGACATATAGCAGATGTAGCATATGGTTTAGTCATGCTAGCTGGAACGAAATCCCAAGACCGAGTTTTCACCTGTAAACCCACAGCTAATTCGTACTTTGGAGGTTTTATCGGTTGATGTCCAACAGATGGTGGTCTACTCGGTCGAGTTTTCTTGTCCCATTCTCGCGATATTGATTCCTCAGTTTGTAGACTCGATAACAACGTAACCCAAGATGCCCGTTCATCATCTGCCGTATGAATCCGTTGAGTAGTTTCCTTGTCTTTCTTTAGTTGGTCAATCCGTTGGCGAACTTTGGTATTCTTGTATGATTCAGGAGTGCCATCGATATAATGAATTGGCTTATTCGAAATTGGACCCCATGGATTATCCGGCGGTGCAACGAGTATAACTGGAACTTCAAAAACGACCTCGACTCGAAACTCCCGTATCCTTAACTTTCGATGAGTTCCCTCGGACCAAAGCCCCATCACTGACTCGGCACATCGTCTATACCCCTCGGCACTCGAGAAATATTGCTGTGCCACCTGCAAACAAGTTGTCAAGAGTGCTATTACCGCAACAATCAATGCCACGAGCCCAAAAACATTTTGGTTGAGGTTATCCAAAGCCGACATATTTCTTGGCTCTCAGCCTCGTCTTGTCTGTCTCTCAAATTTCCTTTCGATTTGCAGGCAGGATCGTGAGTATATAAAACAAAATTCCTATGCAATCAAAACATCGCTCAAAATCGCTCAAAATCAAAATCAAATCGAAAAGACATGCAGAAAAGAATAAAAACAAAACAGCACGATCTCGAGATATATACAATGTCTATTAATATTGTACAACATGAACATCATCAACAGCGACACGAAAAAGTTACCTGAGCCCCCAACCTTGTGTATCTATCACGCATGGAAATGGGTGAGGCTGAAGAATTCATGGGTTCTGAATGGTTTTGCTGCTTGCCAAGCCACTGAGCCACAAATATACCCTGTGCTGCATGTCAGCTTGAAGGAAGAGATGCAAATCAAATCATTTTTGGAAATTTGTAAGTTTTGGATACCAATTCAGTATCTTATCATCTGATGTTGATAAAACTATGAGTATGTGGTGGATTTGAGAGATGAGATGAACTTATTGAGTGTGGAGTGCAAGCACGGATGTGGACTAACTAATATTTGAATATTTGACAAGAATTCATTAGAACCGATTTGAGAATCAGAGAGACAGACCTCCTTCCTGAACAATCTTGTAAATGCAAAGGTGGTCTAGAGTGTGTGTCCATTTCTTGTGTTTCACATTGTCTACAATGAACATGCAGAAGATGTAGAAGATGCACAATAATTAGATAAAAATGCACACATACATCTAGCTTCATACATATCATGAGTTCACATCATTTGCACGTACATCACCATCACCATCACTATCACTTAGAGACTAGAATGATATTTAAGATCATGATCAATTTTTTTGCCTATGAAATTCTGAATCCATAAAACCATCGTGTCAAATACATGAATATCCTCTGGTAGTACATTGTTTATAATCATGATCATGATCTTGAAAATAAATTAAAGGTAAAAGACCGCAAACATAAACAAATTGGAATTTTGTTTTGACACCCAGTCGTCATACAAATCAGATATAGTTTGACCATAGACGCCAATCAAATTAAGATAATTTGAAAACGTCAATCAAAGCGTGTGCATCATCCTATGCAATATGCCCACCATCCATGATACCAACACAAAGACTCTTAGAAAAGTCATTTGAGATCCTATGCAGTCAAAAGTAACCTTTCCTCCCCGAATATCACAATGTACATGTGAAGGAAGGCTCAAACGCCATGAGAATACAAGAATGGGAAATTCGAATTTGGTGATGACAGATAAAAATCAAGAATAAAAGTTTAATCTTGAGATAAAAACTTGACATCGAGAAGTCATGATGATTATGAAACAACCCATTCAGAGTCCTGAAGGTCTTTTTGAACGTCATGAACATTATAATCACTGTCGACATAAGTGAGGTCTGATGTCCACTTTTGTCCTGGAGCACTTCTTTCAGTCTTTGGTGGAATGGTGTACTCTTTTTCATCAGTCGAACTAGTGGTTCCAGCTCCCTCTGCACCAACAACCTCCTTCTTATCCTTCTTCGCCTTCTTCTTCTTACTTGAAACTTGCTCCCATTCACGAGAATCTTCAATGATGGTCTTGACACGCTCATCATCGTCACCATATCCTTGCCATTGAGTACCAGTAATCTCGCTCTCAGAGAAGTTTTCAGCTGGAACAACAACCTTGACCTTCTCATCTGTCTTGTTTTCGGCGGTGTCGAGTAAATCGAATTTGTTGACGGGAGCGTTGGATGTGTTGGAAGAGGAGGCAGTCCAAGCAGAGTTAGCAGCTTGGGAGGCCATGAATTGACTACCATCCTTAGCAGCTCTACCTTCAGCTTCTCTGGCGGTACGACGTTGCTTCTCTTCCTTGACCTTGCGTTCCTTTTCCTCTTGCTCTCTCGCAACCTTGGCAGCTTCAATCTTGGCGCGGTTTTGTCTTTGCTTCTTGGTTTCAGCAGGTTGAGGAGCGGCCTTGGCCTTCTCTTTCTTGGCTGGCTTAGGGTTGGTAGGTTCAGTAACTTTCAAGACGGATGGACCAGGAGCGGCAGGTTCAAGCATATCGGCGATACCACTTGCGACAGTAGAAGTACCCTTGGTTGGGCCAACTTCAGGAGAATCAGTCAAGGATTGATCATCATCAGCATCGCCAGCGGTCATGTTTCCAGAGTCCTTAATCTCCTTTTCTTGTGCACGAGATTGTTTGACAGACTTTTGACGATTTGTAGATGTAGAGGAGTTACCAGAGAATTGAGTACCAGCTTGAGTTTTGGCGAATTGAAGAGCGAATTTACGGTTGTTCTCCGCATCGTTATCATCATCATCGGAATCATTGGCGACCGGCTTAACAGTTTCTTGTTTGGGTTCGGGTTTTTGAGGAGCGGGAGTTTTCTTCTTCTCAGCTTTGGCAGAAGACTTTTTATCTTGTTCACCACTGCTCAAGCCATCCTTCTTGGATTTCTTGGACTTTGGTTCCTTGCGCTCTTCAACAACCTTGCTGGCTTGCTTGACGGCAGTTTGAGCTTTAGCCTTGACCTTAGATTTGTTGTTAACGTAGTAGTATCCTGCTGCCCCGAGGACAACAGTCCAGCCGATAACGGTGGTGAGTAAACTTGTGCTACTCATGATGAATAAACCGCAGATAGTTAAATGTCGAAGTGATGTCGTAATCAAGCTCTAGAGCTCTCTCGAATTGGGGATCGATCGATCGACTTATTGGGACATCAGGAGATGTTCTGACGAAGAAGTTTTCTGTTTCGTGTGGAATTGAATCAAAGTGATATTCAATTAATCGTCGAGATGACAATTTTTTGAAGAAGGATTTGAATATTTATGACTATTCGAAATAGAAAAAGAATGTCCTCGTAAGTAGGAGAGCAAAAGAAGATGGGGGGGTTATAAACCCTATTTCGCCGTGTGAGTTTTGAGGAGAAACAGTATCGAGATGTGGCCTTTAAGATTAAGTACAGACCAAGTCGGACCCTAAAAAAGTATTCGGATCAAATCCTAATCATTATTGGAGCTCCCCATGTTTTCTAGCGTTGCTTTTTAAGTGTATGCAGGGGAACCTAATTGGGTAAGAGCTGTATCGGATCAATTAGTTCCGAATCACCGATATGACTAGATGACTTCTTTTGGTGCACCAGTGCTCGAGGTGGTGAATTTGAATGGGTGAACCACCAGTGAACTGTCTGAGAGGATTACATAATGACAAAAGGTGGGGTGTCTGAATCACAAACATAGTTTCGTAGGTGATTGCTTGATTGCTGTGCTAGACTGTTAGAGTAGACGAGGTAGACTACATACCTACTAGACTAGAGTAAACCGAGGGGATAAGAGATACATATACATTTTTGGACATCACATACGAGTATACACACATCTTTGAACTTGTAGCAACTACCTGTCTACAACACTTCTAGTTAACAATCAATCCAGCTAATCATTACTCAGCGAGACTGTTTAGATTATTAGTTCACTCCCTTATCATTCATTATATTTATCATTCTTTTCTTTCCTCTACTTCCATTCTAACATCTCCTTTCTACTTCTACAATCAATCGTCAAGTTTCCTTAGGAGGGGAAATATCAGAGAGAGATCAGGAAAACAAGAAACAACTACAACCTCAATCAAAATGTCTCTTAATCGTATCATTATTGATACTGATCCTGGTGAGTTATTTGCTTCATTGTTATATCAAAGATCATAAAACTAATTAGGGATTCTCCCAAAGGTATCGATGATGTTCTCGCCATTCTCTTAGCCTTGGCTGCAAAGCCAGAAGAGTTAGACGTCATGATGATTTCTATAACTTATGGAAATGTTGAAGTTGATAGGTATATTCAGAAAATCACATCAATGTTGTTAGCATTAACTTTGCTAATCAGATAAAAAGTTGTTTGAAGAATTGTGTAGCTTTGTTTCATGTCCTCGAACAGGAATTGAAATGGAGACAGGAGCGTGGTCAACTTGAGGGCTTTGATGCAATGAAGAAGTCAAAGCCTATCGTGGCTGTTGGAGCAGATCATCCACTTGAGGATGAGATGCTTATGGCAGATTACTTCCGTAAGAGCTTTATCAATAACTTCATATGAAGTATCAACTAATTCTAGCAATAGATGGCATTGATGGTCTTGGTGGTGTTCATACTAGTGTAAGATAAATATGCCCCTTCATTTTTCGCTCTTGGGACTGCTCCCTGACAGATTCCTTTTTAGCATCCACATCTATCTCCCGCCGATACTTGGAAGACTCTTTTCCAACCTCCTCCCGAAAATGCTACCGCCGAAGAAATTGCTGAGGCTCGCCTACTTGCGTCTCCATCTCCATCATTCACAGCGTCTCATGTTCCTGCTCATAAGGAAATGCTTCGCTTACTTCGAGAAAACCCTAAAGATACAATTACAATTGTTTGTGTTGGACCTTTGACCAATATTGCTTTGGCTGCTGCGGAAGATACTGAAACATTTTTAAGAGTCAAGGAGGTTGTAGTAATGGGTGGTGCGATCGATGTAGAGGGTAACATTACCCCTGTCGCTGAATTCAATACTTATGCAGATGCCGTCGCAACTGCCAGAGTATTTGCCCTTACAGGTCCAAACCCAATTACCACCATGCCACCGGTACCTTTGAATAAGTCAACCCTTCCACCATATCCTACGAACCTTTCCAGGAAACTTAACTTAACATTATTTCCCCTGGATATTACAACTCCACATCAGTTAATGAAGTCAGACTTCCAAGCGAAGTTGAAACCCCTCATCAAAGCTGGAAGTCCTCTCGCAGAATGGGTATCTGTATTTGTACACAAGACGTATGAGAAAATGAACTCTCTTGGTAGAAATTCAACATCAAACCCAGGTCTCGAGTTACATGATCCACTTTGTATCTGGTATATGTTGACTCGTTCATCTCCGACTTGGATGACTTTCCCAAGAGGGCCAGAAGATATTCGAGTTGAAACATCTGGTCAATGGACTAGAGGTATGCATATCGTTGACAGACGCATGAGAAAGAAGGCAGGAGTTGAACAAGTCAAGAGCCCTGGAGCTATTGATATTAGAGATCCAATGGAAAGCATTGCTTCCGTCGTCCATATTAATAAAGATATTGGTGATGTCACAGCCGAGGAGCCTGGAGACAATGGTGGCTGGCTTAGCGTTCATAAGGGTAACAGAGTCAACAGAATTGTTGGTACTCCTGGAGAGGAAGCTTTTGGACCTTACCTTTTGGAAAGAGTTTTTGGATAAACTGTATGGTTTGAATACCTAGTACTTTTGGATTACAGTACATACCATCACGTTGGATAAAGATGTGTTCTACTTAGAAGAAGCTTAATTTGGTAAATGAAAATTTGAGCTATCTGAAAACTGCCTTGACATGCTTTTTACCTAGGTAGTTACATCTCACTGATCCCATGATATAATTTCGAATTTTGGTAGATTTCCCTTGATATCTGAATTCGCTTTAGCCATCTTCATAGCCAATACAAAATCAAAAGGTTGGATATAAAAAGGACCCTTCTCATGGCACTCCATTCAACGCCAAATAATGCAGCATTAATAACATTCCACCCATCTTGTACGCACCCACGCTCGTCTGTACTTTTGTAAATGCCAAATTCTGGTATCTCTCCCCGCGCATTCTCCTTCTTTCCTCGACCCCTTGATTTCCTTCATTTCCAGTCGTCTATTCCATCCAACCAATGCCATGCCCTTAGACACTGATCCATAATCACCAGTGTCGGTTAAGAACATTCAGTTATGAATGTTTTGTCCCTCCAATGACAGCTCCCCTAACCTCCACCCAATTAATGCTATCATCCAACTCCTCATCCACCAATCCAACTACAACCACATTGTCACCACGGATTAGATAGAGACCGTGTGGCACTTCAATGGAAGCTTCGATATCTTCTGGAGGTCGGATTATGCGCTCGATAGTTTGGGATAGGACCTGTGGTTTGTGTAAGTGATTGGAGGGGTAGAGAGAAATGGTAAGTGAGGGGAGAACAGGGAAGAGGAGTAGGGAGACCGAGAGAGAATTGTATTTGGGGAAATAATAGAGCAAGAAATACCAAATTAGTCTGTTGATCACAACTCAAAAGTGTACCGACCAATGTTCTTGAATCCGCAGTTAAGATTAGAACTTTCTCTAAGGAGCTGTTAGGATACGGTTGTAAGTCTTGCTTGTTTTTATAGTTTGCGCATATAATAGGAGTGATTAAATGAACAGTTCGAAGAGGAAGGGGCAGAAAGAAGGTCAAAAAAGGGTAAACTTACTGTTTACATAGCTAGAGAGTGACATTTTGAGCTGGAGCTGCAGGAGCAACTCTGCTGTGAGAAATGATATCACGAGATGTGACGGTGCGGTTAATTACGGCTTATGTAATCAGCTCACTTTTGATAAGGTGAATTTGAGATTTGCTGCGTCTGCAATTTGGACTGGTAAAGGTTGTTATTGTTTTGGAAACTTCAACAATTCCACACTTACAATTCAATAACCAAAAAGTGATGGCATACAGAAATCCGCTTGACGGAGTTCGGGAGAACAAAGATCCGAAGCACGGTCCTCAATCAACTTTCAGGAACCCCCCAGAGTTGCTCCATAAGAGCTGTTCTAGCAAATCGACCAGAACTCCTCGCACAAGAGATATTCCAACTTACGGCACCGAATATTACTTGTCAGAGCAAACAGACACTTCTGGACGATCTGTCTCTGGTAATTTCCGATTTAAAAAAGATCGCATCGCACCGTTTACACCCATCCATCCCGAATTCGCATCTGGCAATTCGGTCGCAACAGCCACATCCAATTTCCACGGAGTGATTGTTGATGAGCTCGATCGAAAATTGAAGGGAGATCAATTGGCAGGAAGCAAAACAAGCTCTGAGGACGAGCAGGTAGAACACGAGAACCTCACCTATATCGATTCCTTACAAGCTGCTTATATTTACGAAGCTTCTGACAAGCAAGTTGTAATTGGACAATTCCAACCTAGTCTTGCAGAGACAAACAGTTCCCTAGGTATTAACATCTGCCGTGGATTTGATAGTGACTTCCAAGAAAGCGGTCGTCTTCATCGAAAAGCCAATATTGACAAACTTACCGACCAGTTCGTTTTAGACTTGTCAGAAGAAGGCAGAAATCGCTGGGAGCTCGAGGAAAATTGGCTCAAACAGGTGTGCGATATTCATCAGTCCCAGGTCGACGAAGATCAATACAACGAGCTTCTTTCCAACTATTAATATGTCGTTCCTATTTTCTGCCCCAGTCGATATTGATATCGTTCTGGAAGATGGAGATAGTCGGGAGACAGTAGAGGTTAAGAATAAGAGTAGTAAGGAAAGGGTACCGCTTTACAAAGATGGCGAATCAGTTAGAGGAGCTGTCACCATTAGACCTAAGGATGGGAAAAGGTTAGAGCACACGGGTATTAAAGTGCAATTTATTGGAATGATTGGTAAGTCCCATCTTTCAGGACAGATCTGGTCCACATGTCCTCTTCAACTTGCTAACATGAAACCTTACAGAGATGTTTTACGATCGAGGCAACCACTACGAATTTCTGTCATTAGGACAAGAGCTTGCTGCTCCTGGTGATTTACAACATCCGCAAGCTTACGACTTCAACTTTAAAAATGTCGAAAAACAATACGAATCTTACAATGGCATCAATGTCAAGTTACGTTATTTTATCAAGGTCACCGTTTCCAGACGAATGGCAGATGTGATCCGCGAAAAAGACCTTTGGGTATTTTCTTACAGAATTCCTCCGGAGATGAACAGTTCTATCAAAATGGATGTTGGTATTGAGGATTGCTTGCATATCGAATTTGAATACTCGAAATCGAAATACCACCTCAAAGATGTTATCGTTGGCCGCATTTACTTTTTACTCGTTCGTCTCAAGATCAAGCATATGGAATTATCTATCATTCGACGCGAAACTACTGGAACGCCTCCAAACCAATACAATGAGAGTGAAACTTTGGTACGATTTGAGATTATGGACGGTTCACCATCAAGAGGAGAAACTATTCCCATTAGACTTTTCTTAGGCGGCTTTGATTTAACTCCTACTTTCCGCGAGGTCAACAAGAAATACTCCACCCGCTACTATTTGAGTTTAGTTCTCATCGATGAGGGTAAGTTTCCTCTCCCTTTTAACTCTTTCTTACAATTAAGCTAATAACTAAACAGATGCCCGACGTTATTTCAAGCAATCCGAAATCGTTCTTTACCGTCAACAACCAGAAGACGCTTTAGCACTTGGTCAACAGACTAAGATTGCTGGTGCACATTCTGCTCCTAGTCCAGCGGCACAGAAACGACTTTCTGCTCAATAAATATCCCTCGTCGATTCTCAACTAATTTCTTTTATTCTTCCGTTGATACCAACAGCCCGTTTTCCTTTCCTCTTCCTCTTCCATTTCCTTTTTTTCCTTTTTGCGTGCGCGTTTTATGAGTTTACATAATGGGCAAAGACAGATAGGTCAATCGATCTGATCATTTGAGGGGAAAACCCAGTCCAGTAAAGATATTAAAACATGAAAAGATACCTATCTGATGACAAGAAAATTTTCATATGGGAGGGGCATTTTCATGGATGTACAATACGAGTCTCAAGGTGATAGGCTTTGATAGATAGATAGATATGGCGGGGTTCTTCTTTACTCACATGCATACAGTTACTTTTCCTTTTAGGAGTAAGGACGAAAATTGCTCGGAGATTGGGAATCGCGTCCGCGTATTATGAATAAAGACATTTAAAATCAAGACTCTCTTACTTTGGAATTATGTGTCTATTTATATGTGATTCCTCGCCTTTAGGTTCTGGGATGAATAGGTTGAACGAAAGATAAATGCACCTGCGCCAGCACCATCATCAAACTTCAGAGCCGGAGCTAAGAAAAGCTTCACATCCTCTTGGTAAATTTCTATCATTTCATGTAAATTTTCTATCCTTACAACATTTGCCTAAAAGATACCAAAAAAAATAACCATACTTTGAAAGCGATCAATCTCATTCATGATCCATCAAAGAAATGCCTACCAAAATCAAAACCAATCCGATAATTTACGCCCCCCTCCGATTGCTTTGCTCTGCTTATCTCGTTTGTCACCAGGCTTACATTACTCCTTATTCATTTTATCCACGCGATTCCGGCTTTCCTTTGTCATCTCCCCGCTCGCATTCCTCTTCGCTCATTTTCGTACTCCATTTCACATGTCCATCATATCTCCATCACCTCCACCTCCACCACCACCACCTAGACTAAACCGCCCGTTTTCAATCGCGGCCACACGATCCAACTCCTCCTGATACCCTCTCCTAACATCCGCCAATGTAACCACTCTTCTCTTAACACCCCCATTGGCATCCTCTTTGCCCCCCTTCAAAAGACCTCTACCAGCACCTCTTCCCCCATTCCCCCCTTCTTTTCCTTTCCCGCCTTCACACAAAATCCACGCATGTTTTGGATCCACACAACTCAACGCATTAATAACCGCGACATATTGTTTCGTAACCAATGTCTCTCCTTCCTCTCCTATCTCTCCACTTCCTATTTTACTATCACTTTCCGACGAAGCTTGAAGACGATATAGTCTCTCCAAAGAGATGGCTGCCGCACCACGGAAATCGGATCTTTGAATTCGCCACGCGTAAAGTATTTTATGGTATGGAACACCATTTGTAACTTCGACGATATTTGCGCATTTCTGGGAAAGGATTTCATCGACAAGATCTTGAAGACCAAGGAAAGGGAAGGAAATGAGCTGAGTAGCGTGGGAAGATTCACTCATTTTGGTAATGAGTAATCTAAGAGAGGATGTTTGTAGAGCAGTATTGGTGAAGAGGGAGAGGGCTGAGTAAGCGAGTTCGTAGCGAGAGGTTTGGAGAGCAGCGTGGAAGAGACGACTGTGCATTTCGGTACTGAGTTGGGGATCATGTTGGTTGGGTTTGATAAATTGGAGGGCTAGGCGGGAGAAATCGATAACGAAGGAGTACATTTTTTCGTTGTCGTATAGAGAAACAATGTGGGAATAATATTCTGGAAGACCTGCATTCAGAAGATTCTTTTCTGTTTCGTCTAGGAGGCCTGCACTGTGTGTTGCGTGCCTACCGTGCAATGGAAATGCTAGAAATCATCGTTAGTTATGAAAGGTCTAAAAATAATCAAAGGGAGTTGTAGCTTACCCATCCCAAATGCAGCCTTCTTAAAGTGCAATGCTGCTGTGCGTGGGTCATTGGCAGCCAGGTATGCTCTTCCTTGAATATACGTAGAGAACGAATCATGCTCAGTGAAGCGTGAAAACTCCATTGCTAAATCAGACTGGTTATGCTTCAATAAGAAACATTGAATGATAGCAGGTGAAGATTCGTATTTGCTATCAGGTTTGCATAGTTCAGTAATAAAGTCTGTCAAGGCTGTAGGCATCGATACTGCCTTATCCAATCCGAATAAATGTCTATGAACACCTTCCAGAACAGTGACAGTCTCATAAGATATTGGATTCCTAGACAAACTGGATGTGGAATCATCCAATGATTTTGAGCTTTCGCGAGTCGGAAGAGGTATATCGATCTGGGTTTTAGCCAACCATGAAACAAGTTCGAGCCTTTTGAGCAGAATTAAAAGTTGATTGAAGACCGCACCGGTCTCAAATTGGATACCTTCTTCTCCATGGTTAATTTCAACCTCAATAAGTATTAACAAGAGAAGTTGATCAAGACAAATGCTCTTGTGTAACTCAATAGTCTCTTGAACTCCTCTAACAATCAATCGATTACCGGCGTTGGCTAAAGGTAAAGGATGCTTCGAGTCCTTTCCAATAGAAGTGATCATGGATTCGAGAAGAGCTTCGTACACGTGAGAATTGACATCCCTGAATGTACCTCCCAAATTTGTCACTAGTTGATGATACTCCTCATCACCAATTTGATTCGAGTAATCACACTTATCATATAAAGTCTTCATCCTCGCTGATGGCAGAAGCGTTGGCTCCTCGTAAAGTTGACCCAACAAGGCGGAGCGGAAGCCATGATAAAGAACGTCTGGAACTGCCTCGCCGAATAAAGAACCAGCTGTGAGAAGAGTGGATACATACTCCATCCCAGCAATAGTTTGTTCAGGGTTATGCCATATCCGTTCTAACTCGCTACAACCTCGAACTGCTGATATTCCATCTGCTGATACAACCCAAGGCATCTCTCCCATAGGGTCAATAGTTAAAGATAAGGCTTCACCTCTTTGTTTGTCTAGCTCAACGAGCAGTCGATAGAATCGCCTCCATTGTGCATCAGTGGCAAGGCGAAATTGTTCAAAATCAATACCTCCGTCTGATGCTTTACCTAACGTAGCAGTAGTTGCAATGCTTGAACATAAACGTTCAGGTAAAGGTGCGGATCTCCGCGATGCATCTCTCGATGTTCCTAGACCTCTTTCGTAGATGGCCAATCCAGTCTCGATGGTTGCATGGGTGAATTTCCCAGGATATAGTATGTACGCTAACCATTTGTCCGTTGAATCTAAAGCATCGCCAGGGTAGGCGGTAGGTATGGGCGTTTGAGTCAAACTTTCGCTCACCATAGCTTCCCAGCCCTCATCCCACGATTGCGCAACGTCCTCTTCACCACCACTTCCAAAGTAAAGCTTTTGAACTCGATAGGTTGTATTATTTTTCCACAAAGTCCACAAACTCAAGGAGTTTCTTGTTCTATCCGGAATGACTGAAAAATCTGCCATGGTCCAAAGGTCTAAAGTAGGCGCTTGAGGGACCAAGATGTTATTGGGGAAAGAATCTGATACGACGAGATCTCCACTGTGAGCGGCGGGAGCAACATGCCAAAATTTGAATTGTCCTTCACCAATTGGGGAGTATGTAACACATAGAGCGCTTTCGTTGTTGTGGCCATAGACTTTGACCAATTGTGAATATGAAGGATCGATCACGGATTTTCTAGGGTTCTTGGGATCTATTTCCTGGCCGAGAATATCACCAACGTATGCGATTCGTCCGGTAGTCAAGTTCCAAATTCTGAGATTGTGATCCAGAGATACCGTGAAAGCATATGATTGCCCATCGATGCTAGCTGATGGTGAAGATATAGAAGTAACTGCGGATAATTCAATGTTGCTGTTTGCGTATCGAATAGTGTTGCTTCCTTGGAAAGGCATCAAGGCCTTCAACCCATCTCTCCACCCACCTGGATTATAGTGTAGTTCTTTCCACTCCGAACCTATTTTACCTGTCAGTTAGCCACATCATTTCCAGAAAGCAGCTTTGACATACCATCTCCGCCAGATTTTCTGTCTAACTTTAGAAGCCCCCCATCGAAATTAGAGATTAACAACTCATTCGCACTAAGCGCAACCATCCTATGAGGCTTCTTAAAGCTGAATACCGATGATATATACGATTTGCACCAATTTCCAACATTGTTTTCAGTGCTCGAAGGATTGCGAAAGAAATCTGGCCAAAGTCTCAGAGTATAAAGGTGGTGTGTTTCCGTCAAAACAAATGCGCTGACATAGTCGTGTTCCTTGCAATCCGCGAAAGCAATGCACCCGGGTTTAATAGCACTTGGAAATTGTAATCTCAAAGTAAGGTGTGCATCCGTCGTATTTTGCTGTTTCGATACATCGACCGCTTGAACCGACAGCACCTTTCCATCCTCCAACACTCTCCATAAATAGCTTCGGGGAAAGACATCTTGTGTGCGATGGTAAATGGATCCAGCAGCAGCTAAGTATTTTTGTTTGAAAGTTTTTTCATCCTCTGCAATAGGTGATTCTGTAATATGAGGTCGCTTTTGTACTATTCTTGAGGCTGGAGTGCCATGTGCAGGTAAACGAATCGCAATTGTAGAATTTTGAATGGATGAATCGAGGTTTAGTCGTATCTCCTTATAGGAATAGAAATGTCCCTTATCAGCCATCTTATCCCCATCAATCGCTGGTCTCATGAAGAGTTTTGGTGAGTGTCAAGAGGTTGGCGCATGCTTTGTTTTGACGCGGTTCTTTCTAGAGATCGCGGCGAGCTTCACTTTTTAGGTAGGCGGCCGCTAGCGCGCTTTTCCAGCTACCATATATTTCATTGTGAGCTCTCGCTCAAGGCAAACTTCGTATCAAAGTAGGTGTTACCCATGGTATAGAAATTGATATGTGCTACTAAATTACTAAATACAAACATTTCTATTCATAAAGGCTTCGCATTGATGAAAATGATAGAACCGTTTCCTCCCAAAGTTCACCATAAAGCTCCATTTGTCACCCATGACCGCTACCATGCCTCCATGCCAGCTAAAGAGCAAAGAAAAACAAATAACCATTAGAACCCCATAAAATCATGATGCATCTACCCCAATCAAAACTCTCTAATCCTTCTCCAGATCTTTTGGACTTGGATCTCCGATACCGTCTTCATTGATAGCGAAAAGACAATCACTCTCTGGTAAACAAGGACTATCGTAGATCTTGCAAATTCTAGTCTCTCCACGACCCTTCTTGAGACTTAATCTAGTGGTACTTGCATGTGCAATAATATTACCTCCGATAGGTTTCTTGGGGTCTGGATTAAACATAGCACTTGGCCCTCCATCAACTTGTGCAACAACCTGATTTGTGATTACCACAGCAATACCAAATTCATCGGCTAGCCGTTGAAGCATGCGCATAAATTTTGCTAGATGCATTTGTCGAGAAGACAATTCACCTCTTCCTGTGAAATCTGTGCGGTAAAGTGCGGTGGCACTGTCAACGATGAGTAGAGAGAATCTAGTTTCGCACATCATTTGTGCTGCTTGATTAAGAAGTTGCAATTGATGATCAGAGTTGTAGGCTCTTGCATATGCAACATTGTCCAAAACTTCTTCTCCAGATAGGCCGTATCGATTGGCTACCGCAAGTAAACGTACAGGACGAAATGTGCCTTCCGTGTCGATATACAAACATTTGCCTTCTCCGCCACCCATATCAAATGGCAATTGACAGGTAACTGCTAGAGTGTGGCAAATTTGACTCTTTCCAGTACGGAACTCTCCAAATATTTCGGTCACAGATCCTGTTTCTACTCCACCCGCCAGAAGTGTATCTAATTGCTTAGAACCGGTCGTAATAGATATCAATTCGCTTCTTCGTTGATGCATTTCGGTGGCGGTTGTGAAACCCATAGGGACCAGTTTCGATGCTATTAAGATGTCAGCAAGTCCGTAGGAGACTCCATGGCATTATATATAACCGACCTTCCGTAAGGATCTTTGTGGCTTTCTGTTCAGAGATACCCTTAATTTGTTCTAGAATTCGCCGCGGGGTGTATGCGACAGACTCTACAGTATTGTAACCACCATCCACGATCATTTGAATGTCTCTCTTAGTTAGACCTGCGACTCCCTGGCATGGCTGTTAAAAATGTGCGATGTGAAGGAAATGAAATGGCTTACCTCTAAGGCAGAGAGTGGCGTTGGTGCACCAGGACCTCCCATTCCTCCATCGTCCCCAGATTGAGAGGCTTCGATTTCTTCTGAAGTCATTTTATGGACGAGATGTTTGAATTGTAATGAAAGTAGTTTGGTGAATTCCCAGAATGAACGGATCGAAATGAAAGTATTGAGTATGTTTTTATGTTGTTGTTGAAAGTGTGAAGATTAATTCTTGGAAGGAGTGGACGCGTTGCTGACGTGCACCCGAAGATTAGCCAAAATCACGATTTCACATGATTTGAATGGCTGTATTAGTCATCGGCTAACCCTCGATGCCGGTGTTCAGGCAAATCAAAGATGTAATTTCATGAGTTGTATACTCTATTGTCTTTTCTGTTATTTTCTTCCTTCCAAGTCACTCAAAAATATGGCTCTTCAACTCCGTTTCTATAACGTTTCAAGTTGGTTGTTCTTTAGCCTCACACCCTGTTACATTTCCAGGCTAATCCGCTCCGTGATTATTCTCAAGTTACTGATGAAGTAGATATCATCCTTCGTTTAAAACCTCCATTTGCATAATGATAACTAGCATATAATCAACTTTCTGAGAGGTCCTTATACAGATGCAATAGCAGTAGATAGTCCAACATCCAAGCATTCTTCATCTCTCTGAGATTTTCCCGTGGAAAATCAACTTGAATGTATAAATTCTTGTCTACAAATAGCATCCCCACTCCCTTCAACACAAGCGGTCGATTCAAGCGATTTAACCCCTGGAGAATCCCTGCTAAGTACATTCTATCCACCCAACTTCTCGGGTCTTCCGCTCTCTTCAAACATGCACGAAGAACACCTTCTCGAATCCTAATTTGTAAACCTAATCTATACTCTACACACTAAAAAGAAACACTCTACCCCCTTTCCAGCAAATAAGACTCGCCCAAGAATCATTGTTCGAGGGTCCGACGTCTACTTGTAATACATCTGTCCCAAACCTCGCGGTAGCAGCATGCAGACAAGAAAGCTTCGGCGGTGCAACTTTAGGCCGAGTGGGAAAAGAAAAAAGATCATTGTTATTGTCCTAATCTTTATGGTTTATTGTCCCTGGAGTGGTGAGAGTGTGGGATTTGGAGAGGATGCTAGTGCTAGCGAGCCAGGAAGTTGTCTAAGTTGCCCAGGTGGTTGGTTTGAAGAAGACACAAGCACCAACATTCTTATTACAAGATCGATAGAGGACAAATGCAACTCAACACAAAAAAAGGATCTGAATATTTAATTATCATCTATCATCATACATCTCATCGTTACTCATTAAGCTAGACTACCTAAGCGATATGATTCATTTTCCTTTCCAAATTTCCCTTCTCACAAAGCAAATGTACGAATTTCCCATTCCCTTCAGACACCAATAATATTCAGCTATGAAATATTGAAAACGATTTTAACCCCCACCAGCCAAATTTGATGTAACACCACCTCCGTAATATGTAACGCCAATGATGCTTGAATCGCTCTGCCCGCCCATTACCCCATTATGTGTCGTTCATTCGTAAAATCTTCGCGTCAAACTGGTCAGCATCCCTTTTTGACTACTCCATCGTATTTTTCGTCACTGTTCAAACCACTGAAAATCTTGTCTTTTTCTGTAACTTGTTTGGGTGTAGTGGTGCTAATGAATCAGAGTTATTGACATTCCAACTCTCGTGACGGTTGACGCCTTTTCCTTTGATATCCATAGGTGGTTGAGTACCGAATGTGCCTGCAGGTAAAATCTCAAAACCAGAATTGACTCTCCTGATTGCCTTATTTTGATGAAGTTCTCCAGGTATAAATTGAGAAGATGGAGAGCGACTCTTAAGAAGTGGGGCCTTAGACTCGATGGTGTTGTCAGTATATCGTTGATCTTCAACCGGTTGAAGATTAGATCCATGTGCTCTGTCCATACTGCGTAGATGAGGCGATGCAAATGGATCCATTTCATCTTCCTCAGGGAAAAGAGGAATTGAAGAATATTGACCCTTGCCTTTAATTGTTGGTTGGTGAGAGAATGATGGAAATGCGGGAGTCAAGACTTCTGGAGAAGGAGTTCGAGTAGGATAATTGAAAGGTCGGTTTGGTTGTGGATGTCTAACACGAGAAAAAGTCTCATCAGAATCATCAGAAGTACCAGATGATCGTTCGTTATCAGCAGCGGCGGCAGCATCGGAGAGTGAGAGCGAAATCGATGCATCTGATCGCCGACCTCCACGAGGTTTATGAGTATAAACTCTACCAGTTTCTGAATTTCCTACTAGATGACCAAGTGTCTCTTCATCATATTGATGTTCTCCGACTGTTCCAAAACGTAATTGCGACGACTTTGTTGGCTTGTAGGTTGCTCGTTGACGAGATGAGCTACGAGGATCGGTGATAAGAGTATCATCATCGCTAATACTTCTGTGGCTTGAGAGTAGTGCAGATTCGCTATATCGGAAGTTTGGCTGACCAGCTTTGGGAGGTGTTGGATGATTATGACTATCGGGAGATGCGTGTGCATTGGAGTTTGAATCTGGAGAAGAAGGTTCAAAAGATGAATGGCGCTGGAGTTTGATGCTAGGCACAGGAGTATTGGTTCCAGATATCCATATTCCATCCACTTGAATACCGCTTTGAATGGCACGAACTCCGAAGGGGATATCGGCGCCTTTCATGGGTTCGACAAATTGTCCACTTTGTCGTAACTCTTGAATCTTCATGCGCTTCTCTTCATCAATAATTTCCTGTCTAGCCACTATTCTGTTTGTCCATAGTAACTTGATATATCCCGCGCAAAAAACTGCCACAATAGCACATCCCAAAACCTGATACATATTAGTGGACTAATTGCAGACAAAGGAGAAGTAGGAAACTTACAAATGTCATCTTTTCCCACAATTGCCAGGAAACGAAGAATGATATTGCCATATTGAATATGAATTCCCAAGTCTTTTCGAATTCTGCAAAGTAATCTCAAAGAGTGTTTTGAAATCGTTTTGTCCAATTAGATATAAAGCAAATGCTTCCTAAAATTAGGAAGCTTCTACAGACTCTGAAAAGTCTGTGTGGAAGGTAGATATCGCAGTATGAGTCGAAGGAAATGAAAGACGCGGCAGAGAAATTTTTTTATGTCCGTGAATTTGCTGTCGCCAGATTTGGAAGTCACTCTCTCATAAAGTGTTTTCTGATTAGGCAAGAATAAATCCCATCCAAAAAGAAACGTGCTCAGTCGTTGACCTTTTGAAATAATATATTCCCAGCAAGAGTGACAAGAGGTACTCTCAAATTGGTTGTCGCATCAAGCTTCTTGTGATTATTGAAAGTTATACCTTCGCTCTCGCTGCTACGCGTCTCCAGGGCTCTTCAAGTTCCTAATGTTTGATGTGGTAGCGAACGTAGGATGGCCGATGTTACTAAATGAAGAGGCTTGGAAGATTCGCGACCGATAAGATAAATGTTTGGTGGAAGAGAAGGAATATATTATTCAGAATCAGGTGCGTGTCCAACGTTGATCAAAGTAAATATTTTTGCATGTGGTTGATGTTGTGGTTGTTACTCCAAAAAAAGAAAGGTAATCGCTTTGGGAAGGTCGGTTGAGAAAGTGAATGTTCTCTGCTCTTTCACTTGGGAGAAGAACACCAGGAAAGCTTTTGACATATAATTTCCTTGTGTGCTGGCTCTTCGGAAACCTGCAGATTATACCACACTTTTGGACTTCGAATGAACGTGGTATTTCCAATCTAAATATTCGGAAATTTGCGGTACTACAATCATGCATGCGTACCTTAACACCTCTTTGAAATGGTAGGAATTATTCCGAAGGACCCTCGAAAGCAGTACAACTCCAAATACTGGAAAGCAACGCAAGTATGTATTTTCAACTAATATCCACGAAGACGAATGATAAGAGAGAAAACCCTTGGTTCCGTTCTCAGGGATGGATCAGAAGACTTTTTCTAACATTTGGAGACAAGTCTCTCACAATTGGGAGGAGGATGGAACTTGATATACAGATACGAGGTTCGATGGAACGCATACATGAATACCATCACATTTGAGTTTCTCGAAACCTTGTCTGTGCCTGCAGGTCTCAGTATCTGGGAGCATCTCTAACAAAAAAGAAAATTTATTTTTAGGAGGATATGCATATTGAAAACGCGCATAAGACCGACGAGATCGGGTTGGCTGAGATATCCGTTTGCTTCTTTCTACTAGATGCATATCATGCAAGTAGACCTGAAGTTCATCAATCAGAAGTCGCCGTTGAAAGAATTTGCCCATTAGGCTATTCTAGATAAAAGTTTTGACCAGCTTTTCCTTCTATAGTCAAGTGACACAGGTAACACAATAGGAGTGGTGCCATGATCTATTGGATATATCTCCATGTTGGGAATTGTCACACAATTCGGAGGCCGGGCAGAATGGAGAGAAGTTGGAAGGCCGATGAGCTTAAAATACAAGCTTTTCTCTTTCGACTTTAGATGTTCGTGCCCGTATTTCAACCTCCATTTCGTTCACTGCTTGTCATGTTGAGAACATGTCAAACGTTTGCCAAGTATTCTTGAGAGATCAATTAATGGGAGTTCGTGCCATCGCGGGAGAAAGGAAAGATTTTTGACAAAATGAAAAAGATCGGAAGGATGATTCCTTGGTGTTAGTGGGAGCTTCGAGAAGTATTCGAAATTATGGACCCTTGATCTGACTACCGCAGCAGATCAATGTTTCCAGACTACCATAAAAGATCAAGAATGGAAGAAAATCCGAAGAGTTACAACACTCAAGGTTTGGTGCTGGAAGGGAAGTCTATGAATTCGTTCAGCTCCTACGCTTCCTTGGCCATACGTGTTACATGTTCGAAAGAGTTGCTCGAGAGAATATGCTGTCAACTACTCAGCTATCAAAAACGTTCCGACTACTGCATGGATCGGGAGGAGAAGCAAGGTAGGAATCACGATTATAACTGCTGTTCATCTGAATTTGGGATGTCGCTTCAGCTGCTGAGGATATGGGAATCGCAGCAAAAAGTGCGACTCATGTCATACATTGTCTATTCGCATCGACTTTTCTAAATCCCTTTGGAATTATCGTTGGTGGCAGCTAGCGATACGTCATACAATTCTAGAGCTCATCCCGAAGGATTGGTTAGGGCCCGAGTAGATACATTTATTCGCCTTATTGTCAATGTCTTGCCGTCGTAAGTATTGTGATAAACCTTAAATAATTCCAACTTTCCACATCCATCTACAATGGAACCCAACTCTCTTCACCAAAATCTTTGATATTCGTACACGGTAGGGGATTATTGCAAATTATCGATAATGCCTTGGAATGATCGACCTCGGTTCGGCCAACGAGAGATCAATACAAACAATGGAGACCGACCCTCTCTCGTGATCAGCCCAGAAAACGGAGCACTGAGCGTCCGAGTGGCTTAGGGAAAAATCGTTTCCAGATAAACAACCAATCAGCCAATTCTTGCAACGAAGACGTCAATGCTAAACTCTCGAGTCTTTAAAGTTCAGTCCTCGAATGGTTCAAATTTCCCAGCCCACTTTGTTTCCAAGTTTGAGTTCCAAAGACAATTGATTTATATCTCGTAATTGCTCAATTCTGTTGTACATTATACAAGACCTAAAAATGCCGATTATTCGAAATCCATTCACAAGGAAACAGGATGCTGGGCTGCAGCCATCTCAAGACCAAAATGTATCTCCCCGCCCTTCCTTCGAACGAGTTTCTACACAAGCCTCTCGAGCATCTTCGATGAGTATCAAAACGGCGAAGAGCGAAGAACCTCCGGAGTATAAAATGAGTGGTATGATGCCTTTGTTTAGATGCAGCCAGGGTCGCCCGGAAGCAATGGGAAAACTTAGCTAACGAGAGAATTGTATAGTTGTAAACGATAGTGGCGTGTATCTACCTGTCAGTATGGGCAAACCCACGACATGTCAATATAACTAACTAGTCCCAAAGCCGTCCCCGCCGGAAAAGAAAAGTTTCTGGCCTCGCAGCAAGAGCAATCTTTCTGCAACCTCAATCAACACCCGAACGACCTCAAATGATGCGATTGATCCTTTCCCAATTTCAAGAGAGTCGTTTGATTCGTACAGAAGATCATTTGTAAGTTTAGACTTCCCAAAATCGTGATGCAAGTAGGTCTCTGATCTTTGCAAGGATATCTCAGCTAGATCGCCCATAAGCCCCATCGATGGACACGGTGGACGACAAAGTCTTGATTCAGCAAGACTACCTCGAATGCAGCGGTCCGCTATTGGTGATAGACGATTCGACAGACAGCCACCAACGGCCGAAGAAGGATTCGAAGATGTAGGGCTGAATGATGGCGCCAATGACCCCGCCAAACAGATCAAAAAGAAGGGATTCTTTTCGAAATTTGGCGATGAAGCACTCCCATCATTTCATATGCCAGGTAGAAAGCGTGGCCAAAGTGGTACAGGAGAAGAGCTTGGGAATATCCCCAAACCAAGCAACACGACTCCAAAGGTCGAGATAGATGAGGCTCGCTAGGGCGTAATGATGAGTTTGAATCTTCTGGAAAGGAGAAATTAATAGGCATTTGGATTGAATTTTTGTATATACTGCACTAGTATACCTACAATCGCTTGGGAACTGGTCTTAGAAGTATTGCGGCGAGGGCCGTACATCAATTCCAGATGCTACAAAGCTGCTGGTATAATGATAATGTAAAACTTTAATAACACACGGCTTGTTCTGTGACGTCTAACGAGTATAGGTGATAATCGAAGCTAGAGGTATGGCCATCACTAGTAGTGTGGTGGTATGGCAAGCCTGCTTAGGATATATCGGTTCCTACACTAGGTACTCACAGAATCATGTGAAACAATCTTTCTACATCGTCTCATGTTTTCTCAACTATAAACAGAGAGATTCTGGATTGTGGTAATGGATCAAGCACAAGTTTGAAATCCAACCGTATGGAATTACAATCTTCAGGTTGTCTAGAATGTCGAAAATGCAAGACCTACCGGGTGCCTATGATGGAATTTGGCGGGGCAGATTCGAGGATTAGCGTTATCGACTAGCTTATCGTCAGAAAAAAAGTTGTTTTCTGCCCATTCCCCAGAAACTTTTTTTCAGCGTCGAGCATTCACCCCTCTAACCATCGATCCTTTTTCTACCGTCGTAAAACTTTTCAGATGGCGAAGACTAAGCCAGGAAACAAGAAAAATAACAAAAGCGAAAAAGCAGCCCTCAATCGCACTTCCGCAAAATCTACAAAAGCTTCTTCACCGCCCGCGACACCAATGGATTTAATACTAAAAGCAACGAATCGTCTACAAGAAGGCGACATTGAAGGTGCTGTGCCTTTTGCGAAGAAAGCTTTGGAATTGGTGGATGTTCAAGCAATTGAAGCACTGCCCGTCTTGAATCTGTTAGGAGAAATTCACGTAGAATTGGGAGATGTCGATTCGGCGAGACAATATTTTATGCAAGCAGCTGGAATCGATGAGGATGGAGAGGTGAGCGAGGAAGTTGGAGGTGGAGCCGAGAAGTTTTTATGGTTGGCACAGTTGAGTGAGGAGGGTGGAGAGGATAGTGTTGGATGGTATGAAAAGGGAGCCATTAGTTTGAAGGCACAGATTGGAGCTTTATTGGAGAAGGCAGAAAAGAATAAGTTGGATGAGGCGGGGCTCGCTACTCTGGAGGAGAAGAGGAGGAAGTTGGCTGTGGCACTCTGCGGTGTCGTCGAAGTTTATATGACGGATTTATCGTGGGAAGAGGATGCGGAACAGAAATGCGAGGCATTGGTCACAGAGGCTACTATGGTCGCACCAAATTATCCTGAACCATGGCAGACATTGGCAAACGTCAGGATATCACAAACGAGAATGGAAGATGCGCAAGCAGCATTGAGGAGAAGCTTAGATTTGTGGAAAGATTTACCTCCCGAGAGCGATGTCGTCCCGGATTTCCCCACGAAAGTCAGTCTAGCGAGATTGTTGATGGAGGCGGACATGGATACAGAGGCCATTGAAGTACTAGAACGCTTGGTTGGGGAAGATGATACTAGTGTTGAAGTTTGGTACTTGGGTGGTTGGGGATTGTACATTATGGGAGAGAAACAAAAGAACGGAGAGAACAAACAACAAGAGAGTAACGGTGATGGAGAGAGTTGGAGGGTCTCTTGGATTTCAAGTCAACAGTGGTTAAACCATTGTCTTCGGCTCTTCGAGCAACAAGATTATGAAGATGAGCGCCTTGGTGCTCACGCTAAGGAGCTCATCTCGATTTTGAACGCTGAATTGGGAGAGGAGGTCACGAACGCCAAGGTCGAACTTGGAGACGATGGAGAGGGCTGGGAGGAGGATAGTGATGATGACGAAGAAATGGCCGAATCGTAAAATAGATTTTCTGGGTACAAGGGTCGAAAAGTGTTTGATTCCAAAGGAATGTGGAAGTATATCACGGCGTTTGTACAGGGCGAGCGCAACGAAAAAGCTATTATGTGATGACTGATAGATAATGAAAAGACTTATGGCAATGACCATTGCGTATCCAATACGAGCGGCGATTTTGGACATGCTTTAATCCTCCTCTCACTTCATTCCGTGTTATGTCTACTTTTATGGGCAAAATATCTTTGTAGACTGCCCCAAACCAACGCCAGCAATGCAACTCCATACCTGGGAATAATATGTAACCATATAATCATGCTTCAACCTTCAGCTTATCCACACCCTCAATAGGTACATCATCATAGTCCTCATCCTCCTCAACCTTCCCAGCCATACCTCTCTCCCAAAGTTGTCTTCCAGTAAGCGCAATGACAGCATCCTTGCCCTTATTCTTCTTTTTCTCTGCCGCTTCTTCCTCTGCTTCCTCCTTGACCTTGATTTCTTCCATCTCCTTCTGGAACCCTTCTCTCCACTTCATAAATGACTCTCTCGTAACCGGCTCTCCATGAAACTTCTTATTCTCCTCGGCTTCTACCGCCAACAATTTCTGCTCGTGTTCTCTTTCCTTTGCTTCCTGTCTTTGCGCAATAAGTTGCTCTGCGTTTTCTTTCAAAGTAGAGACTAATGTGAAAATCATAGCCATCCCCATATTCTCCTCAATTGTCTCGGCCAGTCCATCAAGGAGGATTTGTTTATCATTTGCGACACTGAAAAATGGATGAATAGGCGCATTAGGAGTTGGTAGTAAATCTAGAACAGGTGGTTCTTCGGGATACTCTTCTGGGTATTTGACTTGTAGAAGCATCGTTGGAGGTTCTGATTCGTCGCCATCTTGGTTTGTCACGTCGAGTAGAATCGAAACTCGATATTCCGTCTCTGATATATCTGTGAAGAGTGTTAGGAGGGTTTGCTGCGGGGAGGACAAGAATCTGGAACCCGGCGCTGCAAATTGTCGCCAGAACAAACGTACCATGAATTTCCTCTGGGAAAATACTGTCGAGAACCTCTCTCTCCTCAATTTGTTCTTCTCTTCCCATCTTGTGTAATTGCTTTACTATTTCCCTTTCAACAAAAGCCTTCGATATTTCGTGGGGTGGTGGGTTAAAGTTATGCTATCCAAGATTAGCTTAGCGCCGATATGAAAAAGTTTATCTTTTATCAGACAAAAAAAAGTTCCCCAAGTAAACCACGAGGCAGCCCATCCGTGGAAATCAAATCAACAATTGTACCAAAATGGCTCCAGTAACAACATCGAAGACAATGGTGACAGGTATGAAGAGAAAGTCGGCACCTGCGAAAGACGTTCATGTAAAGGAAAATAAAAAAGCGAAAATTGATTCGGGGAAAAAGGGAAAGGACTCAAAATCTAAGGCTAAGCCTGTGAAGAAGGTTGAATCTGAGAGTGAAGAGGATTCGGACTCTGATGATGGAGGAGCTGCTTTGGACTCTGCTTCTGCAGATAGCGAGGATGGAGATACGGAGATGAAAGACATTGAAGGCTTACATCCAGACAGAGTTAAGGCTGTTGCCGCAAGCAGTGAGCTCCCTCTTAGCATCATGTTAAAGGGTTTTCATACTTACACATTACAGGTCAATCATCGAAAGAGGCACATGCGAAACAAAAGCAATTGGCAAATGAGAGAAAGGCCGCAAAACCATTAGCAGATCAATTGGCACGCACGAAGAAGATTTGGGAACGTTTACGCCGAAAGTCGCATGTCCCAAAGGAGGAGAGAAAACAATTAGTCGAGGAACTTTTCGAGCTCATCACTGGCAGGATCAAGGACTTTGTTCTTAAGCATGACAGTGTAAGAGTTGTCCAAACCGCAATCAAATATTCAAACCCTGAGCAAAAACGATTGATCGCAAAGGAGCTTGCGGGAACATATCGTCAATTAGCCGAGAGTAGATACGCCAAGTTCTTGATCGGAAAACTGTTGGTCCAGGGAGATGATGAAATTAGAGACCTTATTGTTCCTGAGTTTTACGGACACGTTCGTCGACTTATCAAGCACCCTGAAGCTGGATGGATTCTCGATGATATCTACCGTGGAGTCGCTACCAAGCAACAGAGAGCTATTATTCTTCGAGAATGGTATGGTGCTGAATTCGCCGTTATGGAGAGAGACACCTCTACATTCTTGACTGGGGAGCTCTCAGAGATTTTGGCTGCTGAGCCTGGAAAGCGAGCACCTATCATGCGATATCTACAAGAAATGATCAATCATCTCTTACAGAAGAAGACCAACGGTTTCACTCTCCTTCACGATGCTATGTTGCAATACTTCCTCAATGCTAAGCCAGGTACTGAGGAAATCACCGACTTTATTGAGTTATTGAAGGGAGACGAGGAAGGCGATTTGATGAAGAATTTGGCATTCACTAAGTCTGGAGCAAGAGTCGTTTGTCTTGCTTTGGCATATGGAGGTGCCAAGGACCGTAAACATATCCTCAAGATGTACAAGGATACATTACAACTGATGGCAGGAGATCCAAATGGCCACATTGTCATTCTCACCGCATATGAAGTCATTGATGATACCGTCTTGACTGCGAAGTCTATTTTCCCAGAATTGCTTAGCAAGGATGAAGAGAAGCAAGTCGAGAACATTGCATTCTCCGCCAACGATCTGAACGCCCGTACAACACTTCTTTACCTTTTCCAAGGTCGCTCAAAATCCCTATTTCCAGCAAGCCATAACTCCGATCTCGAAATTCTCGCTGAAGTTGACACAATCAAAACTACTACCTCCAAAAAAGACCCGGAAATACGTCGTCAAGAATTAGTCAAGTCTCTCTCCCCCTACCTCCTCAAGGCTATCGCCTCAGCAGCTAGAGAACTCATCGCCACATCTTTCGGTTGTCAATTCGTAACTGAGGTTCTCTTCGGCGCCGAAGGAGATAAATCAGCAGCTCTTGAAGCACTCGCCGAAGCTGTATCCGGAGACCCAACATATATTCAACCTCCTGTCGAGGAAGGCGCAATGAGTACAGAACCTCCTTCCCATATTGCAAGCACACCATTCGGTGGAAAAATGATTAAAGCTCTTATTGCAGGCGGTCGTTATGACCCAGCTACTAAGTCTGTTGTGCCAATCGTACCAGCATTGAACTTTGCGGATATCTTGTATCCCCATATTAAGGAGTTTATTGTCGAATGGGCGACTGGATCTAGTTCTTTCGTGGTAGTTGCATTATTAGAATCCGAATCTTTTGGAAAGAAAGATGAAGTTAAGAAAGTTTTGATTAAGAACAAGAAGAAGTTGGAGAAAGCGGCAAAAGAAGAGACGGCGGAACAGAAGAGCAAGAGAGAAGAGATCGAGGCAAAGGAGAAGGACAAGAAGGCCAGTGGAAAGGGTGCTGCAAAGAAGGCAAAGGGCGGAAAGGAAAAGATGGTGGGTAATATGGGCTCGAGTTTGATCTTGAGCATGATCTGAGCATGTTACATGGATATATGTGGATTAAATAGGGGAAGGGAATTAAGATTTGAAGACAGATAGGGGCATCGCTGTATAGAACGAGTGCATTGTAGGAGTCTCGGCGTTGTTTTAAAAAGTGATCCATAGTCTATAGATACCTGGATGCTTTACCTTAGTATCCAATGTACTCAATGTAATGTTGCATAACAAAACACGTTCTCTTTGATTGTTGAGTTTGAGTCAAGTAGTGAGGTGAGAGTTGATAGAACATAAAAATCAATTTCGAGCTCCGTCCGGGGATTTCTTGAGCACCAGTACAAATGATGTTGAATGGGAGATGTAAAAGGAAGAGCATTCAAAGCGTGGTTTTTGTACAAGAATAGCAAGGGTCTTACATGCACTTTTAGTTGTCAAATAATCGTTCATTTAAGTTACGAGGGGATAATAAAGGATCAGAACTTTAAATTTAAGCTTTTTTGGGGAGGGTGGAAGGGGAGGGTGGAAGGGGAGGGGGGAAAGGGGGAGGGGAAACCATTTTTATGTGTAAACAGACTTTTGATTTACTCCATCTAATTCTATGTCTATTGAAAAATCCTCAAGGTATATCTAATACCTTGCAATACCCATCATGTACCCAAGTTAATTCCGTCTCGCATTGCATATCACTTCCCCATCTAATCTTATCGCCCACCATTGTACCCCCTCGCTTCTCACCCCTTAATCGCCAAAGACGCCTTCAAACTCCCCACGACCGCAAAACAAATCAACGGACTAACGGCATAAGCCACCGTTATAAACTTCGCAATCGCCATCTTCTCCTCCTCATCCGCACCACTTACATCCGCCAGCGCTGTGAGTTTCGTAGCCGGTGGTCCCGTCGGCATCAACATCAACACAAACCATAATATGGGATCGTTATCTAACCATCCTGTGTGGGAAGCAATGAGATAGATGAATCCGATGCTGATTATGGGCCATAAGATGAAGCGGATGAAGCAGATGGTGAGAACGACAACTGAGGGGACTTTTCCGCTAGATTCACCTTTCTTCATGCGTAAGAGGGAAGAGGAAAGTTTGGCGCCTACGACGACGAGTTGGAGGGCGGCGAATAGCTCGCCGATGTTTTTGAGGGAGGTGGTGAGCCAGGCTTTGAAGATACCGCCGGATGATGGGGAGGCGAAAAAGATGCGGTGGAGAGGGGGAGTGAGGCCTAGGAGAGCACCGAGGAGAGCGCCGAGGAGGGGGGCGTTGATAAAACTATAGAGAGTTGATATTACATTTCGAATCTTGAGAGGGATTTTCTTCCATTCTTTCTTTGATTTTTTGGCGGCAGTAGTTCTGCTTCGGGCAACGCTGCGTGGAAGAAGAGTGGATGTTTCGTTTGAGTATTCTTCTTCTTCTTCTGCGGTTCGTCCGGCGGAGTTGGTGGGATGCGCATATTCCTCGTCGCTTTCAGTGGGACTGTGTGTATCGCTTGGTTTTGAGTCTTCGTCGGGTTTGTCGGGGGCTTCTTCGTCATCTAGAAGTCGGGGACCAAGAGCGAAAGTAAGACTGTTTCCTACCATGGAAGAGACGAGGAAATAGGATTTTGCGCGGCTGAGGGCTGCGGAGGGGGTGTCAGATTCGGACATGGTTAGGTTGGTGAGGATACCGGCTGTGTCGAGGGCTTGAATTAAGAGGAGGGGGAGCGCGGTAGTGTTATTGAAACATACTGGTGAATAGTTAGTGGTTTGAAACATGGAGAGAAGCAAAGGAGAGGGAAGGGGAGCTTACTGGCTGGTACACACCAAGCGGGAAATTTAAAAGCTCTTTTAAGGAGCATTCCCAACGCCATTGATGATAAAGTGTATATTAGAGCCCATACTTCACAATCGTTAGCTTTGTATATACACAGACAATTGGGTAAAACTCACTTAACACTGGTACATATCTGTACGCAGTATCCGATTTCAATTCCTCTCCAACATTTGTGATTAAAAGCGCTGGTAGAAACAACCTAACAGCCGTTTTCGAAATATCTCTTGTGGAAGACTCCTTCAACAAATTGAATCTCGATGCAATAACTCCATAACTTATTGTTAAAAGAACTGTCAAGGAGGCTTGAAGGGCTCCTAGAAAGACAGGAAGAATTCCTTCGGTTGCAGAATCCGAATCTCCCATAGTTTTCCTGATGCTTTTGAATTGGGCGAGAAAGTCAGGAAAGAAAGTAGATATTGAGGGAA
The DNA here is from genome assembly GCF_014898535.1 of Botrytis deweyae. Taxonomy (NCBI): domain Eukaryota; kingdom Fungi; phylum Ascomycota; class Leotiomycetes; order Helotiales; family Sclerotiniaceae; genus Botrytis; species Botrytis deweyae. The sequence continues at coordinate 1,873,293 of NW_024066211.1, forward strand.
TTGCCAAAATATGTAAGAAACATTCAACTTATCCTACAATATATTCGTACCTGTCGCTTCAATACGCGTTGCAAACCCACCGACGCGGCTCATACGTTTGTAAAATCTTGGTGCCAATGTTGTCTAATGTGCATAACGTCATATTGACAGGGGACACAAAGAACCGTCCGACCAACTAATTGGTAAGATTTGTGGAAAGGAGAAGTTCCAATTTATGCAGGTCCTTATCAATTGATGAAAAGAAATGGAAACAAGCTTTCTGATACAGATCTTGGTGGATTGACAGGACCTCGCAAACATACTAGTCATTTCGTCTCGTATCTCGTGTCGCGTGTAGAAACTAGACGATTAGGATAGCCTTGGTATATGTAAGATCAAACTTTTGTCTATTATCTAGAAGGACATCTAGGGATAACCATGTAGTCGATAATTATCCATCTTGCTAGGGATAATAGTCGTTCGTCGCCAAGGGCAAAGACATTAACCTGAGGAAAAAGAGAGTGGTGAGATCAGTAAAGTGGTCCGTGCATACATCTTCCACCATCGTTTGCTTCACGTCGCGTGTGCCTCTCTCGAACATACCGACTCCCTTAACTCCATGTATTCGAATAGATCACCAGATTGGTTACATTTAGATGGACATCTCTGCAAGAATGTTTGTGGTAAGCCTTCAAGCGAAGCTTTATCATGCATGATGTTTTTAAAAGTTCGGGTTCAACCACAAATGGACGAAGGTACACAAGGATATTTGATAGCTGATACCAGACCCCGATTTACATGAAGCCTCAAAGTAACGGATACCATTTTATCTTCAAGTTCATAAGGTCGGTAGGGTTCAATAGCAATCAATCAAAGGCAGGTGTGAAGTGAACAATGCGCTGTGGATAGGTTTCTTCGTCCATGATATACTATTCCCACTGTCATTCTTACTTTGTTTTTACAGCATCAAATTCAATCTTAACAAGATCTAGATCGATTTATCAATCGTAGAATATTTCCAACTCTCTGTATTGTTCGACACGCTGAGGCCGAACACAATATCAAGGTTTGTTTTGCTTCTTCGTACATACTTCACACATATGCTGATCCCCATCACAGCGCAGACTCCATATACCAGATCCAGTTTTAACCCCTAGAGGCCGTAGATAGAACTTACTTAATCCTCTCATCACCCCATCGCCGTGCCATTGAAATCACCCTTTCTGCATTTAGCAATACACTTGCTGGGCCTGATGTTCCTTTTCTTCTAGTACTTGATGCTAGGGAAGTTGACGTAAAACCTTGTGATATAGGGTTTTCACTGGATATGTTGAGGGATGTAAAAACTCTCAAACCGTTCAAGGGTGAGGGGCTAACCTTTGGCACGAAGAAGATAGGTTCCGATTTTAGGGAGGATGGATCGAACTTGAAGGTTTGTATAATGTCCTTGCTACGTGGGAAGACCAAAATCATAGGGGGATATCAGAAGAGTTTCTGAGCATCCAGAAAATTGTTCCTGTAACTTATAATGTGTTATCTTCCAGAAAGACCTCTATGTACTCAATCATGAAGCCATTGCAGCATGGGCTACTGCTCTTCGAGCATGGCTCTATATGATTGAAGCACAGCACACTGTTCTAGTGACAATTGGAGGTTTCCTTCATTACTTGACCGAGGACGGGACAATAAGTGATCCGAAAAAAGGTACTTTCCTAAATACATCCTACCCTCTCCTTGATCATTCGTCTAATAATAAAGATGTACTGGTTACAACAATTGTGAAGTCCGAAACTTCACGTTTACAAAAGACTCGACGGCAGAAAAGGCTAAGATTATTGAAGTAGGAAAGATGAAGCATGGTATGGAGACTGACAGCACTATTCTGGCGGAATTGGATGAGGTCAAATGATTCTTGGAGTGAAGATCAAAGGCGTTAATGCACGACTTCTTCGAGTAGAGTTGAGAGGTGAGGACGATGATGACTCAAAAGTTATTTTGATGGACAAGAGGGACGAGAGCTCGAGTATCTTGGACGAAGGGGTGATACAAAGATCATGCCAAGCAATTGTTAACCTAGCAAACAAAGGATATTCCCAGGGGTTACTTTCTCTGAGCTGTATGTATGCTGATACCATAAGAATAACTGTGGAGAAAAAGGGGACAGCATGCTTGGCTTTGAAGTTTTGGTTATCTTTTTCTAAGGGGAACGACTACAACACCAAGTAACTTGGATTGTACAAATTCTTTATATGCAAATTATTAAGGTCCTATGAAATTTTTTCATCTGGAGCACAAGTGGTGTCTCGAGATATAAATGCTCAAATCGCTGTTCTACCCGTGGTAAATTCTTCAATAAGACAATACACCACCGAAAAATGACCAACGCATTGTCACAAACGCATTCACAAGCGAACATCACCCCAGCCTCAATCTAGGTGTCTTTCGAGTCGTCAGAAGAGCCTCATGTTTTATCTGAGGGTTCTTCTATATATGACTCCCTACGGGATGGGACTGGGTTTGACGTTCTTGTTTATAGCTATGTCAAATTCAATCCTGGTCTTTAGGAATCAATCAAAAAAAAATTGTTTGGAAACTTTCAGATAATATATAAGAGGGTTTTATAGATCAGGAAGACACTCATCCTCAAGATTGCCCCAGCCTCGGATATATAGTTTCTGAAAACGAACAAAGCCTCAACTATTTCCATGTCAGTGGTAGAGTTCATCGTTCCTGAGTAATTTTCTGCCCGCATTACCATTTTGCAATTGGGGGATCAACGATCGGACAGTGACATACAAACTACATCTTGTCATGTAGATATGCTTTGGTTCATTAGGTTGGAGTTAAAGGGCATCGTGGTCTTGGAATTTTATTCTTTTAATATCCTGGGGGAGAGATGATGTGGTTTAAGCGGAGATTGGTGATGAATGGTAGTTTAGCAAGAAGACGAGTTGGCAATACGTTTATTTTTGGAAATCAAAACTAGATTTTGTTTTGGTTATATGGATAGAGTCTAATGCTTCCCTTACTACTAATTATTTGGCTGGAGTGAAGTAGGAATTTTCGAGCACTTAGGAAAGACAATTAGAAGTCATTTTGGGTGGTAGGGCGGACACACTCGTTCCTTCCCTTTTGATATCGCAGTTGGTACGTGATAATAACAACGTAGGCAGGAGCTGTCACTCAGAAACAAGAGATCTATGCGATCCTTCCAATTTATGCTGAGGTAAATTTTTATCGCGCTTACAATCATCCTAGTTTCATCTCCTGGTCTCATTCATCCTCTGTTTCGCACAAAAAAACAAGCCTCCCCGCTCACATTCATCTTTGAGCTTCAACTCTCACATCTTAGGTCTTTAATTGTACAGAAAACGAAAGTCTTCTATCTATCAACTCGATTCATTGTCTGCCAACATCCTCGAGTACACAGATGAGAGCATATCTCAAATTATCCAGCACTTTAAACTCGAACCTCTAATTTTCTGTGATCTGCTACCGACGCAATGAACGCTCAGCAGGAGCTCGAAACAGCTGGAATTATCGGTGCCACTATAGTACCCGGAAATCCTGTGACTGTGATCCATCAACAACATGTATCGGTATGCTTCCTGTTGGAGTTCTTACCTGCCTTCGTTCTTGGTAGCGAATATAGCTGATGGATTCCTGCAGCCCGCACTTTTCAATCGCATCAAAAATCTCGAATTATCTAACAAAGCACTGAAGAATAGGGTTTTGGCCCATGAGAGTACCATTGCAAGTTTGGATCACAACTTGAAAGCACAAGCTTGGCGTGTTCATGCTTTAGAGCTCAATCAGCAAAATCAAAATGCGGTCATTCAAAGCTATGATATGGCTCAAAAATCGTGCGATATGCAAATCGCGACGTTGAAGTCGTACGAAAGCTGGTATGATACGCAATTCAAGACACAGCATATCCTAAGAAGCACACAAGATGAGAAGATCCAGTTACTAGAAGACAGGCTCAAGATGTATGAAGATGGCTTCATGAACAAAACCAGCACATGTATTCAATCTATCGGGTTAGATTTGAAGTCTCAAAAATTGAAAATTGAAAATCAAGAGCGCAAGTTGGACGAGAAGTTAGCTCGTTATGAATTCGTTTTGATGGAAAATCAGAAGCGTGAATTGAGCGAGAAGTTTGCGTCGTACGAGGCAGTATTGATTCAGAAAGTCAAGAAGAGTATTCTGGCGAACTTAATCGGCTCAGAAACTGAAACTAGTGATGACATTGGCGTCAAGAATGAGCCTCGAACCGTATGTTCTTCCCAATATCTATGGATTCGATGCCCCAAACTCAATTAAAGTTGCGCACTTCATACTCAACACTAGTCTGATCACATACTGATTTTCGGATGTCTCGATAGAAAATGTAACCTCGAATGGACTAGATACGACAAATGAGCGCCTGAATTCGAATGTCCTGGTTTTGATGCAGCAAAGAACACGAATGCCGTGCATCACATTACTGGACCAGGGTCAGAAATAAGGTACGCCACATCTATCTATTTGCTGTCTGAAAAGGGTACAAAGTGCTGAGTGCTCTCAAATTCTAGTTGTGCTAACGTCTTGTCTCTTTATAGAAAGGTAGTTGACTATAATGGAGCTATATATCCTAATTTGCTCTTGGCTTTGGAGTCTAGATGGAAGCATTTGGTAGTAGGCAGTATAATATGTTGTGAGAAGATTCGCAAAGATACGGAAGAATAGGAGACTCAAGATGTATAAAAGGCCTCAAAGTTCGCTTTGTGCTTTGATGTTCTTCGTGAATATCATTGTCATATTAACATTGCTATATTAATAATTACTCCAAGAAATGATATTTGTTTTACCGCTTATATGAATGAACAATACTCTTGACTCAATAAGTATCTATTCACTTCACTTTCTCACCACATTGAAGCTAATTCGGAAATCCTTCGAATTTAAAATACACATAAACCACCCAAGGAATTATTCCACGACCCAAACCAGTCTCAATTCTACGGATCAGCAAAGATGTCCAAATCGCTAGAGCTCGAAAATGGCTTCGTAAGTTTTAATCTTGTTTCTTTCCCGATTGCTTGAAATTTCACTGATAATTTCAATGAAGAAAAAATCTTGCGCGGACTTCGATCAGAACGCTCTTGAATTGAACAAACAAATACGAGCAACACAGAAAGAGATTCAGCAGCATAAGGAAAAGAATGACGGGCACATTTCAGAGTTGCAGGGGATTCAAGAGAGGCTGAAGAATATTACAAAGAAGTTACAGGAGACGGGTGCTGAGCACAAAGATTGTTGTGGATTGGTTGGGTTTGGTGGTGGAGATGAAGATAGAGATAGAGATGGAAATGGAAATGGAAATGGAAATGTAAATGGAGATAGGATCAAGAATGGGAAGGTGGAAGGGTCTTGATCTATGTGAGTACTAGATAGACGCCTTGATTTTCGACCGGCGAGCTTCTGGTTGCTTCCACTCATTACTGGATGCTGGGTGTAAAGAGAATTACTGATACTTCTGTCTCCAAGTCAAGGAGTATAGTATCGCTGGGTCACAGAATAGATTGGGTATGATACAAGGACTGGATACCGGATTGGGGCAGGATACAGAGGGCAGACCTACGTTTTTGATGTGGTTTTATGGGAGATCTGGGGGAAAGAACTTCTAGGATTCAAGACCCCCGTGAAAAGTATAGAAAAGGTTATCATTCACCATACTCATGCTAGAATTCCAGAGGGAAGCAGAATCACAAGGAGGTTGAATGCAGCGCTGATAGAGCTTTATGGGGCATGATTCAGATACAGGAATGTGAAGTGGCATTAAGTGGCATTTTGTTGCATGACTCCAGTGGGTATTCAATGCTATCTCAAATGTTTCTGTTTTCTGATAACAAATAGTGAATCATAAATCATCTCACCAAGAAAAAAAACACTGCCACAATGATTGGGTCTGATCTTTGGCAGTAAATGTATCTCAATCCGCTTCCCTGCCATGGAGAGATTATTTATCACAGATCCATAAACACATAAACCCCTCTCAAGCTCCAGTCTCGAAGCTATTGAAAACTTCATCAATCCTCTGCACAACAAACTCCGATTTTTTACCAAGCATCAAAGATGCCTGCACCATTCCTTCAAAAAGCGGTACGTAAAAACATGAACCATTTAGTTTCCTCTATACTAATAAGATGCCAATAGGAAAATCAGCGCTCTAAATATGCAAAGATTCGCAACAAGCTCGCTGCACTTCTCGTTCGGTATCAAGAAGATGTACAAGAGCACAAACTGGATATCGAAACTCTTAAGTTGGAAAAATAGAAGCAGAGATGACGGGAACCTGCTGGCAACGACTTCGATATATCGCCATTTTGTACGCATGGAAGAAAATTCTCGGCTAGATGGAGAAGCAGGTAGAATAGCTTAAGGAGATGGATCGGAAATGTGTCGCTCTATTGGAGGAAGTGAAAAAGGCTCTTTTGCAGTATTCTGCTCTTGGTCCTGAGGAACAGCGGACTGGGGAGCCTTGATGATATGTACTGAGTAGTGTGTCAGTATCAATCTGATGTGCGCATCTTGCATAGATCTTAAGGGTCATGGGCCACAACAATGATGATTGAGCTTGGGGGGAGTATTCTAAAGGGTCTTGAGCAAGGATTTGCTATATAATATTCAGTTTCCCTTCTGAAAAATGGCAATAAATACCAAGCACTTTCCTGTCCTTCGTTGATGTCAGTCCCTAGATTCGTGCATGGTTGCTCGTAACTTTGATCAAGTGAATCCTTTATTTAGCGAGCCATATTTTCTTCCAAGTCTCGAAGTTGCCCAGATACTTCACCTTCTCAGCTCAAGTCCAAGATCCTACCTTGGTCTTTACCAAACCTCTCAGATCAAGATTAAACTTCTCATTAACGCAACCCACCACTGCAACCTAAAATGCCTTCCAGAATCGAGGAAAACAAATACGAAATCATGGATGCAAGTTGCCTCACACTAGAAATTCCCCCCAGATCGATATCAAGCCATTCTAACCCTATATTTGGCAGATACTTATCAGAATCAACCATGCCGGAGACCAAATCAAAGAGAATACACTCCAAATCGAACAAATCATGGCCTCTGGTGTTGTCACTCATCAAGAAGACCAAACAATCAGAACTTGCAGAAAATTGATCGAATTTTCGAATGGTCAACTGGCTAGTTACAAGTATTACCTATCATGGTGCTTGTGTGCAGAGGGAATAAGTGATGAAGAGAGAATCGAGGCGGAAAGAAAGGCATACTTGCTTCATCAAGCTGCTTGGGCTTGCTTGGAAGGTAAGACATCTCATATTTTGTTTGAACTGCTCTGTCATAATTCTACGAGGAATGGGTATTTGCGAATATCACTAACATCTTCCTTCGATAGAACCCATCTAAACTCAGAACGAGGATAGTCAATTCGAGGCGTTCGTCGCGGGAAAGGATATACGGAAATTGGGATACAACATACGTTGAGCTTGCAGTTAACTGGCTCTGGGATGACGGATTTGATCATCGAAGAACTTCACGAGTATTCCGATTCTATGATAGGTGATAAATAATATACGTGAACAATCTTCTCTAAAAACAAATTCGTTTGGAAGGTGAACGCACATGACCTTGTCTGCTTTCTCCCGCACATAACGTGACGTCAAACTTCCTACTCATGGACGATGTTTATACCCCACAATCTCTCGAAAGCCATACAATCCCATCAAATTCTTATTATCCATATTCAACAGTAACTTAAACCTTTTTCAATCCAAAGTTTACGTACACTGTCTTCGATTCAATAGAACTCATTCCCATGCAACATGGCCGATCTCAGCACTACTACGCTAAATGATCGAGTTACGAGACTTGTAAGCTTCCGGCTTATCCTCCAATTCCTTCACATAACAACTTCACATAACAAATAACCTAACACACCTTTCTCAGAATCAAGCTGTTAGAGATCTCCAAGACTCATCAAGTGAAACGCCCGATGAATCGTTAATCGAACTCATGAGACAGATTGAAGAAATGGCGCGCGAGATTGTTCGAAGAGTTGCCCAAATAGAGAGAGAATTGGCTCTAATATCAGCAATCAGAGCTCTGGAGAACTTGCGCAATCTCGTCAGAGAAGCTAGGGAATGATAATGATATTATTGATTGGAAGAATGCGAATTGGCTTGAATGTCCCCACACCACGGTCGATCGTTACCCGCTCAATCACTTTTTAAAGCATTTGCTTCTCTTACGAGATCAGTCTTTCTTTCTTAGCATCTACATATCCGAATACGAATGCGAGTTTTTCTTCAGCCAGAAATTATAAGCAACCTTAAAACAACAAACCTCCAGCAAATTTCGACAATGGATTCTAACCTTCATGAGCAAGAACTTCAGCTAGCAGAATAAGTAAGTTTTAATTCCCGTTCTTTCAATTCTCATTCAGGACGAATGATTGACAAATGTCTACAGAACGAGGAATTTGAACAAGACGAGTAACAACTTCGAATATGGAGGGGAGAAACATTCCGTCGTTGGCGTCAAAGAAGGGTAGTTGCGAGAGCAAGTTTGGCTCTTGAGTATTTGCAAAGTGTTGTTGAGGAAGCAATCTTGCAATATGGTGGGATCTAGAGAAGTGCTGGAGAGAAGGCTGTAGATCTGCTGAGGCTGCGAAACAAGATATGGCTTGGGAGTATGAGCTAGGATCAAGATACTGGCACTGGATAGTTCTCATCATATGAAACAGTTTGCTTTTGACATGTCCTAATTTTTTGTGCGGAAAAGCCTTTTTTTTCTTTTTCTGAAAATGCAGTTGTGATGAACATGTGCGTAGATGGGACGGCAGATCGCAGGCATGTGGCAGAGGAGATGGGAATCGCGGGATGTGATTCGATATGGGTGGGAAAAAAGAAGACGAGTTTCTAGGAAGATCTTTCTTGTCACTTCGTAAAAGTTACAGGGGGCTTATGGGCTCCAACAGCCTGTAGCAGACATGCAACAAAAAACTGTCAAATTTCCTAGCACGTGACAGACTGGTTCAAGAAACTCATCTGGGTGAACATTTACTATTTTTCAAAGTAACAAGCATTCATAAATACCTCAGAGGTTTTCATTCTGTGTATGGAACGTGTTTGCATGATCGTTGGTTATAATCTTTGAAAAAACTAGAGCCGGTCTGGGTTGGATCAACACCAATCTTTACTTCCAGACGCGGGTAGATCGCTTAGAGTACGCTACTGGGCGTCAGACATCATCTTGAGGAAGTAGTTATAGATTTTCTGGTAGATTTTGAATCCGTAACAATTCCACTCTCTGATTATAAACCATAAAGTACTCGGTGGATTCTGAGTACAGGAAAAAGTAATGATGAATGAAGAAGAAGGGGACGAGAGAAAACGGAAGAAGAGTTGCTGATTTTCCATGCGGAAGATGTATGGTATATAAAGTTTCAACCAAATAACTAGGGCAAGGCGCTTGAGGTTATAGATAGCAGTTTCTGTCTATTTCACTTGCCATATAATGCACCTCTATCAAATAGTAGTACTTCATTTTAAACCATCATTGCCGAACAACAAGGCTGATTCTGCGCTTCATCGACTTCTCATTAGTATTAGTGCCTAGCCTTTAAACCGAACTTCGTGGTCCCTTTAGAGGAAAATCTACATCAGGAAAATCTCATCGTCTTCCTCAATTCTTAGGCTCGAAACGCCAAGAATTCGCTTATTTTAGGCTAGTTGGTAGGCGTAGATTAGGTTGAATAGCACTTCAACCTCGGAGTAGGTGTGATATTTGAGAAACTTGTAGGTTTGATCAGATACGAAGGGTGAGATAAAGTGGGCGTAGTGATGTGGGAGGCTCTAGGGAGTCTGATTGTTGGGAGGGATGCCGTCTAGTGGAAATATAGGTAGCGAGGAGACTTGAAGTATCACATTGTGCCCAGGTGTTGATAGATATATTTATTGTGTGGGCTTCTTACGGAGTTTTAGGATTAATGAAGAGGTTACAGTAATGCATTCATGAGAAATCACATACAAGTGTATTGATCTCACAATTGTCAATTGCTCGAGTGAATTCTTGTTTTTCATATGTTCTGGAGCTCACAACAAAAAGAGTTTCGTAAATGTTCTCACACAAAATATAGATCATGGAGCGATCATATGCCTTTTTCTATCATATTTTCTTGGATGTCCTCTCCTAATATAATACAAACATGAAATAAATCGATGATCAATGTTCTGAAGGACCAGCATGTATACGTTGGTAGCTCACCCTAACTCTCTCCCGATAATTCACTGCCCCTCGTACACCGGTGCACTCATGTGACAGAGATTATTCACTAGCCAATGAGGCGCTGACGGCTCTAATATCCTTATATTTGCTTCAATCTTTCTGATAATCAGAGATTGTCACATGCAACAACTAACTCGACAAACAACTCAAGTTCTTACACCCTCGACATACCAGATTGAGCCGGTCATTCAGCATCTGTCCTTCAATACCTCTCCGACTTCACAAAGACCCATGCAGACTTCAATTTACAGTCGCAAACCGCAAAATGGCATCATCTGAGGCATCAACGACCTCAATTATTGAATCACTCACTCTCGTAAGTAAATTCAGGCACTCCCCGTTGTTTTCCCTGTATAATCACCTGGATTCTAATTTATTGATCTCATTAGTACGAAGTAATTAAGTTCCTCCCAGTGGCAAAGAGAAAAACTCAGGAATACGTCGATACACTCGCAAAATCCACAGCAAGTGCTCTTCGTGAAGAAGAAGATGCTCGCTCTACAATCGCATTATATGAGTTCTTCTCTGCAGAACGCCAAAGACAACATAAAAACCTTTTAGACTCATTGGCGAGTCTACTCGATAGAATGATTGCTTGTCGGGAGAAGGGTGAAAAGGATATGCATAAGTTCATAGAGGAGTCTATTGACATGGAGAAGGCGTGTATGAAGCGGATTGAGAATTTGATGGCGAAGAAAAAGACTGCAAGGAATATTTGAGAGTACCTCTCGGGCACAAAAAAGTGAATATCCATCATTTTCTGCATGCAATTAACTTTCAAAAGTCAAAATAATCTTGAAAATCTTCAACGCATACTGTCTGTAGTGAATTCTTGACTTGTGACCTTCGCTAAATTATATTTTCCTCGGAATCTCTCTTTAAATACTTACATCAAGATCTTAATACCTCCACACAACTCGAATACTACACTCAAAATTCCATCTTTGAACTTCATTTCGCAAACATGGAAGAAATGGGCGCCGCCGAGCTGGTTGCAAACATCAGCAAACATGATCTCGTGAGTATACTGCAGGCGTTGGTCTCTCCAGCGAGCGCGTCTCCTCTTTGTTTACATAATACGGTACTAATGTGCGCTTGCAGGCCCAAACACTTTACATGATGCCAATTTTCCAAGCACAAAGCGATGCGGTCGCCATAGATCTCCAGAGAACCAGAGAATGCATTCGCGGTCTCGAAGAGCACACTCAAAACTCCATTGAACACTATCTACGAGCTTCTCACAAAAGAAGGCAGAGATTGGAGCCATGTATCCGTTTTGGGGTGAGAAACAACGAGCGAGCATTGATAGAGCTCAAGAAGCATCAAAAGGATCTTAAGGCTGAAGAAATACATTGTATTGCTGTTGATGAGATGATCAGAAAGCGTTGGAAGATTTTTCTGGAGGAAGAGGCGGCTGAAAAGAACGCGTGAGGGTATGTTTTGTGAAACCATTTTCATTCCGGTTATAAAATTATTTGTCTTCATTTCTTGCATCAGATACTAATTATTATTTATTCAAAACAGAACTAATAGATCCAAAGATATCAAGTGCGGGTTAGTGATTCGTTTTGCGGGTGGAGATCATGGTCAATTCACTGCGGAGGGGAGGTCAACGTTAATGACTGCACACAAGGCCTTCTTAAAATCAAAACCTAGACCAGACTTCTTTGAATACATACGGATACTCTTACAAATTTCATCTGAAATCTTGAAAGTGAAATAAAACCCCTCCCTCCATGCACATGTGGTTGTACCCACTTACTTAAAGTCACACTGTATCCATCTCCTTCTCAGGAAATTCCCAACTTTGAACTTCTCCAACTTCGAAGCAGACTACACCACCCGAAGTATTCAAGCTCTCTAAGGCAATTTACCTCAATACAAAATCTTAACTCGATATCATCTCCGAATTTCAATATGCCCCCAAAAAGAAATGCCTCCGAAATGATGGGGAGCTCGGGAAAGGCCAAGGATAGTCCCCTCAAGAGAGTGAGTAATCTAAATTCCGCGTTCTCTATCATTTATACGTATCCTTACTTCTATCTGCTTACCCTCTGTTTAGATGAAAGAGATGCTCAAAGATAATGCAGACAAAGTCACTTTCAGCAATGATGAGACTAGTCAGTTTGCTTACCTCATCATCAATAATACCACAGATATTATATCTCATAAACAGGATATCAAAAAATGGAAACAATGCATCAAGGATGCTCAGAAAGCTGTAGGAGAACTTGAGAAAACAAATAAAGAGTACGAAGAAGACATCGAGAAGAATCGACAGGAAATTGAGGAGTTGAAACGGGAAGAGGAAATGATTCTAGCAATTCAAAAGCAAGGAGAGGCTCGTGAAGAAAAGTTGCAGGGAATTATACAAAAGGACTTGAAGAAATTTCTGGAAGGGGAGTTGGAGAAGGCGGGTTTGTCGCTAGAGAAGGAGAGCGAGGGAGATCAGACTGAGAAGATTGAGGGTGATGAAGGCAAGAAGATGGTCAAAGATGAGATTTAGGGCTTTACCATGCAATGTAAGTTACAATTCCTCCATTTGCATGAAGGATCGGGTTTGCAGGACTAATTGTATTCTGCTTCTAGCTATCCAGATCTGAGGCGAAGACAGTCTGTAGGGAAACGGGATTCGGGATATGGGAAAAGTTTGCAGTTACGGCAATGATCTTTTCATATCACGAGAATTTATTCAATGATTAATACAAGCTCTTATTGTGATTCACTTCAACCTTCAAAAATGAAACTTGTGTTAGCGTCGTGCCTTTAATCAAGTCTGGAGAAATAATTTTGTTGGACAGCCATACTCTCCTCATCTTCACAAATAGTAAAAAGTCGAAGATCCTCAACTCCAAACCCAAAGTTTAGCAGTATGTCTACTATCAACTTGCCCTTGAAAAGAACCGCTCTCGAGATGGTCCGCGAGACTGAACTAGATGGCCCACTCCAGAAGGTCAGCAAATTCAATCTTTTTTCGTTGTCATAATCAAATAGTTTTGAAACAACAACTGACACTTTGTTACTTCTTAGGTCAGAGAAGCGCTCATAGGGTGTCAAAATTATATCAACAGCAGAACGCGAGGCTTGGAATACCTCGAACGGATTGTCATGGACATAAAATCTAAGATTGAAAGAGAAGAGGAGGAAATCCGACGAATCGAAGAGAAACTTGTTATCAGGCGAAAAGACTTACGGTGTGCTGAGCAAGCACTTGAAGAATACAGAGCGGAAACCAGTGGACTCAAAGAAAAGGAGAAATTACTTCTGGTGGCCCAAGGCCGGGGGGAGGAGTTTTTGAAAAGGCTTTTGAAGGCTGGAAAGGTGGAATTAGATGCGATGATTCAGAGGGGATTAGATGAGGCAGAATCTTCATCTAAGAAAAGGATAAAGGTGGAAAGCAAGGAGAATAAAGGCGATGTCTGATGGTGTAAGTCATAGATCCCCTTTCCGATGAATCATTTGTCTTTACTTCACGACTTGATGCTAACACTACCTCCTCAAGAGCTCTTCCAACAAGCAGTAGAGCCAGAAGTCATGCGTGGGAACTGGGGGTACGGGACATGGGAGAATGTTACATCTATCAGCTAGACTTGACTTGACTTCAGCGGAAATCAACACTTCAAATTTAGAAAGTGAACTTTACTGTCCAGGTCCTCTTTGATCTTTCGTGATATTTACTAGAGTCCTAAACCCCATTCTATCTTCCTTGATCTCCCTCAGAGCCTTGCGATCTCCCTTCTTCTTAAATACCCTCAACTTCCAAATAAAACTCAACATCTTTCAACTAGCAAATATGCCACCGAAAAGAAGCGCTTCCGAGATGAGTGGAAACTTTGGAAAGAAGAAAGATGGTGCTTCCAAAAAGGTAGGTTATCCAAGATTCAAACCCCCTTTCTCGATACGATGCCAAATTCTTTACCAACACGAAGACCAACTGATGAGCCCTTTTGTTCAGATCAAAGCATTAATCAAAGAAAATCAAAGCTCAATCCGCCACAATAAGGGAGAACTCTATTCATTCTCAATGATTCTCCAAGATAACAAAGAGGATATTCGAATTTATGAAGAACGCATCCGAAAGTTAAAACAAGAAAATGTTGACTACGAAGAAAAAATTCGAGATTATGAGGAATACAATACCGATTGCAAAGAAAAGGTGGCAAAGCTCGAGAAGATTCAAAAGCAAATTGATGAATTTGAGCAGGAGCTGAACGATAGATTGAGAACCGAAGTGGAGAAGGCGGGATTGCTTTCGGATTTGGAGGAAGTTGAGGAGGATGGAGAAACTGAGAATGATTGTGAACCAATTTGGTTTTGAACCGGATGTTTTACTTTGCAGCGTGAGTAATTGCTCTCAAGCTTCAATTTATGATTCTTTTGGTCACTCATACTCAGCCCTTACGAGCCAGTACTAATATTCCCGCGACATCAGGCTTCAGACATCAGAATCGAAGATAGCGCGCGCAAGCTGGATACAAAATTGATAACGATCATAAACAAGGAGATTGAACATACCAATGGTAGCAGGAACGAAACTTGATGAAATTTTATCTTGCAAATAATAACCACAAATGAAATTTATCTGCATAAAACATTCTCTTACTTCCCACATTGATGCATTGGCGGCAACTTCCTTCCCGTGCTATCATCATCCATTAGTATAGCGGCGTGGAGTTACTCTAATATATATTCCAAGTACGCGAAAAGCCTTCACAAAAGCGTTTCTAACGATGTGTTCTGCCAATGGTTCTCACTCTTCGGCCAGCGTCCATTAGTCTGAGCGCCTGACCCCATCATCAAGAGTCTCTTAATCAGGGGATGATGCGGTTGCAACCACCCGGGATTTTTTGTTTTTGTTTTCTAGGGAAGCTGATTCATCTTTTTGTGGTGATTGTAATTTTTTTTTGAATGAGCGGGTGGAGTCTGGTGGTGATTGGTTTAGGAGTATATCTTCACTTCGTACATACTTCATTCACTGCCCTCGCTTAGACGATATTTTACAAAATGTGGGTCAATAGCTGGGAACAAGATTGGGAAGTCATTCATTGCGTTGTCCATTTTCGATGACCAGACCCAAGAAGTATTCAGATAAGAAAACCTTTGAATAAGGAATAATCACTTCCAATATACAACTCACATCTCCAACATGGGAACATTCACCTACCCTGACTTCAATATTTCCTTCCTTACCTTCTATCCTTCTTAAATTCTTCCTCGACCTTCATCCCATGCGCCTTCAACATCAAAAGCTTGTCTGATCTCAAATACTTTAAGAATTCGAAACTAGTGCACCTCGAATTACAAGTTCAAACTCGAACTCCCAAGCTACAATCATGGAGTCCAACAACAACGAAGTGGCAGACAAACATGCCGGGCAGATGGTAAGCTCTACCCAATTATACAACCCACCCTTTGCGCTTTACACTTTTCTTCTTCATTACTTGTAACATGAGCCCGCAATTGACTAACATACTACCGTGCAGTCCGGCTCCCAAGTCCTCAAGGCCGTCACTCAACAGTCCACACAATCCACAAACATAATTGCACAAACTCAAGATGCCATTCGCGAACATCAAAAACAAATCGAAGACTTCCAGATAAAATTCAGAAACATTTACAACAAATTGCAGCTTACGAGAAGAATAGCAAGCCTTTCTAAAGGAACAAACACTCTTCGAGGTTGAAAAATTACACCGCGAGCTTTGTGATGTCGATAAGGGAATTGAAAGACGCGAAGTCGAGCAAAGAAAATACAATGATATGATGGCGAAACGGATATTGGTACGCGAAATCTCGTACAAAGGGGAGTTCTGAAATAAGCTGCACGGCATCGACCGATGAGTTTCTTGTGATTTTCTTGTTTCTCGTGCATGCAAAAACATTGGAATGTCTTTCCTAATCCATTAACAACCCCTATATCCTTTACACAGATGGCGAGAGCTGGGAATAAAGATCAATCTTTTGGTAGGATGCGAAGGAATACTAGAGATAGATATGACTTTCACAGCAGACCCTCTGCGACTGGATGTTTGGGAGTGGAGTGTTGGTTAGGCGGAAGGAATGGCGGACAAAATTCGACTATCCGAACGTTGGAGATCATCGCTCCTATATTTCATCCAGCCGAACATTATCAACTTCATTGCAGGTGATAGGGATAGGATGGATCTTACAATAGTGAACGACTGGGAAAGCGTTAGGCAGAAACTGGATACTGCTTTCATATTCGACATCTATGTTGTTGAATGGATGAAGTGATGTTAAGCCGTCACCAATGAAGGTTGTTCATAAAACGTTCGTAAATCTAGACATCAGCATCAAGACTTTCTTGTGTATGCATCCTGTCAACGCTTGCTAAGTTGATCTTGGATTTTCCTTGGAATACAATGGGGGATAAAAATTCCGATGTGGTGGCTAGCATGTAGAGAAAGGGTCTTGCACGTGATATATGCGTGCCTTTTCAAGTAAGCTGCATGCAAAAGTGCGACTAGCGTCGACGTCAAATGCTTCTCGACCAATCTTTGAAGCTAACTTCGTTAATTGCTCTAAAATAATATCTTTCCCACACGAATACAATGAATCAAATGAGAAGATTTAACTTATCAAGATATTTTTTTACCAGCATGACCATACAAACTTGTCATCTATGACGAACCTTTAACGCGGACGATATAACCCATTTCAATTGGAACCAACAAATCCTATTCAATGTCAAGATTTCTGTACCTGAGCAAGCGAAAGAAAGGAGAAATTGTCGATCTTTCGGACAAAGTTACCGTTTTGGAATGCTCAACTCGCTCCAATTGACCAATCGGGGGTATCGCTACGGCTCTTATATATTGGCTTGCATTGGAAATACCGGACCAAGACCTTTGCCACACGCCGACCAAAAAATGCAATTTGAGGACCTTTCCGATAATTCAACATGCTATTGCATGTTTGCCACATGGTTGGGTTTTAAATTCGGATCTTTCCTTGCTTGACAGCAGGCATGGTTTCCATTCTGACAAAACCGGTTGTCTATCTGCATACCAAAAATAGCCTTGATATAACATCATTGAAGCTCCGCCTAGCCAGGCCTTCAATACTTGTTATGGTATGATATGTTATGCCGATACAGGAAACTTGCTCATTATCATACGATTATATTGCAAGAGAGATCGAAATCAAGTCGTGAAGCATCATCATTCGCCAATCGCCCACGAGGCTATAGCTGTCTCGAAATTTGTCGTTTGGATGCACGTCGTATAACAATATAAAATTGGCCGATTGACACTTCAATCCCAACGATATATCACGATGATCGCGCCAAGCGTGGAGATATGGGGCTAGCCGATCCCTGAAGCTTACGGCTGTAGTATCATAAATTCTCCACAACGGCTACGTCCCGTCCTATTCGTAGGAGAAAAAACAGGCGGAATTTGACAATTCAATTTTTCATTGAAATCTTCTAACTTAATTGAATAAAAAATAATTTATAAATGATTTATATAAATTCAAAGAAATCAAAAGAAATATCAGCTTTTTATTGTTCAGAAAATATTTCGAAATTTTATTTTTTATAATATTGAAGGGAAATAATTGAATTGTAAAGGATATCTTAGAAATAGTCGAATTCCGCCTGTTTTTTCTCCTACGAATAGCCGTCTTCGAGCTGAACGAACTCATGTGCACGGTGCACATTGTATTATCAAAAAAGAGAGTCTCAGAAAACAACATATCTAATGATACCTAGGTAGCTACAGATATGCTTGAAATGAATCAAAACTGTACCATCCGATTAATCATACTCCTTGGAAGAATCCATCCCGATTTGAAATACAAAAATTGATTGATTGATTAACAATCGAATTTTGAAAAGGAGTTTGATTTTTGTCTGCACATGATTTTATTCAGCCCGAGCCACATTAACCAATATATCATGCGCAAGTCGCTGATCTTTGGGTGCTGAAGCTATCCCATGGATCCTCGCTGCCCCCCTATCCTTGGAAAGCTGAATCCGGAATTCCGAAAAGTGGCTCATACTTGGTGATATTATATGTCAGGAACCGATGGTAGTCTATGGGATTGGTCTTCGGCAATCACTATCCAAGTTTATACTCAGCTTCACATAATCGGATTATCCAATGATCACCATGTTAGTTCCCTGGATGTTATTGCTTTTCTTATTCTTATCAATATCACTTCCAACGATAGGATAGAGCATGCTATATGTTATCGTCACCTTGTGCTAAATATCAAGAAAATTCATGAACTGACATCATGTATCTGACCTAAGGCATGGCTGAGCTACGTTGGCCACCAGGAGAGTAACAAGAACAGGCTCAGAGAATCTATAAAGTGCAAGAAGTTTCCTCTTCACAATCATCATCAGTTCATTCTCAGTATCATCATCACAATAAACTTTAAGAAAATAACTTTTGCTTTCACCAAATCAACCACACAAAATCCTTCATCAATATGTATTTCTCAAAAGTTAGCATCATAGTCAGCATGACTGCCCTATTCGCATCTGCTTTTGCAATGCCTGCAACCATTGTATCTCGACAAGATGCTATCTGCAGCAGCGGCGATCCTCAATGCTGCGACGCTGATGTCCTTGGTGTAGCTGATCTAGACTGCGAGGCTCGTATGTATTCTCCTCCCACAGTCGGAGCAAATTACTAACTCAATGCCAAACAGCACCGGATGCATACACAGATATAGCATCTTTCAACGAAGTCTGCGCCACTGTTGGAAAAATCAACATGTGCTGCGATATTCCTATCGTGAGTTGTATTGCTCTTCTGTCTGGGTGCGGATACTGATTACTCGAACAGTTGGGACAAGGTATTATTTGCACTTCTCCAGATAATTCATAGAGGATTCGCGAGACTCTATACTTGCGCTTAGCTCAGATGTCGAGAATCTTTGGGTTTGACAGATCAGAAAGACTCTTGACCCTGAGATAGACTTGCGGCTGAATTTTCATATATCGCAGTTTGGATGATGGAGTTGTGGAGATGGAATGTTGATTGTTTATTTGCATTTGGCTTCTTGATTTTGTTTCGACCCCTTTAGACACAATGTACAATTTGTTTCAATCACACGACTGAAGTCAGTATTGGATAGGAAGGAGTACCAGATTAGCAACTAGCAAATACAATTTGTTATTTTTCATACACAGAACGGGCATTCCAGACATTTCCAGCATTTAAAATCGAGATGTGACATTCATGAAGTGTCGTATGATCACTATATGTCAATGAAAGTGTGTACAGTAGTATAGCGGAGGACAGTCTAAAGTGCGGCTTAATACGATTTATATGATAATTTTTAATATGATTTTTGGCACATCAATTTAGAATCGAGAATGACTTAGTGTATTACGGTTTCGGGACGAGTGTATCTTGGCTTCTATCAATTCCCATCTTTCTTTACCTTCTTAGTGGATCAATTCCATCTTTCGTTCGCTTACTACCATCTTTCCTTTCAGGCGATCTAGCTGGTGATCTAGCAGGTCGTTTCGCCACTGATCTACTAGTATTGCTATCCGAGGTGCGAGACTTAGAAGTGGGCTCTTGTCGGCGGTCACTCTGATGAGGTTCTGTTCTGCTACGTGAAGATCTTGAAGCCTCATTGTGACTCTCTCCACCAGATGAAGGACTTGGTCGAAATGCAAGAGATGCAGTTCGTGATTCGGGCTCGTTGGATCTAGATGGAGAATGACGTCGCTGCTCGGATGCTGGTTTATTTACGGTTGTCCATCCTCCTGATGCATATCCTTCTGCAGGTTGCTTTGAGCGGGATGATTTGGGAGGTGGAGGAGTGACCTCATATAGGTCTCGGTTATCTTGGGAATCGGTTCGTTGTGATGTTTCTCGACTACTAGATGGCTTTGACCTACTACTTGATGTCTTATTCGTGTTTTTGCTTGTCTTAGTAGTAGAGTTTTTAGTGAATTTCAATGGACATTCTATATCTTCATGTCCCGTCGTATCCCACATATGTCGCCGTAGATCGTATATTTCAGCTGGTTCATTCGCACATCGTGGCATATGATACTTCATCAGGTCAGTGATTTCACCCGGGTTATGATCCGAAGTGTCACAAAGCCATTCGTGGAATTCCCAATCCTTTAAATCCATCAAGTATTTTCCCGGTGGTCCAGCTCTTAAGTCTATCTCTTTGCCACTTGGCTTTGATCCTCCATTTTTAAGTTCGCTGCCACGATCGTATACCTCCGTCAAAGTATCTGTAAAATCATGGCGTTTC
The DNA here is from genome assembly GCF_014898535.1 of Botrytis deweyae. Classification (NCBI taxonomy): domain Eukaryota; kingdom Fungi; phylum Ascomycota; class Leotiomycetes; order Helotiales; family Sclerotiniaceae; genus Botrytis; species Botrytis deweyae. Next base: position 1,893,819 of record NW_024066211.1, read on the forward strand.
AGGAACACTTCCCCGTCTACCCCTGTATCAATGTGAGATCTTTTTCCCTTACAATATGAGTAGTATGCTAGGGCAAAATCATCATTTGCGCTATCCCAAACAATTTCCTTCAGTCCATGGGCCCGTTCAAAAACTTTATTTTGCTTCTCCAGATTCAGATTTGCAGGATTTATCCGCACGTCAATATTTACCATAGCTTTACCAGAGCGTAGAGCATTGTACTTCTGTGAGAGCATGGTATGATTTAGCCCTAAGCCTTCGAAGCGATATTCAAGTACCATCTTCCAGTCTCCACGGAAAACACTTTTTAGTTCATTTTCCACAATATTTTTGAGATAATTGAGATTCTCGTGATTCCACCAAATACCTTTTATGGTGGGAATAGCAGGGATAGATCTAGGCACCGGTTTGAGGGTTTTTTTCATTCTCTTGACAAATTGACTTATGGCGTTTATGGTGAGATTCTTGAAGCCATATTTCAGGAAATATGTGTGTAGATACTGATCATCGTTCATCTCTCGCCTCTCCTTCCCTTCGAGCCAAGTGGCATAGACGTATTTGGCATTATCTTCTGGAATCATATTCAAAGCATATCCCCCTGGAGGTTCTGTTCGAGCAATCTTTCTCTGACTATTCGCAGATGCCTTTAGGTAATTTTTTATATCCTCATCACTTAAACTTCGATACTTTAATTCAAGAGTTTTCTTCGTGTAATTTGGAAAATAATCCAACCAAATCCTACTGTAGCTACGTCGGGCCTGATCTTTGGAATCTCGTTCTTTACACAAGATCATCCATTGTTCTGGGGTAAATATCGTCCTTTCGGCGATTTTCTTCCATCTAGCCTTCACTTCATCATGAATAACTAATGGACTATAACTTCTTGAGAGTTCGTATTTCCCTTTCGCGTATACTTTCTGGAGTGTCTCCCAATCTGCATGGGGGCAATCATTCACCAAACGTTTGATGGTATCTGTGTCGCGATCCGACCATTCTCGCCCTGTGGATTTTTTCTTTCTAGAAGCAGATTGTCCTTGATCTTGAGACATTGTGTAATAACTTTGAGGTGTTTTAGTGAAACAGATTGTTTACTCTGAGACAAAAATTAGGCTCGTTGTCGCTCTCTCCAGTTTAATCCGATAGTATCTTTGTGATTTCTAATGGTTCTCAGATGTAATGGTTGTTGTGAGATTCGCCAATTAGTTGGAAGCGATTTACTACTTATACACGAAATAATCTCGAGACCAGGTGAGCCGACCTGTTGCATCCACTACTAGACGCCCAGATTGATGATCAACACGAAGTTATAATCATGTAAAATTCTCATTGAAAACTGCTTGGCTTGGACCAATAGTCACAAGATTTGTATTGATACAGGTATAGAAGTCCAATTGCAATCAAATCTAACCATGTTTCCAAAGTTGGAGGATTCGAATCGTCAATTCGTTACGAAGTCTGATTTTGATTCTACAAAAACTTATCATTGAGCGATTCGACGACAGGCTCAAGCATTACCGCACTTGTACTGCTAAAAGAAGTACTCGCTTTGACTTATGTGCAATTTTTAAATCATTCAAAGGCCTCTACAAGACAGAAAGAACTCATTGTCTAAAGCAAGAAATCTGCTTTGAAAAACGCCAAATACCCAAATCAATTCCACGTCGAAAATCAATCCGCCTCAACATGAAGCTGAGCGTCCATAAACCGAAGTATGCATCATAAATGCAAAAGTGTAATTTGTCAGAGAAGCATCAGATGATGTCCAACAATGTATCAGAACAATCGATCATCCTGAAAATCTCAATGATGCCACAAAAAGTCCAACAACATGTCTCTTATCACACGACAAAAAGACAACCACATGTAAATCAACATGTATATCAACAGTTGCACGAGGTCCAGAGCAGGCTATGAATGCGGAGCCGCGACCTCGCGACCTAATCTAAACGTTACTTCACAAGCAGTATCCGCACTACCGATATATATTTTCAAAAATAATAGACGACGGTATTCAATGATGTAAGTATAATTACAGAAAAATTAAATCTATGAAAAACATCCCAGTCAAGAAATGACCTCGGCTCAGCACCCGAGAGAAGGTGTGTAGCAAAGTTCAATTACTACTTCTCATCAAGTCTCGTGTTGATATGTTGTTTTGCAATTCCATATAATGGCTACCCTTCATTCCGAGTTCATGGACGTCACTTCCAATCGCTGTTTTGGTTCGGTTTGCTGTTGTATCATTCATCTTACGGCTGTGGTCATCTGGGAAAGATCGAGAGTCTGTGGAATGTAACTGGTCCCGGAGCGACTGAGAAAGTGAGGATATTCTGCTTCTGGCGTGCACAAAAAAGGTGGGAAAACAGGAAACACAGGCAACAATAATTCCGATGTTCATTTCGAAGATTCTGTAAAGGATCAGTATCATTATTGAAGAACAAATAGCGTGTATTTGTGGAGGTATAGCTTACGTGACTTCGGCATTGATTGCTTGATTCCATAGTTATCCGGATTATTGTATTGAAGAGAATATTCGATTACACGTGCTAAGCTTGCCACGCAAGCCCGCTCTGATATTCGGTTAGATTGAGCACTAGCGTAATTAGACGATGTAAAAGAGGCACTCATGCGATGCCACCTGCAAAGACGGCAGCCAAACCAATGTTTAAAGCGCAACTGGAGTTTTAAAATGAGAGGGAATGGCAGCACAAGAACATAAATGTCTGTGATAGGGTGACCGAGTTGAAACAGAATCTAAATCTGCTCGCATTAAGTCCATTGCGCTTGACGAGGGATTCGATAGTAACACCGATCATTGTCGCATAGAACAGGGCTTTGAAGCAAGTTCCGGCGTAAGCGATAATTTTAAAAGCATGGTTGACGTTGAATACACGCAAATATAGCAGCAAGATTGACAGTTTGGCAAAGACTAGCGTGAATGGATAAGCGATACCATTTGTAGAGAACATCTACACTCTTGATCAGTACATTCAGTTATAAGTTATAGGAACTAGAAACAATCTTGTGTATTGCGAGTCTTGAGTATCCACGATGCAGGAACGTCCCAAATATGTCGACCGAAGTGTGTATGGCATACACCAACCAGGAATATAGAGATCCTTGGAATTCAATTATTACACTAATCAAGATATACGTGCCGTATTCCTCTTTCTCGAGAATATTTTGTTCCATGGAAGTCATGTATTGGTATAAGTCCCTATTGAATGGCAAATATTCTTCACGTCGTTTCATCTTCCCATCAGGTCCACCTAATCCTTGTTTCGAGTAGCATGTGCAAGAACAGCAATAACGAATAATGATTCACCAAGAAGACAAATATCGTATGTTCGTATGCCGATCAATATCGTTGGTACCACGCAACCCCGCCGCAGCAGAGCGGCATGCCACGCTGCGCTGATATGGCGGGCTCTTCGGGTCAAAAAAGAACATGCCCGTCTGTGGCACAGGCCACCATTACCAAAACCTGCAATTTGTTACCGACGGAGGTATTAGAGTGCTGTTCCTCCATTGGTTGGTGTGAAGCAGGGATTCAAAACTTGTGCCTCCACACCAAACACTCTCCAACACCACACCAACCTCCTTCCAATACATAAATAGGTTAAAATCTTAACAGATGCCAACAAGCATAGATTCGACTTCCTGCTGTTCCCATCCATTTATACCTACATCAAGGTTGAAAACTTTAATGTACGATGACAACCACCAGCACTCCTTCTTTGAGCCCTGTGCTAATCACAGGCGGATGTGGGTTTATCGGCTTTCACCTCATTAATCATATTCTTGAATCCGAACCGACTTGCGAGATCCATGTTTTGGACATCAATACCACCAGAAATCGAGTCCCCAATGTGACCTATCATACCTGTGATATCACTAGTCTTCCTGGTGTTGAGTCGGTGATGCTTCAGGCACAGCCGCGTACTATCTTTCATGTTGCATGTCCAGACTCCATGGTGCTTCAGCCTTCGGTATTCCAAGAAGTCAATGTCAACGGCGCCCAAAACTTGATCTCCGCAGCTTTCAAAGTAGGAACGGTTCAGGCATTCGTTAATACCTCTACATCATCGGTCATTCACGACAATATCAGCGATCTGATTGATGCTGACGAGGATCTTCCTGTTCTCAAATATCCAGCACAAAAGCGTGTTTACACTCTTACTAAAGCGGTCGCTGAAGCCGAGATTCTTGCAGCCAACCGAAAATATGGCGACTCCTCAATGCTGACTGTATCTTTACGTCCTGCCACCGCTTTCGGTGAGCGAGATACGATATGTATGGGCAAGATCGTCGATGTCTGCCGACAAGGAAAAGGAAAATTTCAGATCGGTGCCGGCAAAAATGAATACGACTTCATCTATGTTGGAAACCTAGCTGAAGCACATATTCTAGCAGCTCAAGCTCTTTTGAGCGCCTATGGAAAGCCGGTACCACCGCTCGAAACTCGTGTTGATGGTCAAACATTCAACATTACCAACAATGAGCGAATCTTGTTCTGGGAGTTCCAGAGACGTATCTCTGCGGCGATTGGATTTCCTATCAAGGACGAAGATATTAAGATCATTCCTAAATGGCTTGCACTGCTCATGGCGGTTATTGGGGAGTATATTACTTGGATACGAAGTTTCGGCAACCGGCAGCCGAGAGTTACTAGGGAATCGGTCCGTCTGACAACAATCATTCGCACCCTAAACGGCGATAAAGCAAAGAGAGTTCTTGGTTATACTCCAAAGGTGAGTATTCTTGAGGGTATAGAGAGAGGTGGGAAGTGGTTTGTGGAGCAGGCAGAAGATGGGAAAAAGGTCAACTGAGGGCTTGCTTGCAAGGAAAGGGACACGAAGTCAGTTGAGGGGAACTTTTGTAATACATCTCATTGAAATAATCCTCCAGGTTTCTTTTTTGCATGCTCTCTGTCTGTTACGTCTAGATTATCAGCCCCGTGCACCCGAGGCTTAGAAATTCATGGCTACCATAGCTATCTAGCTGGGTTCATATATCATTCTCCTTTTTTGGCTAATCTCTACATGATTGCAATTCCTCGGCCATTCTAAGGATCTTCATAATCATTGGTTAGAATCAAAGTAAAAGACCAGTAACTGACTTCACACGAGAAGGTGCCATTTATTTAGAAATATCCCTGTAGCCGTCATCCCGTGGAAAGCCTTGTATCTGGGGGCAAAGGGCGGAAGCACCTCCCACGGGTAATGGAGGTTACAGAAAGGGGTACTTCGATCACATCTCCCAAAACTACACTTCCCACTGCAGCGAATCATCTCTAATACATTCGATAACGAGCTTTCCGCTGGAAAAATGTGTGCAAACATCTGGACACAACTCCGCAGCTTCACAGTGGCAAAAAAAGTTACAGTTGCGGCTAATAGCTTGATCTTTTTCGGAGAAGAGTTATCAAATAATTCTGAATTCTTGAGTGCTGTGCTGGATTATCCCGAAGATCTGATGATTACTGCAGAGGTCCTTCGCTTTATGCCAGACTCTTTGGCTCCGCTGGTAGCTCCAGTCCTGATGAGGAATCACAAGGCATCAAAAACTTTGGTAGATCATTTAATGCTCGTGGTGGAAGACCGTCTGTGACAAGCTCGAAGCAATGAGAAAAACTTAGGGCCCAAGCCAGTCGACTGCATCGAATTTTTCATCGATGCAAATTCACTCAAGAACGAGTGGTCGGCACAAAAGATAGTCCAAGTAATTATGGGAATTTGGTTCGCGGTCGTTCACCAGCCAGCCCTCAGTATAGTATATGCGTTGGAAGATCTTTGTGAACATCCAGAATATGTGGGACTGCTCAGAGTCGAGCTAGCGGAGATGCTTTCGGCCAATGAAGAAAATCTTGATTCGTTACCTCTACTCGACAGTTTTTTGAAAGAATCCTCGCGCCTCCACCCATCAGACTCTATTTCAGTCCGAAGGAAAGTTCTTCAGCCTTTCACTTTCTCGGACGGAACTTGTCTGCTTCCGGGAGACGTGGCTTGTATACCATTACAAGCCATCATGCGTGATTCCACTTACTACTCGGATAGCTTAACATTCAACGCGTTCCGCTTCATTGACGAGAATAGAACCAAGAATCTATCGAAATTCATAGATACAAGCTCGACGTACCCTCTCTGGGGCTTGGGAAAACATGCCTGGTAAGCAATCCTATATTTGTATCAACATGGGGAAAAACCAGTGACACCTAGCTAACCGTCTCACCAGCCCGGGTAGATACTATGCTGCCCATATCCTGAAGCTGTTGCTAAAACACGTTCTTCTCAACTTCGATACCAAAATACCCGTGCAGCCTAAGAATACTACGCGTAGTTTTTATTTTCGATCGTCTGTCATTCCTAGGGCAGGATCAAGCCTGTGTTTTCGGAAACAGGAAGAAAGATGATTCAGTATTTCTGTGACAGTTGAAGATTCCAAACTTCATTGCACTCTGCACGTGAGTGTCTCACATTACTGGAATATTACCATAGTCCTATTTCTCGGTAACTTCTTTCTTCGAAAATTGTTGTGTGAGTAGTAGTAGTAGTACGTTTTGAGTAATCTGTCGATAACTTTGTTCCAATTTTTGTCATAAACTTTGATATTCTAAACAATTACGCATTTGCCTTATTTAGGAGCTTCCTGCGACGTGGTACGTATTGGTCAGCCATTCCTTCCTACTCCCGACCTAGATTTTACTTTTGTGAGCCTCCCTACTCCTCTCCATCGAGCCTTCCTATCCTAATATCTAGGATAGGATAAGTTTGAATTTGTGGATACTGACTGGCTACTTAGTATCACTCTTCTTCTACAAAATTTCAGGATACCATTGCTGCCCTAAAGACACGCTGATTAGCACCAAACTCAAAGTTAACATAAATCTGAGTAGGAACTCACCTCCCGGATTTTCCTCCATCGCAATCCGCATATTCTGATTCAGCGCCCCAGCATCACCCAAGAACCATATCCACCGCCGCTTTACGATTCAAAACAAAAAGTGGCTCAAAATTCTTGGGTGAAATCCCCTGCGTCGACCGTTGACCTAATTGTTCAGCAATTTTTCTGATCAATGATGAAGATTCCCAAGAGTGGGTAGAATACGCTTATTTTACTACCCACTACACCACGAAGTAATTTTACAATCCCGAAAATTCGGTCCTCGCCTCGCCAACTTTACTCTGACCGCCACCACACCAAACCAAATCAGCATCCAACTTCCTTTCCAAAAAAATCTCCGAACAATAATACCATCATACATTTTATTCTTCACCATACCGCGTGACCATCATACTAACTCCTCGGTACCACCTACGCCCCCCAATCCAAACCCCAAGCATCCTCACCTCCGCGCCTGCATCGGAGACCCCCCTCGCTTCCCCGGAAATACATCCCCACTAATTTCATCCCATCTCCTAATTGGTCCGCTTCATCCCAAATGAGGGGTGCAGAATCCACGCAGATTAAACGCAGATTAAATATACCCCACCTCGCGACTGACAGAAAAAACCGAACACCAAAAATCTTCACCTCAATCAAAATTTGATATATAAACAACAACTCAATATAATCTTTTCAAATCTTTAGTAATACTTATTTATTAACTTATAATCTCTATCAATTAATTCAAAAAGATTTAAAATATTAAATTAAATTAATACTAAATTTTGAAAAAGAATCATTTTCAAATTTTCATTTATTTTGCAAGATTGGTGTTCGGTTTTTTCTGTCAGTCGCGAGCCCACACCCGCATCTAGATTTCGGAGAACGTGGAGAATGGGATAAATGAGCACATCGTATTTTTTCTCTCAGCATCCCTCTGTATGGTGGAAAATCAAATCCGTTCCCCGAGATTTCGGATCGTGGAGAACAGGGGTAAGGGTTCTGGTAGCGTGTCGGCCCCATGCCGTGTTTGTGGGGTTGCCATACATGGTTTGCACATGTTGTGTGCGTTGGGGAGATGGGTTTAGCCCGGATGGAGATTGGGGTTTTGGTATAAATTGAGTTGGGAGTGTCGATTTTTTTTTTTCTTTTTTTGAGAAGTATCTTGTTTTTTCATCGTGTGGAATACAATACGTTTAAGAGAAATCATGAAATTCTGGAGTCTTTTAATCACAGTCTTGCCCATCGCATTGGCAAGACCAGAGAATCATTCAAGGTAAGAATATCAATTTTTATTCCTCCCTCACTAAATACTCACAAACCCTCTAGAGATTCCTCATATTTCTTCAAGGGACATGATTTATCCTCTCTCCTCATGCTGGAACAAGGCGGTTCCATTTTCAAAGATACTCTTAAACACAATGCCACCCGTCCCGCCGAAGCCATCCTCGGCGACGGCGGTATGAACAGCGTGCGACTTCGTCAATGGGTTGACCCCGTCGATGGCACCTACGGTCTAGCATACAATCTCAATCTAGCCAAACGCATGCAAAAGCAAGGATACAAGATCTATCTCGATTTCCACTTTTCCGATTCCTGGGCCGATCCAAATAAACAACCTCCTCCTGCCGCATGGCCCACAGAGCTAAAACCTCTCTCAAAAGCCCTCAGAAAATACGTAAAAGATACATTAATATCTTTCCAAAACGCCGGCATCAAACTCGACATCGTCGCCCTAGGAAACGAAATCCGTCACGGCATGCTCTGGCCCACCGGCTACGTAGATGTAGATATCCAACCCACCAGCGCGCTCCACCAAAACTTCACTTCCTTCGCCACGCTCTGGAAATCCGCACGCGCAGGCGTCGACGATGCCCTCGCAGCCGGCGTGCCCAAACCCCAAATCATGATCCACATCGACGATGGCTGGAACGTGACGCTCCAACAACGCTGGTTTGATGCCTTGACCGCGAATGGCGTGGCGCTCTCCGCGTGGGACGTATTTGGATTCTCCTTCTATCCTTTCTACGGAACTGCGGCCACGTTGGCAAATCTGCGCACGACGTTGCATTGGGTGGCGGAAACCTATCGCAAGCCGGTTCACGTGGCCGAGACGGATTATCCGGCGATTTGCGATGGGCAATATAATCCGATTCCGGAGAGTAGCGAGCCTGCGATTCCGTATACGGTGGCGGGTCAGCTGGAGTGGACGGAGGATGTTATTAGTGTGGTGAGGAATGTCCCGCATGGACTGGGGAGAGGTGTGCATTATTGGGAACCGGCGTGGTTGAATAATACGAGTTTGGGAAGTGATTGTAATGATGCGATTTTGTTCGCGCCGGATTATAGCGCGTGGCCTACCACCGTGGGGTATAGTAGAAAGTCGGTGGCATTGTTTAAGTAATAGGGGTATGACTGTTGGTGATGGTTGGTGAGGTTTATTTGGTGGCTTCATTTGGGTAACAATAGAATTTAAGAAACCACAACTTAGAAGTATTCACGATTTCGATGATTCATAAATTTAATCATGACTCTGACATAAATGAAAGAAACCCCGTGATTATTTTAGACTGGAAGGATTGGAAGATAACAAATTCACAAAATAAAATATTCGTTTCCCTGGCTTGCCACATCAAAACACTATATCTCATTCCCTCATGAAAGTCCCATCAACCAAAGATAGGTATTGCCCATCGCCGAATTCCAAGCCTAAATCCATCCCTTGACCCATTTTTCCATCCACGCCCCCTCAATCCCCTTCAACCCCTTCAAATGCACACTAGCTCCCATCGCCATCTCCACATCCTTATCCGACCATTTCGTCTGCGGCAACGTCTCAAAAAACTCCCGCAATTTAATCGCTGGGTATTTTTCCAACATCGCTTCCAACTCCGCTGTACTAGATGCATTTTCTCTCGTCGTGTCTTTCAATTTCTTCAGCCACACTGTGTAGAGAATTGTTGTAATCGCGACCTTGGGGTTCAAAGAATTCAACGTATCCAAGATGATAGGGAGTAGAGTATTCCATGTCGTAGGAGTCTGATTCAAAGGATGGAATACTTTAGCGCCGTTTTCAGAGGCGTTAGGATCTTTGTAGAATGAGAGATCAACTAGTGAAGATGAGAGGATATCGATTGGTACCCAATCTAATTTCATCTCATCGCTACCAAGATTTTCTGGTAGAAATCCCATATGGAAAGAAGTGACGACCAGACTTGGCATCCACTCAGATTTATTCCATACACCAGATGTGTAAGCAGGACCTGCAATCTGGCCCACACGAGCGACTTTTATATCGACGGTCAGGAGCTTTGTCTTGGAAGCATAATCAAGAATACGCTCAGAGATGAATTTGCTCTCTGCATATCCCATTAGAAGAGGTGCCGATACATCATCAATGATTGTCTCAGGTACGGGTGTTGATTCGAGACCTAGAATTGAACTGATGGATGATATGAATAGAAGAGAGACATGATGTGGGATTGCAGAGACGAAAGACAAAAGATGAATTATCCCATCGAGTTGTGGCTTAAATGTTTCGAGCGAGAGGTTGAAGTTTACTGGCCATGCACTGTGAATGATATCTGTTGCAGAACTTTGAATTCGTTTGTATATTTCGTCATCGAGATCCAAGTTGGGTTTAGAGAGATCTGTCTTGAGAAATGTGACTTTAGAGGCTGGGAAATCTGTGGATTCGTTGTTCTTTTTATTCTTTTCCAGATGACGGGAATGAGCAGAGGATGTTCGATCGAAACAGTAAATATGCGATACGGATTTATCTTGCATCAATGTCCTTAAGATATATGATCCAAGGGAACCAGTTGAACCCGTCAAGACAACTACGTGTTCATTGACTGGTGATAACTTTTCTCCAAACTCATGCTTACTAGAGATTCTGTCAACGAATTGAACGTATTGTTTGAGAGTTTCCTCAATCTTATGACGACGATTCGATGCATTTACTGTATTTGTGTTCGACTCATCCTTAGACATAGCGATAATCGATTGGAGTAATTGGGCAATGGAAGGATTGGTGTATAAGATAGAGATGGCGAGATCGGGCTTATTCAGAGCTCTTCTCAAATTTCGAATGAGTTGCAACGCTTGTAGAGAATCCATTCCTTGAACGAACAAATTATCTTCGTCCTGTACTTTGGCCTCATCCCATTTAGTGACCTTAAGAACAGCTTGACGTAAGAGCTTATGCACTGCCTCATCATTGCAAATATTGACAAGCTCCTCATTTTCATCATTCTCACCTGCACTATATGCAGACATCTTATCAGCATCCACATACAACTTCTCTATCTCAGAAGCATATTCTCGTAATGTGGGACTTCGCTGTATAGTTCCTTTTGCTGAGATTAGAATTGGACGCCCTGGCTCCGTGAAATGAATATGAGATTTTGCAATTCTGGCGTGTGCCGGACATGTCAAATTAGCATCTTCTATAGCAGGCCAAATACGTTCAATTGCCTCTGCTCTTTCTGTCGCAGACATCGTCTTTTGGTCGACAAGTTCAATCAAGAGAGCGGCCTGGAATCTCAAAGTACCAATGACCATTGCTTGACGGATCTCTGGGTGCTGATTGAGGCGATGCTCCATAGAAATAGGGTTTGTTTTCTCTCCGGTGAGGAATACTATGATGTCATCTCCTCGACCACGGTACAGCCAGAGATCAGGTTCCGTAGGATGTGGCGAGTAAAGGTCCTTTGATCTCCATTGCTGAAGCTTTGGAAATGTTTTGAAGATAGGTTGTAATTTTTCCGGATCAAGGTTTCTATTCCAAACAGCTTCGTAAAGGTCATCAGCCTGATGCTCAAAGGATATATTTGCGGAGGGATCAAATTGATGGTGACCCCAAAAGTTTGATCGTGCGTTGATTGGCTTCAAGGAAGGATAAAATCCTGTCTCCGTGGCTCCCACGTGTCCGATGAGTTCAATCTTGGAAGAGATAATATCTCCAGCGGCCGGTGGAATAGCACCTCCAAGATAAAAGATACGTTTTAGATTTGTGGCCACGAAATCTAGACTCTCCGTATTTTGGGCAAGATCAACAACGTAGGGTGGGACGAGAACCGCAATATCAGCATTATTACGTTTGAGACCGTCAATAAAAAGACTCGCTGAAGGAAAACCAGCTATTGGATATATTGAAATACTCCGTTGTGATATTCCGTTGATCAAACCGAAGAAGACACCGGCTGCCTGTTCGGATTAGAGTCAATCTATTGCCACTGAATTTGGAATAACTTACATGGAAACTTGGAAATGTGTTAAAGATACGGACTCTTCACCAAAGTTAGCTGGAAAACATAGAATTCAATAATCAACGCTTTCTTACCCAGCATACAAGTCCATTTGGTTAACATAGCCGGTAGGAGCTTCATTCCGCTGTGTGGCCGTAGCAATGTAATCATGAGTCCACACGATAGGTTTCGGTAGTTCTGTAGTTCCAGAGGTGTGTAGAACCACGAAAGGCTCATCTTTAGCAGCTTCAAAGGTTTTCTTGAATGGGAACTTTTCCTGGGGTTTTTCGATTAGGTCCAGAATGTTGGGTAATTCGAGTACTTGAATACCCTTCGAAGACAGGGCAGCTATCATGGGTTGCAGCTGAGCTGATTGGGGACTTGTTGTGACCAGAGTTTTGCATTTGGTAAAAGTAAGTAGATTTTCTTGCGCGCGAATACTATTTCTTGGTGATATAAGAAGGGCCTAGATAGGTGGCAGATATTAATTGCTTGTTCAAACATGGCCTTGGAGTAATCAGATTACACACCTTGTACCCAGTCTTGACAGCTCCTAATAAGAAAGCATTGACGACAATATCATTGGGACCAATGTAAGCCAAGGTAGGAAAGTCTTCTCCAGGTCCAAGTTTTTCTTGAAGCCACCATGCTATACCATTAGCAGCATTTGCTAAAGATCCATATGAAAACTTTTGATAGCCAGATTCATAACTGACGGGATTAACAGGATATTCTGCAAATATAGCTTCAGGTTCCCTTGCAGCAATTGCATCGACAAGATTCGGCAAAAGTTCTTTCGTACTGAAGGTAGCAGGTTCTACTCCTTCGAAAGATTTTGCCATGATGGTTGGTTCAAATGAATATTTCAATATGAACAGGGTTGAAAAATGAAGAATGAGATACAATAGATAGTTGCGTGTAAACGAACAACAGTCTACTTATGGATTTGGGGACAAATTAAATAAGAAGTAGAAGATAAGACGAAGAAATAAGGAATCTCAACAGAAGAATCTCACTAATTCCGGTGCGGGGAAAACTGCTCACATTTTACTCAGCCTCGGACGTGCGTTTCCAATATATGTAAGGACACCACCAACACTTGTTGGGAGTCTCTAACATTTTTGAATATTACTGGAGACATTCACTTGTTCAAGTGGCTCATGGGATTAATGAGGCAATTCTATTATTCATGCTGACGACCCGTGGACATATCAACCAACGAAATTCGGTCCCGACCACTGAAATCGGTTCGAATAAATCAGTTTGAGAGCCCGGTATATCTGTAGATGACTATCATTTGTGGATGCACATCAAATCGAGCTAGATTAACAGGTAAGTATCTTGTCAGAACCAACATGTGGAGTTGTGGGTTTTATGTAAGCTTTCCATACCTAACGACCATTATCCTCAAGAGTGGGCGCACTCTTCCATAAGCATCGACTTGTATCGGGCCATTCTGTTGACCAGCAATAAGCAGTTTGTCAAAACTAATTGCCGGTGGAAGATTGATGAAGATGGGATGAAGATGGGATGAAGTGTCGTCCGTACCTTGGTATCGATAGTTATCAATTCTAACATTCTTGGAAAGATATCAATCAGCATAAGGTCTGTGCGCAACCGCTCGTATTTCACATCAACATGTTAAAATCAATATAAAGTAAAAACTAATATCCCTAACATACATATTTTAAAACACAGTTCATAACTGGAAGCTGATTGGTCTAGAAAGTACATAAGGTCTGTGCGGGAATATTATAATATAATATTGGATTGATATTTAATAAAAGGGAATAAATGAATTTATAAAATGAAATCAAGAGGAATTTTAGGATTCTATAAATTGAAAGTTTTTTAATAATATAATTTTTATATTGATAAGTTATAATTAATAAAAGAAATAATTGATTAGAGAGTAGATTGAAAAGATTGAAGATTTGAAGAATTGAATAAATGTTTTTAGTTGGTTCAAATATTAGAACTTGTGATAAGAGAGATAAGGAATTAGAAAGGGAATGGGATTAGAAAGGGGAGGGGAATTAGAAAGAGGAGGGGGATTAGAAAGGGGAGGGGGAGGGGGATTAGAAAGAGGAGGGGATTAGAAAGAGAAGGGGATTAGAAAGAGGAGGGGGAGGAGGAGGGGAATTAGAAAGAGGAGGGGGAGGGGGAGGGGAATTAGAAAGAGGAGGGGATTCGAAAGAGGAGGGGATTAGAAAGAGGAGGGGCTTCGAAAGAGAAGGGGATTCGAAAGGGGAGGGGATTCGATTTAGTAGATTTAGTCGCTTTAGTAGATTTCGTAGATTTAGGCTTAAAGGTGCCTTATTATTATTATTATTCTTATTATTATTATTATTATTATTATTATTATTATTCTTATTCTTATTCTTATTCTTCTTATTATTATTATTATTACTCTCTCCATCCCGTCACATTTCACCCTACAATATCTCTCCTCGGTAGCTCCTCTCGCCGTCTCGCTATATCTTTCTCTCTTCTTATCCTCATTACTCCCATCTCCCCTATATTTTATACTCTTCTACTCTACTCTACTCTACCTCTTACTCTCTATATCTACTCTACTCTACTCTACTCTACTCTACTCTACTCTACTCTACTCTACTCTACTCTACTCTACTACATCCCTCATTTCGCCTCGTTGATGAGCATCTTATCATGTTATATTGTATTATATCTTATCACCTCGAATCGAATCACATCATATCAAATTGAAAAATCCATTCATACATATAATCCAGTCTCAATCTCAATCTCAGAACTTCGAGATATCAAGTATCTTATCTTATCTTAATATTCAAGAACCAAGCAATAAAAACACTAACTGTACTTCTACCTATCCAATTCCCTCACCTCTCAAACTCTCAAACTCTCAACCTTCGATTCCCGTAGAGAACTCACCCTTGAAGAAACAACCCCAACTTCTCCATTCCATTCAGCGATCCCCATCTCCAAAACCCCCTCATCAGCATTCCCATCCACTCCTCCCCCCTCCTCCCCTCTCTTCTCCTCTCCCCCTCTCCCCAAATCCCTCCTCCGAACCCCCCACCCCCCTCTCCACCCCACCCACCCTTTCTCCCAGGGCCCCCTCAAAAAACAAACTCCCAGTCCCACCCCCACAAACCCCACCCCCGCACTCCCACTCACCACCCAGCCGCCTCTCGCATACAATCGATTCCCCACCGCCGTCCCTGTCAACTGCCCCAAAAAAACCATCACCATATACGCCGTATTAACTCTATTCCTCGCCTTTGGATCAATTCCATAAATGGCGCTCCGATTTGCAATCTGCGCTGTCTGGATCCCGAGATCCATGAAGATGGCTTGGAGAATCGGACCCGCGAGGGTGAATTTTCCAATGTAAGTACCGATGACGACGCCGATGAGACAGTAGAGGAGACCGAGGATGACGCTGAAGAGGGGGATGAATTTATCGATGATGAGACGGGAGTAGATGGGGCCGAGGATGAAGGTGGCGATGCCGATGAGGGCAAAGAGACCAATGGGAACGGGGGAGAAGGAGTAGGGAGGGGAGGAGAGGAGGAATGTGAGGGTTGTCCAGTAAGAGGTGAAGATTGTGGAAGTGCAGAAGCCAATGAGAGATGCTTGGACTAGGAGGGGGTGTTTGAAGAGTAAGCGGAGGATACTTAGTAGGTGGGAGAAATAGTTGAAAGATCCGGGGTTGGTGCTTGGGTAATCCGGCATAAAAAGAAAGAGAAGGATGAAGATGAGATATTGGACACCGAAGGAAAACCACTGAGAAATTGTTAGTGAATACGATAAGCGATGTGTGGAAGGGAATCCTACATAGATGGTTCGCCAAGTAGTATATTGTGTCAGAATACCCGAAAGTAAACGAGCGATCAGCAAACCAAGTAGTAGACCAGAAGAAACAATAGCCAAACAAGTTGCTCTACGATTTGGCGGTGCTAGATCCCCTACTAAAGGAAGCATAAGTTGTGGAGTAACCGTAGTAAGTGCTGTGATGAAAGATATTCCAACAAACACAGGAAACGAGTTGGTGATGCATAAACCAAGCCACTATTATGATTAACCTCAGTATAAGAGCACATCGAGAATTCCTCATTATGAAGATTATTTATAAAAGTCTTTTCAAGTGGACGTACCATAGTCGCAGTAAAAAATACCAATGATAGTACGAATGCACGTCTCTTAAAGATGTCTCCCAGAGGACATAGAAGCAACAGTCCAGATGCATAGCCTGCTTGCATTACCGTAGGAATAATTGATACACGTTCATTGGTGACATTGAATTCGGCCGCTAGGATATTGAGGATAGGGTGACTATAATAAAGATTTGCCACCGTGAAAGTACACGCCTATGAAGATTGTATTAGCAAGATTACAAGACCATAACCTCTCATTGAGAAGTCAAGAAGTCAAGAAGTAAAACTCACAAAAGCAAAAAGCAAATTCATCCACAAACTGAATTTTGGCGGGTCATCTACATCATATCGACATCTCTTCGGCATATAAGTAACCACACTCGAACAAAACTTCATGATCCTATTCTCCTTAATCATAGAGAATCTCTTTTTCTTTTCTTCTTCAATGGTGTAATTGATTGAAGTGGATTCTTGAGAATAATCCATTTCTTTCCCATCTTTCGCCGTCTCATTATCGTTCGTTTGTGGTAATGGCGGGGTCCGTTCGATGATGAGATCGGAGGTCCGAATCATGTTTTCTGTTTGGATATGAAGATAAGATAGTTGAAGAAAGAATATTTATATCATCTTCATAGCACTACTCGACGATAATATTAAGATTCGATCAATTGAATTAGTGACTAATATATTTAGCACCAAAATACTTGTGTGAAGAAGCTCATGAGAGTAAGAAATACTGTTGTCTAGTTATGAAGTAGAGTTTCGATACGAGTGCCGAAGAAATTGTAAAGTCAGTCCGTGTGTTATCGGTGCAAAACTATGACGAACATGGATTGATGAATTAAGCTTTAATTCTTACATCTTCATTGGCGATTGACATTGAAGACGGAAGTCGGCTTCCGAGCTGCGGTTGAGCGTTTGAAAATCACGGATTATAAACCCCTCCTCTCCCCTGTCAGAAGCGACTCTCTTCAATTAACCAGAAAAAAGGACTATCAAACCGTACGAACAATCAAAAGTTGTCAAATTTATTAATTTGATGAAAGCGCAGGAAATATATGGGTATACATACTTTGAAATTTCATCAACCTCGGGGGAATTATTTCCAAATAGTTGACGAAAAGCATCGTACCCTCCTTAACCAAAGCCTTTCTCTCCCTTTCCTATTTTCGTCTCCTTTCTTTCACCTCCTGTTCATGATACTCTAGATAGCATGTGCCGCAATATAAAAGCAATGACAAGTTCTCCCCGCAGTATCGTCATCTGTCAAAATGTCAACTTATTCGAAGTGGGTAACTCGTAGGTAACTCGTAGGTGCATTTAGTTAGTGCCAATACCTACTTAAAGTTTGGCAGTTAAACTATGATCAGAGCTTTGCTCTTGATCTTTCTCTTTCGCCTCGCCCTTCCTTCATCCCCTCTTCAACCCTTGTCCATAATCTCCTAGACAACATGATCTTTCATATATTAAGAACAAAAAGGTTAATACGCACAAGGTATGTGTTGATATAAACATGTTTCAGTTATGCCAATCTGGGGAAAGAATGTTAGTGTGTGGGGAACCTCACCTAGGTAGTGCTAGATAGCGGCTTAATGATACATAAACTTGTGATTCATGGCACACGCGGCAGACTTCTTTTCATTAAATTGGTCGCAATTGTTATCCGACCAGTATTTTCATGCCCTGACTAAAAGTATCGCATAATTTTCTCAATAAATAGAGAATTTGCGATTGACAAAAAGAGATATACGATGTGCAGGACGGCTGGAGATCAATTTGATGGTTTTCCCATCGTCATATAATGACGAAAAGGAAAGAGGTAGGTTTCTGTCGCATATTGAGAGAAAATTCCAATTCGTCATCTCTGAGGAAAATCCTAGATCACGAAACAATCAAACAATTGGCCTCATCTTACATCGAGATGGTAGACTTCATTGCCAACGAAGAATATGATGGCTTTACAATGAAGGTCTTTGGAAGGGAGGTTCAAATTATGACCGATAATATAATGTCTGAATCCAGTGACTGTTTCGCGCAATTGGAAGATTATTATATCGCGGTGGGCAAAGGGGGATGTGGTTCGGATTGCGAGCCGGATGTGAAATGACGACTTTGAAGGATCAAACCATGATAAACTCAATGAATATCACAATTGATCATCTCGAAAACTCTCGACAAATCAAGGATGATCGAGCCATGATTGACAACAAAAGATAAGACACTTCGAACACAAAAGCAATAGACGTTGAGATGCAGAGTGAAACACTCGTTCACAACAATCATAACAAGGAGATGAACTACACATCATCGGTTTCAATCAGGCTTTCTTCGGATTTCGGTTCGAGTAAAACCAAACAAACGATCGTGCATCCCTCCCCGCAATCAACTCATTTTGCAGTCCTAACTCCCTCTTCTAACATTTTCCTTTCCCTTTGCGTCTCCGGTTTTCTTTGCTGCTCACCCCTACGTCCGTCCATGCAACCCCCAAACTTCAGACAGCAAGATAGATTGGGATTCGACAAATCTTGCAAATAATATTGAAACCAAAATTAGTGCAGCAGTGAATAACAAAGTTGGGGGCAATACCACAAAGTTGAAGATATTCAGCAGGTCAAATAAGATGATTTAGCCAAAGACAAAGTTGTTCTAAGAATTTTCGAATGAACATCTTTGAATGATACCTGGCCGGGAATTGTTGGGAAAGGAGTTAAGAGGGTGTGGTGTTGTAATTTGAATGGTATGGGGGTAACATTGTGAAAAGAAACTGCGAATACAGGAGGCGTACTGAAAGTAGGACTTGCCAGGAGAAAGCGACGAAAAGGAGTGGAAGCAAAGCGATTTGAGTATACAAACTTATTTGGACCAATTGCTCAGGAGACTTCTTTATTGATTACCCTTGGCTATTGACTTTTCGTATGATAAGGAGACCTTGACCTGTGCTTGAGTCATTTCAGGCGAAACTTCTTGATTTGGTGCTCTCATTCATACGTGATCTTAAGTCAGTCGATGGGATAAGTTGTAAAAATTCAGGAGACTCCCCCTTGATACTTGAACTTGTCTAAGAAAGAGGCCTCGCTAGAAATTGAGTTCACTCAAATTAATACCTCGTACTCAGGTCCACACGAGCCCGAGGTATAATTGAAGGACAGTCAAGATGAATGAGAAGAACAAAGTCTCCAATTCCAAAACACTTTCAAGATTGAAATGATGCCCAAGAGCTTTCCTCATCGCCAAAATGCAATTTCAATTTCAAAAACCTCCTAATCATGTGTTCGTAGATCACATGTGGGTCTTGGCACTCGTTCGTCTCTATCGAGGAGTTCAACATTTTTGACTCACCGTTGACGAATGAACGAAGATTACGCCGAACATCCGGAGCTACCGGTCCCGGAAAAAAAAACCAAGTGTCGCTAATTTTTAATCGTTACCATTGTTTTTCTGTCATGGAGACACAGTAAAGTGGTGAGTGGTGAGTCTGTGACTGTAAGTCTTGAGGAAGAGCCCGACGAAACTAAGATGGTATCCAGCTAAACGGAAATGGTCCGTTGAGCTAGCTTTTTAGTCAATTGGGACGAGCTTCTTGATTCGGAGGAAAAGAAAATAGTCGTCCGTGAACTTGAAAGAGGTTTCTTAGGTTATCTTGGATGGTTTGAGATGAATGATATTGTTATGCAGATTGTTTGACGATCGGTGTAGATTTGGCGAGCGTTAAGTTAACCGTGTAAGGAAAAGGAGAAACGGGTATTGGGTAGAAATGAAGGAAAGCATGATGTTTGTGAAGAAGTGAAGCTTGAGTGGAGCAGCAGGAGCTTCAAAGGGAAGGAGTTTGAAGAAGCGATGGTACACAATGTATCGATAGGTACTAGGGTAGCTTACAATAGAGAGAAGACAGCAGAGGACCATGAATTATACTAGGGATTATATCATGTATTTGATACCGTAAATACCGTAAAGATATTTGAAGAATTCCCATTCCCATTCCCATTCACTGATAACAAAATAAGGAAGGGTCGTATTTGATGACATTACATCCCTTTGTGCATTTATTTGTACCCTTTGTGACTTTGACTTTGACTTTGACTTTGTACTTACTAGAGTCTTGTGTAAGTTGTGTTGTACCTTTGAAGAGATCTCGGATGTAAACAGAGGAAAAGGTGTAACTGTCGCGAAGAAGTGGATATTTTCCATCTAACCCAATCTATATTAGCTTCGAGTAGCCACAATTGCCGTGAGCAGCTTCCCGGTTGCTTCAGTGAAAATACAATCAAGGTACATATTGCTCTTGAACCAATGACCATGGATGCTGAGACGATGCTGAATACAGAGTACGAGTACAGATTCTATCAGATCCGATCATCAGAGCGAAGCGAAGAAGCCTCCACGGCAGTGGCCCAGCGGAGCGTTATTAAGCTGATCACTCACTCACTCACTTACCATTTCACATTCATCAAACATCAAACACCAACGACTTCAATCGAGAGAGGATGGAATGCTGGTAAGACCAAATGCTTTTTAGGGCGGGCGATTAATCATTTCCGATAAGAATGGAAGGAAAAATGACTTATTAGGTAGAAAAAAGATACTAGATGGACTTGGGTTGTTCATGTTCAAATCAGTCCACTTTAACTCATACGGGCAATCAATTGAATCCTTGTAGAATGAAAAGAACAAGCTTTTTAGCGTCTCAAATCAGGAACGATTTGGTTGTGATGGGAATTTTGACTCTTGAGTGATAAAAATGCGATAAGAAAGGAGGAAGGGGGGGGGAAGGGAACGGAAGGGAAGGGAAGGGTAGAGAAGGGTGGATGAAGTGAACGGAAGAAAGGGAAGAAACTTCAAGAAAGGAAAGAAAAAGTTGCAAAGTAATTTCATTTTTGACCAGGTCACGGATCTCAAGACTCCATTTTACCATTTTGCTCCGAAGGCAATACTTAATTGAGTTTAGTACCGAGAATGAACCCCCTTGATGAAAAAAAGGGAATGAGATGAGGGGGAGTATTATATATTATTGTGTACTTAATTGTAACTTTGATAGTACTTATTACCTAGTAGGTATTGAATAAGTCGGTACCGAAAAAGAAGATATAACTATTAGTAATAGAGAAGACGACGACGACGACGACAACGAGGAGGAGAGTAAGGTCAAATGAAATACGAGAAAGGAAACTCACAAGTCAGGCAAGTGTATCGTACCAGTAATATTAAAAATCCCCAGCCAGCGACGACAATGACAACAATGACAACAACACGAGTTTCATCTCTCATTGGTTGATTGGTTGATTGGATCAAAGGTGAAGAACGTGTGACCGTACCTAGTAGGAGATAAGCTTGGCAACATATCTGCTACGCCAGACAGGTACCGAAAGGCATTCAAGTTATCAAAATCATCAAAGTCAACAGCAAAAAAACAGTCCAACCACTCAAACCACTCAAGCTAATGCAACACATGAGCAAGGATTGACGTGGAGAGAATCCAGATAGATTGACGAGCTAACCTTATCTCAGTTAGTCATACAATTTAGTCCATTGATTCGTCCTCACCTTACCAATGGATCCACCGTCTAACCCAATACGATCATGGCTTTCCCGCTTTCCACCTATCTTCACCCTGGTATTCTCCGATGGTAACCTCTTTGGGATCTTTTTACCTTTGGAATTTTGCCATTGGTACTTTTGCCTGGTACTTTTGCCTAGTACTTGCCTAATAAATTACGACTAGGTAGAGGTCCTAGATACTTTTATTCACTTTCACTCACCTCTTTGCATTTCCTCCCATTCGAGCCAGTGCCAATACATTTTCACGATAAATTCTAAAATCAAATACATACTCCGTACTGCACCCCAACCACCTTCTCTAATTAATCGATTAATAAATAATAAATTCCATCGCCAATTCCTCTTCCTGTTCCTGTTCCCTTCCTCCTCCTCCATCTTTTTCTAATAAATCTCAACAATCCATATTCTCTCCCCATCATCGTCCAATAAAAAGATCTCCGAATAACTTCAATCTCTCCATCTTCAACCTTTCTACGAATACTTAATAATCAACGTTCTACACTCCCAACAAAATCTCACCACCTCCCACCAAGATGTTTATCAAGTCAATCGTCGGTCTTAGCATCGTTGCTCTCGTTGCAGCTCAATCTTCCAACGATACCATTGTACCAAGCACTATTGACGCCGTTACCAGATGTACGTTCTCTTGTGAATCTATGCCTTGAAGAATTAAGGTATACTGATACCAAATCACAGCTCAATGGTGTACCGCCGAGATCAACACTTGTGGCACTTTATGTAGTGGTGCAGTCGATGCCAATTCCTGTGACACTGTAAGTAAAATTCATTCTCACTAGAATTCTCGCTCGATCTTCAGTTGAATGCTTCACACATGCTGACTTGACATTCTTTTCAGGATTCCTTGAACTACACCTGCACATGTTCTTCCAACGGATCCACTCCAGGTCTTCAATACTACACACAAACCTTGCCAACCTACATTTGCGAAACCGTTTTCGCCAACTGCATCGCCGCAGGTGAGAACGATGCCGCCGCTCAAAAGCTTTGCAGGGAGACCGAAGCAAAGAACTGCGGTCAATTGGATCCAGATAACTACACCGCCCCTGCCACCACTTCCGCAAGTTCGACCGCCTCTGCAACCGCCACTGGTACTTCCGCTGCATCCGCTACCAGCGCTTCTGCCGCTGCTACCTCTTCTGCCGCCGCTTCAGCTTTGAACATTGGTCGTGAATATGGTACCGGTATCTTCGCGGCAGGTGTTGCTGCTGTCTTTGGTCTGATGCTTTAAAAAGGAAGTTCGGACGATGGATTTGGGAATAATTACCATGCTCTTTGTATCTTTACAAAGAGCATGAGATTTTTTTTGAATCATCCGATGATGATTATGTGTATAATTTTTACGCTTCCACCTCATTGTTTTTGCTTTTAGCGCGTGTTTTTGTTGTCCCTTTTCTTTTTCTGATTAGCATTGGTGTTTATGGCTCGTGGTTTTCACGTTTCTACATCGATGTATATCCATTAAATGTCTTTGAAGGCATGTGTGAAGTGGCTGAGCTGCTGGTTTTATTATAGCAGATATTTTAATAACGGTCAAGGGGGATGATTAATGATTGAGATGAGATTGGAGAATGGTAGCTGATTGAGCTCGACTTCAATACATACCATATTCATATACTGACTGGCGTAGCATAGCATAGTATATACAATAATGCGATTGTGCGTGTCAGAAACTTTTGATTATCTTTTGCTTTGAGTAAGATACTGTTTTGTTTATTCTACGAAAGATCAAGTTGGGGATTGTAATGATAACGGCAAACAAGTGTTCAGCACAATCTCAATGAAATCTCGAGATATGCTTTCTATTGGTTTCTTTGTTCTTAGACAAGCTATACTTCACAGATATTACGTGGGGGAGGAGGAAAGGAAGGTAAATGGGGTATACTATTTCAATTACCATTACAATTACCATTGAGGACTTATATGTATGTATATCCATATCCATATCATATATATATGGATATATATGATTCCGTAGATAGGTAGGGAGGTAGGTAGGTACATAGGTGGGGAGTGGGTTTTGATACTTTCTTTTGGTTGGAGGGTTGGAGAATAGGAGAAGGGAAGATGAGGGAGGAGAAGGGAAGATGAGGGAGAGGGAAGGTGAGGGAAGATGGGGGAATGAGGGGTGGGAGAGGGAGAGGGAAGATGGGGGAATGAGGGGTGGGAGAGGGAGAGGGAGAGGGAGAGGGAGAGGGAAGATGGGGGAAGATGGGGGAAGATGAGGGGATGAGGGGTGGGAGAGGGAAAGGGAATTGAGAGATTGAGAGATTGAGAGATTGAGAGATTGAGAGATTGAGAGATTGAGAGATTGAGAGATTGAGAGATTGAGAGATTGAGAGATTGAGAGATTGAGAGATTGAGAGATTGAGAGATTGAGAGATTGAGAGATTGAGAGATTGAGAGATTGAGAGATTGAGAGATTGAGAGATTGAGAGATTGAGAGATTGAGAGATTGAGAGATTGAGAGATTGAGAGATTGAGAGATTGAGAGATTGAAAGATTGAAAGATTGAAAGATTGAGAAATTGAGAAATTGAAAAATTGAAAGATTGAGAGATTGAGAGAGGGAGATGAGGTGTAGGGTTGAAATATTTAGTGGTTAAGATATTGAATGATTGAATAATTGTGATAAGGGAAGGAGAGGATTCAAAAGGAGAGAATTATTTATGAGGAGTTGGATAAACTTTGGGAGATTTGTTCTTGGGGGTTTGACGGTGTTGGCTTTGGGCTGGGCGCGCTTGGGTGGAGGCTGCGCTTGAGCTGGAATCAGGGCCGGCTTTTGGGGGGATTTCTTGGGGGGCAAAAGTTGCCTGTGGGGGTTGTTTGTGGGGGGTTGTTGCAGCGATGGAGATTGTTTGTGTGGAATGGCTGAGTTGTTTGATGGTCAGGAGGGAAGTAAAGGAGAGAAGGAAGATGAGGATTTGTTTGTGGGGGATGGAGAGAGATTTGAGGGTTTGTTGGAATAGTTTCATTTTTGATAGTTGGGATTTCTTCCCGGATTTCTTGTTCTTTAAAAGGGATTCATGAGCAAGATTGATTCTTTGTGTTGATGTCTTTGTCCATTGACAATGGAAAGTTATCCATCTTTCTCTAGTGAGTGATGGATCTCTTCCTACTAATACCTTTGTCTATCAACAATGAATATCTATCTATCTTTCATCTTGTTTTCTCTCTCTTTCAACCTTCATTCATCTCTTTATCCTCTCCTCACAAGCCATTGTCTTCATCATCTTTATTTGAGTACTTAAACTTTGACTGTCCCCCTTTCTTCACTCAAGAATTCAAGATAACTTCACAACAGTCATTCTATTATATCTTTCTATCAATCGAACTGATATCTAAATACTATAACTAAAATTACAATTAGCTGGTCTATTCTACATTTTACAATTCGTACTAGTAAGTTCACATTCTAGTTCACCTACTCACATTACACTAGTTATAGATATACACGATCAATAGATTGATCACTACAAAACATACACATATATAGAGTTACATAAACAAAGCAGAAATGAATATCGTACACGTCCCCAAGAAGACCCCGGTGTCACCCGACACCCCCTCCTTTGGAATCGAATTCGAATTCCTCATCGCCGTTCTCGCTAAACCCTCTATCGAAAACCCCAACCCCTCCGATCCACGAACTGTCTACTTCCCCTCCACCCCCGAAGATAACGCACCAGCCTACTTCCGAATCCCCGTCGGAAAAGAAGACTGGGCCAACGAATGGTCAATCTACGCACACATCAAACGTAGTCTCGCCTCCATTGGTCTCCCCACCGAACCCGAAAAAGCCCATTCCAATTTCGCCATGTGGGAAATCACTCGAGACGGCTCCATCACGCCTCCCAAACCCCCTCACCGTCGCCACAAAAAAGCCTACGCCGATTGGCAAGCTTACACTTATTACCCCATCGAAGTCCGCACTCCCGCATACTACTACTGCGAAGATGCGCTCCGAGACATTGCCGATTTCTGTAAAATCATGCGCAAAAACTACCTCGTCACCGTCAACAAATCATGCGGTCTCCACGTCCACGTCGGCTACGGAACGCAGGGATTTACCCTCCCGCACCTCCGTCGTCTGGGCGCTATGATCCAAGCCTTCGAACCGCAATTCGATTCCATTCACCCGGAACATCGTATCGATTCCCGAAACGATCATTGTGTCTCTTTCCGCGGAAACACGTATTTCCAGTGGAAATACAAGCAGGATTTTAATCGATCCCCGCGCGTGCTCGAAACCATCGCGACGCTGCTAGCGTGCGAAAGCAGAGATGCTTTTCGTACGTGTGTGGCGAGTGAGGGGGCCGCAGGTGCGCATTCGTTTGTGGGACATAAGACGGCGTGGAATTTTGATCGCATGGGAACGGAGACGAGACCGCGCGACAGGGTTTTGCCGGATACGATTGAGTTTCGCGGACATGAGGCGTCGTTGGATGCGGAGGTGGTGGGGAATTGGGTGAGGGTTTTGGTGGGGTTGGTGGTGTACTCGCGGAGTCCTGATCCTTGGGGGTTTGGGGAGTTGCTTTCGAGAGTGAAGGGGGAGATGTGGGAGAGAGGGGAGAGGAATCAGAGGATTACTGGGAGAGGAAGATATGAACCCGGTGGGGTTATGTATAGACCTGTTTTTGGAGAGGAGTGGTGTGGCTTGGTGGATTTACTGAGAGTTTTGAAACTAGAGGGCCCGGCACTGTACTACGAGAATCGAAAAGGTAGGTGGTTGGAAAATGGAGTTTATAATCATTGGTATACGCAGGCTCCGAGCGAGTATGTTATACCTGTTGATGAGGATCATAATGATAATGATAACGATAACGACGATAATAATGATGATGGAGAAGATGATAATTCTTCACCTTCATCAAAATCATCTTCGGGTTCGAAATCAGGTCGTTTCGATCCTTTCAATCCTAAATCTATTACTCCCGAGAAACCGGTTGAGAAACCTGAAGAGAAGAAACCAGAAGGTGTGGTAGCAACACCAGTTGATCTATCACAATTCGACATCGATGTCGGATTTTCCGATCCTTCTTCTTCTCCTTCCACAAAGGTAAGTCATCCCCAACCCCCACCCGAACCCTCATCAGCAAATCCATCTAGCAAAAAATCCGACTCTCCAGAATCTTTTCCTACGCGTCCGAACCCTGGAGTGGCAATCGAGATACCCATTTCTGATGTTTCTTCCGAGAAACCAGATGTCGCGGAATCGAAACCTACTCCCACCCCGCGCACCGGATTCCGAGTCCCTTCTTCTTCCTCCTCTTCAAGTACCAATTCTAGCACCGAATCTGTTTCCCTCACTTTATCTCACTATGAACGCGAAGCCGCCAAGGCTCGCGCGTTTACGGCGAAATTTTGGCAGGAGGAGAATAAGAGAGGGAAAGCAGAGGCGGTGAAGAAGGAAGAGGAGAGAAAACGAGAGTTTGAAGAGAAGGCGGAAAAAAATAGAAAAAAGAGTAGCATGGATATCGGAAGCGAGAGAGCCCCGAGCGATAGAAGCGCGGGCTCCAAACCCGAGTTTACGGACTTGGGGCCGCAGGAAGAAGAAGTGTGGAAGCCAGAGGGATGGAGAGGCGTAGATGGAGAAGAGGTAAGCGAAGAGACGAAAGTCCTCGAGGAAGAGAAGAAACGTGCGGAAGAGCAAACACGCCAGGAAGAATTAATCCGTAATCTCAAACCCGGGATTGGATATCTCAAACCGGTTCGTCATCCTCCTCTCCGCGCTCTCCCCGGCGCTGTCAAATTCACCAAGCGCACTCAAGACCAACACTCGCATCTCCTTCAAGGTACTACCCCTGAAGAAATCGAAGCCCTCGCCCCCAACACATCCAACTTCCTCGGACGTCCCTTCCACCGCCTCTTCCGCGCGCCCTCCTCCCCCTTCCTCGAATACGCCCCTTCAGGCGCAGGAATGGATCCTAATCGCAACCCGTATCCTGGCCCCGTCCCCTTCATCAACGAATACCACGCCGCCGCCCTAACAGACGCCCTCGAAAGCACCATCGGCGAACCCTGGAGCGAGGACCACGAACTACTACCTCGCTCCGAAGGCCTCGCACGCATGCTGCGCGGCCGCCAATTGTACGAAGTGTCGCCGACCATCAAGAAACGTCTCTTGGGATACAATTTCACCATCGATCATCGCAACCGCGGGACGAAACTCCAAGGACTTTTTCCCGCGCGCGCGCACACCGTGGAGGAATTCGAAGCGGCCGACGATCGCTGGTGGCGCGGCCAACTCGCCGAAGGGGAGATTGTGAGACTGGAAGGATTGGCGGCGAGTTCCGATGAGGGGGTTGCGCTGACGGCGCTGGAGATGCTGGAGCTCTGGCGGAGAGGTGATGCTCAGTATCTGTATGAGCCGGAGGGTGTGCAGAATCCGTTTTCGGCGGCGGCGAGAACCCAGGTGCAGGTCGAGGAGGATGTTAGTCCCGGGGAGGTGGTGTTTGGTCCGGAGACGGATCCGAATGCGATTGTGCCGGCTAGGGATCCGAGGATAGCGGAGAGAAGGAGGTTTAGGGATATATGGGAGGCGGATGAGAGAGCGAGGAGAAAGTTGGAGGAGGAGGAGGAGGAGGAGATGGAGAAGGAAATAGAGCGGATAGAGGCGGAGAAGAAGAGGAGGATGGAGTTTGCTATTGCGAAGATTTTGAAGGCAAGAGAAGAGGCTGCGGAGAAGAAGAGGAAGGAGGAGGAGGAGGAAGAAGAAGAGGAAGAAGAGGAAGAAGAGGAAGAAGAGGAAGAAGAGGAAGAAGAGGAAGAAGAGGAAGAAGAGGAAGAAGAGGAAGAAGAGGAAGAAGAGGAAGAAGAGGAAGAAGAGGAAGAAGAGGAAGAAGAGGAAGAAGAGGAAGAAGAGGAAGAAGAGGAAGAAGAGGAAGAAGAGGAAGATACAACTAGTGCGGCCCCGGAGCCGGAAAATAGTTGGCAGAGAGGTGATGAGGGAGGGTTTGGAACGGTTTAGATTTAGGTGGGTAAGAGGTAGGTTTTTTATTTCTTATTTCTTATTTTCTGTCTATTTGTTTATTCGTACTTGAATTTCCTTACTTTATATTTCTTTCGAATCTCTCTCGAATCTATTTCCTCGGAATAAATTTCCTCATGTCAAACTTCCTTACATTCAAATTTCCTCATGTCAAATTTCCTCATGTCAACCTCCCTCATATCAAATCCCCTTACAATTTCAAATCCCCTTACAACAAAAAAAAAATAAAAAATACAATTAACTAAAATATTTCCTAATGATAACATGACGTGAATTGTAAAGACAACAGTGATAGTGATAAATACAAATACAAATATAATATACAAAGTTTGAGGATTTCCTTCTCTGAGTATATAGTCGACACAGTGAGTACTATATCGATCTCTGTATTTATTTCATATACGAGGAGTTTGTAAGGATTGTATGAGAAGTGTATGGTGATTGAGTTTTATTGATGTGACTTTGTGATTGAAATTTGAGTTGAGTTTGAGTCTGAGTCTGAATCTAATTTTGGGTTTGGATAATACTTTATTACTTTATTGTAATAAAATAAATATTGTATAGGTAATGACTACTGTAGATAAAGAATTAATAACAAGTAAAGAAGAAAGAGATTCTTCTAATGAGTATACCGTAACTCTACCGGGATAATTATCACGCTTATAATATTTTTAATTCTTCTACTATACATTCTATTAGTTAGTGAAAAGAAAGGTTTACTCTTTAATCTATTTATTCATTACGATATAATATCTATATATTAATATAATTCTTAAATTTCAATCTCTCTCTAATATATCAAAGTCAGCTTGAGGATTAAGAGTATAATCGAGAGATACTTTATCTATTTGAAATAATAAGATTGTATGTAAATAAGCGTTTGTTAATTTCAAGGATTAAGTATTTATATGTATATAAACTTTATTTATATTATCTAGATATAAGTACATAGAATATATAGAAAGGATTATTAATTATTATTATAAAACGTTAGATATATATAAAATATTATATATTTTTAATATGATTTTTGTATTTAATTTATAAAAAGAGAAATATTATTAATACTGAATATTGATATTGAGAATAAATGAAATAAGATCTATGTGTTTTTTATAGAAAATAATTACTAATTGTTATTATAAAATTCTATATAATATTGTGTAATTTTAATTATGTTTTTATATTTAATTTAGAGAAAAACAAATAAATTAAATATTTTACTTGATATTTAGATTAAAGATTTAATATATGAAATATTAAATTATAAAGGAGAAATTATTATTATTTATATATTATTATTAAAATGTAAATGTTTTATCAATATTATTTGTTTTTTTATATTGTGTTTATATATAATATCAAATGAAATAAATAATATATGATATATCTTTTAATAAAAAAGTAAATAATAGCTATATTTATTTTGGATATTAGATACTGAAATTTAATTAAACATATAGAATATTTATTATAAAGTTATAAATAATTATTGAATATTATTTGTTTTCTTTGTGATTTTTATATGTTATAGATAGAAAACAAGTAATATTAATATTATGTTATATTCTAATAATGAAAATTAAATAAAAGAAATAATTATTAATATTAATTCAATAAAATCTTATAAGATATATAGAAAAAGATTTAATATTTATTCATTTTCTTAAAATATACATTTTTTTTGTTTTCTTTCTTCTTTTTTTCTGTATTTCTTTAAAAACAAATAAAGTTAATAATTTACTTAATATTATTATTAAAAGGTAAAATATATTATTAATAAATTATAAAGGGGAAACTCTTATTAATTAAGTATTATTATTAAAATATAAACTTCTTATTAATATTATATGTTTTTTATAATTCTTTTATATACAAGATATAATAAAACAGATAGTATTAAGTATAGTTTTTAAAACTAAATTACATAAAATTTATATCTATATTAGATATTGAATATTAATGTTTAATTAGATATATAGAATATTTTTTCAAAGACTATTAATTATTATTATGAAATTATACAAAATTATTGAATATTATTTGTTTTCTATCGAGTTGTTATATATTTTACATGAGAAAACAAATAATATTAATATTATATTGTATTTTGATAATAAAATTTAAATAAATAATACAAATTCTTCAAAATATGAAAAGAAAATTGAATAGTTTTTATTATAACAGACATATATAGATATAGAGAAATATTATTTGTTTTTCTTCTTATTTTTCTGTTTATTTTATAGAAAAACGACTAAACTACATATTATATTAATATTAATATTAATACTAAAGATTTAATATATTAAATATTAAATTATAGAGGAAATATAATTATTGATTATATACTATTACTAAAATATGAATTTATTATTAATATTACATGTTTTTTATATTGTTTTTATATATAATATATAACAAAACAAATAATATCCAATATCTTTTTAAATAATTAATTCAATAAAATTTATATTAGATATCAATACTGATTGAAATTTAATCAAAATATAGATTATCTGTAAAAGACTATTAGTGATTATTTGTAATTATAAATAATTGATAAATATTATCTATTTTCTTTCTTATTTCAATATATTTTATAAAAGGAAACAAATGATATTAAATATTAGTGTTAAAAATTGATTAGTTATAGTTTTTACTTATATTATCTAAATATGAATTTGTAAAATATATAGAAGATTATTAATTATTATAACAAAATCATATATATATATATAATATTATATGTTTTTAATATTTTCTTCTTATTTAACTTTTTGAAAAACAAATAATAATAATCTAATATTAGATATTAAATATTAGAGATTCAAGTTTAATTAAATATTTAGTAATATATCAAAAAATTATTACTTTTTATTTGTTTTTTCTCTTATTGCTATATACTATATCTCAAAAAACAAATAATATTAATATAATATTATATTCTAGAAATAAAAGTAAAATAATTAAGTCAATCTACTCGAATATGTAAATAAAACTTAATAATTATTATTATAAAACATATATATAGATAAATAAAGCTATTAAAGATGTTAATAAAAAAAACAAATAAACTTAATAGTATATTAAGTATTAGTATGCGCGGAAAAAATATACTAGTTACGTATCTCTATTATAGCTAGTATTTATAGATTCTCTTTGTATAGTTTATAACGAATATTATATAATATATATAATAACTTATTATAGTCTCAACTTCAAAACTAGCTTAAACTAGATAATTATTATTATATAAGAGATAACGAAATCCCTTAAAAATCTCTTTTCTTTTTAGCTTTTTATTCTAATTATTTAATCTTTATAATATACTTTATTATATAATTGTAATATAGTTTAAAAAAAGTAGTCAATTCCTATTAACTTAATTTCCTCTATATATTATAAAACATTAGCTAAAGTCTCTTATTCTTCTTCTTTATTAGATACGCTATATCTATTATAATTAAATACTAGAATATATCATAAAGATCAAATAACTAGTATAAAAAAGCTAAAGAGGAAAGAGTTTCTTAAGGAATCTCTTTATCTTTTATATAATAATAATCGCCTAGTTCAAGCTAGCCTTGAATTTAGCTGTAATGAGTCATCACGTATATCACGTGATATTCGTTACAATATCTATAGTAATTTTTCTGTAATATATAAAAGGGACTAATTATCATTACTATATACTAGAACATATTATAAAAATTAAATAACGAAAATAAGAAAGCTAAAAAAGAAAAAATTGATAAAGAATCTCTTTATCTCTTATATAATAATAATCGTCTAGTTCAAGCTAGTCTTAAACTTAAGACTATTATAAGTCATTATATATATTATATAATATTCGTTATACTACTCTATAATCCTATTACCTTCTACTCTATTATATTAGTAGTAAAAAATAAAATATATTAATAATAATTATTATTACTAAAAGATAAAAATTCTACTAATATTATATGTTTTTTATATTTTTCTCATATATACACAACATATTAAAATAGATTCAATACAGTTCTTTATCTAATAATAAATTAAATAATACTTATATAAATATTATTGAAATATTAATTATGTAAACCAGATGAATTATTTTTATTAGTAAATTATAAATAACTATTAAATATTATTTGTTTTCTTATATATAATAATTAGTAATAAAAGAAAAAACAAATAATATTAATAGTATATTATATTCTAATAATAAAAGTTAAATAAACAAAACATCTGAAATATCAATTTAATAAAATTATAGAAAACATATAGAATTTTTTTTACTATTAATGATTTTTATTAATATATAAATATATTATTTATGATATTTGTTTTCTTTCTTAATTTCTTATAATATCGTATATAAAAAACAAATAACTTTAATATAATATCATAATCTAATAATAAAAGTTCAAATTACTAACATATAAACCTTTCAATATATATAATGAAAAATTAATTTATTATTATTAAAAGATAAGTATTCATATAATATTATTTGTTTCTTATATTATTTATATTTATAATATATAAGAAAACAAATAATCTTAATATAAAAATTACGAAAAACAGATTATATACTAATATAATTAAAGAATTTATAAATTGAATATTCTATATTAATGATTATTAGTTGTTATTGATTATTTATATATTTTCTTATAACATTATATGTTTTTAATATTATCTTTTATATAAAATAAAATAAAAACAACTAATTCTAATATAATATTAGATTTTTAAATTAGAATTTAATTAAATACAATCTTTATTTAGATTATTAGAGCATAGCTATATTAAATATATTAGAAAAGATTATTTCTTAATATTATTTAATTATAAATATTTATCGTAGGTTATGAGCTAATATATGAGTATATGATATATATAGTATATAAGAGAGATTAGACTAGTATTAGTCTATTATGGGAAGCTGGCTTGTATTAACAACTAAATAGCTTATGAAATATATAATTTTTATAAAATAGTATATAATATTCCTTTTTTCTTATTTTATATTTGAAAGGGAAAGACCTTATTTTATACTTTTTCCTATTAATCTAATTTTTTATTATTATAGATCTCTTCTTTTTCCAATTATTCTATTAGATACAACTTTTTTTTTTTTTTCTTATTCGATTTCATTAGAATTATATCAATCTAATTATATATAAATTGAAAGAACTAATAAAGAATCGATTTTCCAATCATTCTGGATTAAAAGCCTTAAACAACAATCACATAATATGATCATATAACTTAATCATATAATCCTATAATTCGCTCCCAATATACTATATAAATATAGAATTATATATATACATATATATATAAAAAGATGTATTATTATATTATTTTTATATAAAAACAATAGTCCCCTTTAATATATACCGTCTTTTTAGAATATATATATATATATATATATAAATATTAACCTCGTTAAAAACCTTTTTATAGGAAAAGAATACCAATATCTTATATATATATTAGTCTCATTAAAAACCTATTTATAAAAAAAGAGTATTAATATTTTTATAAAAATTATAATATTTTCAATAATTATTATAATTTTGAATCATATCAATAAACCTTAATAATTTGATTCTTTCTAATGATTTAATTAAACCATCAGCTAATTAACTTTCAATAAAAATCCAAATTAGGTCTAAATACCCTTTATTTATAAAATCCCTTATATAATAATATTTAGTATCAATATATTTATTTCTATTATAATATATAGGATTTTCAGATATAACTTTAACTAACATATTATCCATATATAATAGAAATTTCTCTTATTTATATTAATTTAATTTCTATAAAATACATTTTAAATATATAGCTTCTCTAGCAACTAAATTTATGAAAATTAACTCGAATTCTACCATATTTTGGGTTACAATAGATTACAATTTAATTCTCCAACTTATTGATTCATTAGTGAATAAAAATATATATCTATTAATAAATTTAGTAGAGCTTTTATTTCCTGTATAATCCATATTGCAATATCCTTTTATAGAGTTTTTATAATCCTTTTTATATATTGTTTTTAAGATTTTAATCCCCTTTAAATACCTAAATATTCTCTTTATAGTCACTATATAGTCACTATATAGTCTTTACTAGGATTAGATATATATCTTACTAATTTTAATACAGAATAAGCAATATTCCATCTAATTTTTAAAGCTAAATAGAATAGTTTTCTTATTGCTTTTTAAACCCATTTTATTTTATCTAAATCGGTTTTATTTAGATTTATTTTAATATTATTTTTAGTAATCATAGATATAGCTACAAAAATACAATCTTTCAGTTTTAAATCTTTTAAATATTTATTTATATATTCTTCTTGATATAATTCAATAAAATCTTTCTTTAGGTTTATTTGAATATTTAAATAGTTTTTTATTGAATCTAAATCTTTTAGATTTAAATAATTTTTAAGATTTTTTATAAAATCTTTAATTAAAACTTTGCTAAAGTTTATAATAACAATATCATTGATGAATATATTTAATATTAATCCCGAATACTTATTTATAAATATATATTCATTTGATTTTATATTAATAAAATTTAATTTATTTAATATACTTTTTAATATAGTATATTATATTCTAGCAAACTGTTTTAATCTATATAAAGCTTTATTTAGCTTTAATATTATATCATTATTATAATATATTTCAGAGACTTTTATATATATATTTTTATCAATATCTCCCTATACAAAAGCTAAAACCATATCTATTTTATATATATACCACCCTTTATTTATAGCTAGTGCAAATATTAATTTCCAGGCTATTTGCTTTATCACATTAGTAAAAGTATTTAAATAATCTAATTCATATAATTGTTCAAATCCTTTAACTACATATCTAGCTTTAAATTCAATATTATTATTAAATAAATATTTAATTTTATAGATCCATTTAGTTTTTAGAACATTTAACTCTTTTATATTATTATTCTTTTTAATAATATTCCAGATATTATTCTTTTCTAGAATCTTTATTTTATAATTCATAACTTTTTCCCAATATTCCTTTTAATCGGAATTTATAACTTGTAAATATATTTCAGGAATTATTAGATTTTTATTATAAAGCCTTTTTATTATTACTTTTCCTTTAGTTTTTATATTGAAACATAATAAAATATTTTCTTTATATTAATTATCATTAATATTATTTATGTTACAGGGTATATATACAGTAGTAAGCTATCAGGACTCGATCCCTGATACTGTGCCTTTTGGACAGATTGCGTGCGTGGCGTAGTGGTAAAGCTTACAACTATTATTGTGTTTCCGCTCACGTAACAATTTAATTTGAATTTATAATCTTGATTCCCTAGTTTTATATATTACAAATAAACTAAATTATATATATTTAATTGTAACTCTACCCTTTGTATACATTTAGATTATTTAATAGAAATAAGCAAATTAGAATTAAATGAAATTTTAATTATTAGTTTGCTTTTATTAATATTAAAATCTTTAGAATTAATATTTTTATTTAAATCTTTATATATATTATTATATTTATTTATCTCTTCTTCTTAATTATCAATTTTAGAATTTTTAATATTAATTCCTTTTAATAAATCTTTTATAATAAGATTATTTTTGATACAATTATTATAATAAATTATATCTTCTTTAATAATAAAATCACTAGAACTCATTATCTTATTTCGATTTGGTATATAAAATAATAAATTCTTTGAAGATTCAAATCCTACTAGAATTCCTTTTTCTGATTTATAATCAAATTCATTATTTCTTTTTTCCTTATATTTTAATATATATTCAAAAAATTCTAGAATCCTAATGTAATTTATATCAAATTCTTTATTATATAGTAACTTAAAGAATGAGCTATTTATAGTTCTATTATAGTGTTTGTTTTTAATATAAATTATATTTTTTAGTATATTAAACTATAAAAGTATTAATAGATTTTTATTTTTTATAAATATTAATATTTTTTTTATTAGATATCTATTTAATTTTTTGGTTATTTTATTTTGGGAGTAATGGTAAGAATTTATATGTTCCAATATAATTCCTTTAGATTTAGTGAATAAATTCTATTAATTAAAATTAAATTCTTTTATATTATCTAATCTTATCATTTTTAATTTAATATTAAATTGATTATATATCAAATAAAATACTTTTTTTAATATATTAAAAGTATTTGATTTAAATTTTATAGAATATATCTATATGTCTTGTGTAGTTTAATTAATAAAAGTAATAAAATATTTTTCTTCTTTTAAACCTAGTATTTTAAATAATCCACAAATATCAATACTAATTTTATTGAATTTGTTTAATTTCAAATTCGAAAGGGATTTATTAATATTTTGAGTTATTTTGTTATATATATAGGCTTTACAATAATTTAAATTTATTTTAGAATTTTTTAAATTTAGTATTTTTATAATATAATTTTTATTTATATAATTTAAACGTTTATACTATAGGTCTAAATCCTTTGAATTTATATTATTAGATTCTTTTTTAGATTTAGATTTTTTTTTAGATTTATTTATTTAATCTATTTTGAAATCTTTATTTTTATTATTATAAATAATAATTTTATTTTGATTTAATAAATCAAAATTTATATTATATTCTAAATAGAATATATTATTAATCTATTTAGTATTTGTTTTTATATCAAGGGATTTATTCGAAAACTTATATATATTTCTAGGGGATAATATTTCGCTTATCCAATCCTTTTTAACAGTTTATTTAATACTTATTAATGTTGATTTTAGATCTGGTATATATTTAATTATTTAAATGAATATAGTTTTATTATTTATAATAATAGGAATATCCTTATGTTTTAATATTAATATAGATTCTCTATTAGTTATATTAACTTATTTTGAAACTTTATATTCTATATAATTTATAAATTAATCTTTATTTGGGTAATAGTGCTTTGTAACTTCTAAATCTATTATAATATTATGTTTAGATTGGTTAATATAATTAACTAGTATCGATATAGTTATAATATTATTTTCCTATTCAGAACTAGATGTTATATTGAAGTTTTTTGGAGAGGTCTGGTTTATTTTTTCAATATCAAAGTTATTTTTAAATTCTTTTTTATTATTATTATTATTTTTATTATTTTTGTTTTGATTTTAATTAGCTTTTTTATTATTTTTAATAATCCTATTAGACTTTTTAAACTTATTCAACTCTTTAATCACTTTATATAGTTTTTTATTTGATTTTTTATTGTTTTTAGATGAGTTTTTAGACTTTTTATAGTCTTTATTATAAAGTTCTGAGTGCTTTTTAAAGCACTTTTCCTTTAAATACCCCTTTTTATTGCAAAAAGTACAATTTGAAATAGTATTTTGTGGTTTTATAACTCTATTAGACTCTATAAAACCTTTCATTCTAGATTCCTCGAATATTAATTCAGATATTAGCTTATCTAAATCAATATTATTATTATTATTTAAGTCTTTCAAAAGTTCTTTAGTCTTTCTTAATTTAAATAAATCAAATAAATTGTTTAAACTATTAAATATAATCCACATTATATAAG
Organism: Botrytis deweyae; assembly: GCF_014898535.1. Taxonomy (NCBI): domain Eukaryota; kingdom Fungi; phylum Ascomycota; class Leotiomycetes; order Helotiales; family Sclerotiniaceae; genus Botrytis; species Botrytis deweyae. The sequence goes on from NW_024066211.1 coordinate 1,932,255, forward strand.
CTTTTTGTAATTCAAATTTTAACTTTTTTAAGTATATATAGGATAAGAGTATATAGTTTATATATTCATTTATATTACTAAAATCATTATAATTTGATTTTATTAATCTATTAAAATATCTTTCTATTATATCAAAAAAAGTTTCATTATAAATTTTATTTATAATATTCTAAAGCTTTATTGGACTAATTTCATTCTTAAATCTATCAACTAAATCCATCAATATTATTGATTTTAGTGTAGTTAAAGCTTTTTTGGATTTATCTTCATATTCTTTCAATTTTTCACTATATTTGAAGTAAATCTCTTTCGAAATAGGCATATTATTATTTTTAAAATAATATTTTTTTTCAAAGCCTTTTTCTGAATTATTTATATAAAGTATAAAACCATTAGTCTTTAAAAAAAGCTTGGATTTTTGATACTATTCTATATAATTAGAACAATCATTCAGTTTAGAACCAATATATTTGATTCCTTGATTTATATTCATTTTTATTTTATATAAATATATATATATAGTATAATAAGTACTATAGAATCAGAATCTTTTTATAGGATTTTTATATTTTATGTTTATTAATATGAGATATTAGATTTTAATTGTTATCTTTTAATCTAAATCTATATAAACCTTTATATATAAGTCTATTCAAGTTAGGACATCTTTATATAAGATATATTACTATATGATCCGATATGGATAATATATATATATATATATATAGCTTTTAGAGATCTAGTTTTTAATTCAACTAGATTTAATTTCAAAAACATAGGTTTATATAAGAAGACTAAAAAAGCTAATAATTTATAAGAATATATATATAGAAATAGAAATTTGAATTTATATTGTTATATATAATATTTCTTTGAATACAGAGATTTGAAGTAATTGTATTCGATTTGCCTTTCTTCTTGCTAAATTGAATATTAATTTGATATTTTCATCCTCGATTTGAATTAGATTTAAATTCGAATTTAGCCCCTTTTCAATATATACATTCTAAAAATAGATTGAATTCCAGACTTCTTCATTAATAAGATTAGGGTTCCCACTAATAGCCTTTATATTGTAATTATAATATACAACTAAATTATAAATGAAATTAGATATATTTAGTATATCTATATAATCCTAGCTTTCGTTTTTTAATATTATTAAATGGTATGAAATTCTTATAGAGTATATAATAAATTGATATAATTTGTTTATAAAGATTTTTCTTTTTTTTTTATATTGTACTATATCGTATTCCCTATTATCTAACGTTTTTTTATATCCTTTTACTATCTAATCAGGGTAATTTTCAACTACTTCCATATATATATAATAAATTAATAATATATATAAGTATATATAGAGTTCATAGATGTATATATAAATCAACAGCTATATACAAAGCATATTTAGAATTTGTAGATGTATATATAGATTAATAGTTATATACAAAGTATATTTAGAATTTACAAACATATATATAGATCAATAGTTATATATAAAATATATTTAGGATTTGCAAATATATATATAAATTGATAGAATATATAGATCGATAGGAGTATATAAGTCGATAAGGGAATATAGATAGGAATTAATGATTAGCTTTATACCTCCGGTAAGGTATGATATTTAACTCTACTATATCCAGTGACATATAGAAAGGATTAGATTTAGGGTTAGGTGTATGTCCGGTGATGTATAGTATCGATATGGTATACATATGCCAGTAATTTGTGATATGTTTTTGATAAGGTATAATATTGATATTAATATATCTATAACAATGAAATATAATATATATATTAGTATATTAATAGCAGTAAAATATAGTATATATACTAATATATTTATGACAGCGAGGTATAATATCAATACTAGTATACCTAGTATAGTATAGTATTCTTTTTTATTTATACTATCTAGTAGTATGATAAGGGTATGGTATAATATATATATATATAGGCTAAGGATTCGAAAAAGGATTCGAGATTGATACAAATTTGTATTAATATATAAATATATTTAGGTGATGTATATAGCATCTTGATTAAATGAATATATATCAATTCAATAGAATTTAGACGCGATTTGATGAATGTTTGAATTTTGGTTACTTTTTTGATTATTTTTCAATCATACAACCCTTTCTTTGCTTTTTCGAATTGAATATCGATATATATGTATTATATTTAATTGTATATATGAAATACCAGGCTCATAACCTATTATAAATTATAAGCTAATATATAAGTATATAATATATATAATATATATAAAAAATTAGATTAGTATTAATTTATTATAGAAAGCTGGCTTATATTAACAATTAAATAACTTATGAAATATATAATTTTTATAAAATAATATATAATATTCCTTTTTTTTTATTCTATATTTAAAAAGAAAAGACCTTATTTTATACTTTTTCCTATTAATCTAATTTTTATTATTATAGATCTCTTCCTTTTCCAATTATTCTATTAGATACAACTTTTTTTTTTATTTCTTATTTGATTTTATTGAATTATATCAACCTAATTATATATAAATTGAAAGAACTAATAAAGAATCGATTTTCCAATTATTCTGGATTAAAAGCCTTAAATAACAATCATATAATATAATTATATAACTTAATTATATAATCCTATAATTCGCTCCTAATATACTATATAAATATAGAATTATATATATACATATATATATAAAAAGATATATTATTATATTATTTTTATATAAAAACAATAATATTTATATAATATTATTCGTTTCTTTAATCTTATTTATATATGAGATATCAAGAAATAAATAATATTTATATATTTACCGAGTATTAGTATTTAAAAACTATAATAGAGATATATTTTATAATTAATAGATTAATATATTAAGAAATAAACCTATTATTATATATTATTATTATTAAAATATAGAAACTCTTATAATATTATATTATTTCTCTATACGATTCATAAAGAAATAATTAATATTGAAAATCAATTTCAAAAATAGAGTACTTAAGTGTATAAACAAGGGTATTTACTTTACAGGAATGACTTTAATATAATGAATACTATATTAAAGATATTAGGTGAATATGAAAGAGACTAGCTCTTTCAGTAGTGTCTATATAAGGCCTACTATTTTCCTACTTAGCTAGCTCTTTAGATTAAATACAAATAGATATTTAGGGGCCTACTAATAGTAGGAACTACGTCTTCCCTATCTTTCTCGAACTATAGTACTAACGCACTGCTACTAGCCGCTCGTTAAAATCGCACCTGAAATAGCCATTTTACTACTTTTATTTTATAGTTTTAATATTTTTCAAATTAAATTTGTTTTATAAAAAACTATATATTTTAATTTAAAATCAATTAAAATATATAAAAAATCACATATTTTATTTTTAATAATTTTATATGTTATATAATATACAATTGAAATTTGAAAAAGAAAAAGTTATTAAAAGGATTTAAATTTACTAGTAAAATAAGCGAAAATCATGAACTTTTATAAATTCATTTTTCAATAATATAAATAACAATTTAAATCATTTCAAAAAGCTTTGAAAAGTTGATTTTATTAAATATCAATATCGAAATAATATATATAGCGAAATTCAAATAAAATAATTTATTCAAAGTAATTGATTTTATATAAATCAAAAGTAGTAAAACGGCTATTTTAGGTGTGATTTTGATGAGCGGCTAGTAGCAGTGCTCGGTGACGTAACATTAAGATCATTACTATTATAGAAAACTAGAACTATAGTAATATATATATAAGACCTCGAGATAACGCCTTGCTAGCTAGACAGATTTTATATAATTATAGTTTCTTTTTAAGTAGGTATTCAATCTACATCTCGATGATATAGTTATAATCGAGTATTATATCTATATATTAAATGAGCGAATCTTATTCGAGTAGTCTGTCTTATTAGACCTAAACCCTTTAAAAGGTCTTCGATGTCATTCATGTAAGATCTTACTTTATGACTCTTGAAAATAGGTAGACGCCACTCGAGTCACCATTATGAGAACTACTGACAAGAAATTTTGACAGTTGATCAGGTGTAAGAGTCTCGGTGGCGAAGAGGATTGCGTGCCTTCATTTAGGCATCTCTATTTAATCCTTACCCCCACTCATCGTATATCATATATGCTGACATGGAGATATATTCTCCTATCAAATTTCTAAAGTTAGTCATATCTTCTATGTATCTAGTTAATTTTATAATCTTACCTTTTCTCTATCTCTGAATTTTATAAAGACTGGTGTGCGCAAAAACTTGTTTATATGTCCCGCCCCCTTTCATACGATATTCAATTACCGAAAAACTACAAGCTTCATTATCAAAGTAACTTCCTTCAACTTTTTTCGTCGTGATACAAATGTTACCCACTTTCCATCTCCCAAGATTGTACTCTTACAATGGAAGTCGATAATGAGCCCAAAACCTCCTCACCAGTCCCCCAATTGCAAACCTCAAAACTCAACTTTCTCGACCTCACTATCGAGATTCGTCTCAAAATATACGAGGAACTTCTCGTTGCTCCAGAACCATTATCTCTTATTTTCACTTCAAGTCCAGGTGATAAAGCACAATTAATAGCCGTGAGAGAAGATGGTGATTGTCTCACTCCCCAACTATTACGAGTCAGCAAACAAATACATCACGAAGCGACTTCTATCTTGTATAGCAACAATCAATTTCACCTCTCACGTTTACATGAAGAATTCGGAGATCGTCAGATGCCATCTAATGAAGGCGTTGTTGAATTTCTTACCCAGATGGGAAATTACAACGCAAGCTTGATTCGGCATCTGGGAATCTGTTTTCCATTAAGTAGGAACGATTCCGACCCGGACCCGGTGAAGAATCAAGCTCTGGACTTCATTCACGATAAGTGCACTAGTCTTACGACTGTGAGAATCTTGCTGTGGAACAGTTTCAATCTGGATCGAAGTGATAGGGGGGTGAAATCGGATGAGGCTGGTAGTAGCATTCTCTTTGCAGAAGATTTGAAGAGAATAGATGCGCTGTTGAAGAGAAGTTCTTCGCTGAAAGAGATTACCCTCGACTTTTGTATTTGGGAACCTTGCGAAATATTGGAAATTGATGATAAGGTGAGACAATTAATACATGATTGTGGTTGGAAGGTTCAGGTTACGAGGGAGGAAGAGGAACATGTCTGTGAGCTTGGTGCATATACTTTTTTTGACTAGTCGTATGGTGGAAAGCATTACAAGAGGGCCATGAATAGTATTGGAATCGAGGTTGACCGTTTTGAATAATGAAAAAATGTGTGTGTGTATGTGTGTGTGTGTTTGTATGTGTGTTGAATCTCCAAACAGTCCAGAGGGAGAAGCGATTCACAGCGAAAGGATAAGTTAGAATAAACGACCACTATTAGATACTGTAAACCCTTGGTTTGCAATATTATAGTGAGCATCATAAATAATGAAAAGGATACATTAAGAGCCAGACTTTAGTATCTATCACAGGCACCTAGACATGCTACTTGCGTTACTCCCAGACCCCAAAATACTCCTTCGCTATCTAAATCAAAATCCATTACCTCCATTATAATCCCCCCCCTACAGTTTTATTTCAATAATCACAAATAAAGATTTCCACGCTTACTCTTCAACAATGCATCCCGTATGTGTTATCTACATATGCTGACCTCAAAATCATCATATCGATTACAAGTCCCCGCTATGCCGCAACCCCGCATCACAATTGCCAGGTTCGCATGAGGAATGACGGATGAGGCTCATAAGACAGGGATTGAATCGAATGTAGGGATCTACATGTGATGGAATTAAGGTTATTTCCACCACTTATGAAAGATAGATAAGATGATAGGCTATGAATAGAGGAAGCGTTGGCTAGATTTTGAATTTTTAAGACATTATTTCTCTATGGATGGATTGATCGGATGGATGGCTTCGCGGGTAGAAGATGGATGGGTAAGATAAAGTTGGATGACGAAAGGAGGCGAGAGGAAATGTATGAATGGAGCTATTCACGAATTCGAATCACCCATTCAGTGATTTAACCATTGTATACATATGAGTCATAAAAGTTCCACCAAAGAAGGAATATATATATTCATGCTATCCAGAAACGAAAGATAGATAGACATAAATTTGCGTGAAGAACAAAACATCGCTTCCTCCGAACCCACACCCAACTGCCAGACTCCAACTACAATCTACTCACTCCAAACTATCAATTCCAATTCCAATTCCAATTTCAATCACCTACACCTACACCTACACCCATACAATCTCCATCCTCGCATGACAACTCGCAAGGAATCTCCCTTTAAGACGCCAGATACTTAACCAGACTTATACAATGTAATCAAAGTAGGATAGACATTGATATTCGCACTATACACCGCTTGACTCTGTCCATTTCTCGTAATCATATTCGTGGTGCCAACAGTAGCTAAGGTGTAGATGTTGACATGTGAGATTGTGCCTTCGAGACTGAAAATATTGCTTTGACAATTTTCGGGGCCACCGGCGTTGGAGCAAGCTGTGAGGTTTTAGTATGTATGCATACATATGGTATGGTTCATGATAGTAAAGGGTGAAGTTTAGTAGAAGACATACTGGTAGAATAGTTATCAAAGAATGAGTAAAGTCCCGCTCCATATATAAGAATGTCATGAGAATTGATGATTCTCAAGCCCCAAGCTGCAGCACAGTTGCCGGAAGAACCCGCACAAGAGGTACTAAAGTTAGGATCATTGAGGGATGAAACAAGGCTAAAGGGTGCCGGGGCAAGTGGTTGTGGTTGATAGTATCTAAATATTATTAGTCAAGATGATACAAACAATGGTTTAAGGATCTTACGGTGTTTCGGTCTGGAGAAAACCAGCAAATATGTTCTTTGTGTTGGCGAATTGATATTGGTACAAAGTGAAATGCTCAACTCCAGTACCCCAACTGCCAATTGTTAGCAAGTTTCCATGTCATTTCCAGAAAGATAAACTTACAGCCAGATTTGTCCAGCAGTACTCTCGATATATAGACCTCTTCCTGCATAGATGTCGAGTTGTCTCAAAGATTGATCATCAAAATCATGATCAGCAGTCCAAATCCATGAATTTTCCATGTACAAGCCACTGGCACCTGCTGTAATATGCATACCCATATAAGCAGCAATGCAATTCGAATTGATCGTGGTAGTGGCTGGATTTTTCTCGCATTGAGCAACTTGTAGGTTCGATCCTGTGAAACCACCAATTCGTGTGTGTACGTCCCACATTCCAGATGGTGTTGAACCGGAATTCGCGAGGTTCCATTCGATCAACGTTGCACCAGCTTGTTGACCTTGTGTTGAAACCAAACAATCACTCCATTCGACATGTCCCGTTTGACCAGCTGTTCCAACTCGTACGACTGGTTTTGGACTATTCATATCATTGAAGAAACTGCCACTTGACAAGATGGTTGAATATGATTCGCCTACAATTTTTGAACCAGGAGGAATTGTTATTGTGCTTGTCACTTTGTAAGTACCTGCATCTATGAAAAACACATTCCCAGCGCTTGCTGCATTGTTGATTCCGCGTTGCAATGCAACGGTATCATCGGTCATACCATCTCCAACTGCACCATTTGCCCTTGCGCTCGTGAATGATGAGACTGACAAGCCATTGTACTGAGGTTTCGATTGAGTGTAATATTTGTTTCCACTGAGTAGAGATGCGGGTCGACTGTTTGGAGTGATGGCGCCTTGGAAATCAGAGTGACCGCTAGGAACATATTGGCGGCCTTGACCCCACCCAGCAATGGTCGTGCTTCCACTTGTACCAGCTAAGATCGTCGATCCACCACTCAAAGTGACGGCTGTGGGAACATTACTGAGTGCCACATTTTCAAGTATGAGACTACCAGCTGTGTCCGGTGTCGCATTGGGTGTGTAAGCAGTTATGATTCCGATCGGAGTGTTGGTAATTGAGCTGTCAATTAAGATAACAGATCCCACATTTTGGGCACTTGAACCTCCTGCCGATATGTCAATTCCTTTTTGGCAATTGTTGATGCTGATGCCGTGGAACAACCATCCCCAATCCCAAAACATGCTAATAGCTGTAACACAGTTATTAAAAACCAAGTTTCGCATGGTAAATTGCTGGTTCCCAATGGCAGCACCAACAAGACCGCCGTTGAAGGTAACATCAACTAAAAGTCCAGCAGAACCTTTTTTATCGTTAGCATGGAACTACCTAGATTTTCTTTTTTACTTACCACTTTCACAGAAGAGACCAGTATGCTGAGTTCCTGGAGCAGAGCTCATTTGAAACACAACATTTTGTAAACTTGTTGCTTGGGAAGTTGGCCAATGCAGACCTGTAGCTGTGGTTGCAGCTGGAATGCTAGTCATATCAAAGATTATGTTGCGAATTTGCCTCAAGAATACATTGGTGGAGCCCCAATTAAGGACGGGGGAGTAGTATGGATTTGCATCGATCAAACCGAAACCAACAAAATTAGGTGTGGCTTTGAGAGTCGGCAAGTTGTTTGGGTTACCGATGATTTGAGTGAAGTAGTAGTCTATTATTGATGATGATATCAAGTAGGTTCCAGATGGGAAATAGACAACTGCGGGTGTAGTTGATGTAGAGGAACATCCTTGACCACATCTTCCACCGGCACTGATAGCCGCATTGATAGCCGCAGTATCATCGGTCACACCATCACCTAGATATTGTTAGCAAGGACCCTCGGTGACTGGATAAACTTGCCTTTTGCTCCATAATCTTTCACGTTGCGATAAACTTGATATCCTGAAGGACCCCATGCGGATTTTCCTTGATGTGAGATTTGTTCGTACCAATAAGGGGTCGCACGAGGAATGATCTGGGACATGTCTTCCTTTGCTGAGATGGCTGCCGTGTCGGAGTGCTTTCCTTTGTTGTGCACATATGGTGCGAACTTGTTCATGACCTTCGTCACTACCTTTTCGACTTGAGGTATCTTGAACTGCATACATGATGACTGAAGCACCAGGGAAAGTAAGACTACGCTTTTGATCAAGTTCACCATGATGAAGGTTTGAATTGTGTAGTGAAAAATTGGGATAGAGAGAAGATTTGAGGTTGATCAATGGGAAATTACCGATCATTTATATACAAAATATCGAGTGTGCTTACATGCACCCAGATGCACCATTTTTGTGGTTTGTCCAAAAGGAGAAGACGAAGCCGCTGCAAGAGTAAGAGCTTAGTTTAATCTGTATTAGTTAGAGCATTATTGAGACACTTCTGTATGTTTTCCGGCCTTTCTCAAGGACATTATCACGAGCTTCCTTACAAGATTTTCTGTACGACGGGAGCGTCTTGTACAATTTCGGACCCCATCAGTAACATGTGAGGATTTCCAGCCTCATGATCATTTAACATGAGATGTGGTTGATATTAGCTTGTGCTTAATGCGGATTAGGAAAATCTGGGATTCGGATTAATCCAACAAGCGGGCCCAGTGATGTGGTATTCTGGATAAAATGCTCCGAATCACTGCCGAAAAATGGCCTTGTGAGCAGAATTCGACCAAGCGGAAAATCAATCCCAAACAACAAAAATCTAGATTCATCATGACAAGAGAATTTAAGGCAATTCTGACAACTCAAGCCACGAGCGAGCCCATACAAAGACGGAAGGAGATTTTAGATTTACCACGTGTAAGATAATTTTCAGGATGTACTTGCATAGCAAGATTTTCTGAATTTGGTAACGGCCGTTCTCCGGTCCGATCTATAGTCGTACAAACTACCACGGGCCTGGCTAAACTTGTGGTTCGCATGTATTCTGTAGACTCTGCATATTTTCTCTGCAAGTTCTGCATATTCTGCATGCTCTTTATGGCGGGGTAAGAATCTGGGGATGTTGGGGATGGTGGCTTGTGGGGAAGCTCGTGATCACCCCAAAATGACAACTATGCCGTAATTGGGTTACAATCAAAGTAATATTAAAGATGCAGCTACAAGGTTTGACAAGATTCGTGAGATGTCGCCAATCTTCTCCAGCCTGCCCTGAAAGCCATCGAAGCCAAAGAAACATGAGTATACCAGGATATGAAATTTGCCGAATCTGAATATCATTGGGTTTTAACCCTTGAGGCAAGTAAGTTTTGTAGAACGCGAAAATTCTACCAGATCACATTCCGCCCTGCGCAGGCTTTTTTCCTTCCCTCTTTTTTCTTTGATAATTCGGCCTCGGTTCTAATTTACACGAAAAGCTGGAAATCCATTGATGTGTGTATATCGGAGCCTCAAGGGCCGAAGGACTTTGCAATTTCCGCTAATAACTATCTGCATATGCAGAGTTAAAGGGATCTCTGAGACATATTTTCATTTAGACCGAGGCCGTACTGGATGAAACTACCATAAGCCCAGGAGAAATGTCCCCAGTAAAATCAACGAAGATGTCGCAAAGTGAGCTAACGACCCGAATATTCATTTCCACAGTGATAAATTAATCTCTTCATTTGTTGCTTCTTGCTTACATATCAAGCCTCCCGAGCCAGTTCGGCAGAATATGCGTTGTATTCTATCCAAAAAGTGATGTAATTGGTTACACGGCCCGATGCGAGGGGACGGCGCCTTTCGCATATTGATAGTTTTGTATCGTCCTTAATCGACCGGGTGAGAACAAAGTGAATTATCGCCCAGCCGGGGCTGTCAGAATTGGTTCCAAAACAACCCGATGAGGTAGCTTTGCGCCGTTGATTCAACTCTAACTGACCGAGACGAGATGAAGCTCGGTTCAGCGCTCAACATACAGCTTGTCATCCTGTTACCAATTGACGGAGTGTTGTGAAAGCTAGGTGTAGAGAAAAGGCCAATTTTTGTCTAACGCGACCCAGAGAAGATGGACTGGCGGAGTGACGGCTCTTCTTCCACTTCCAGTATTCCCTGAATCTTTCCTCCGGGCATGCAATTGCTCACATGGCGCACACCTGGGATGCTGCCCCTTTCCAGGCACCAACAACTGCAGAAGAATAATTTATGTGGGCATGACGTTAAAATCAAGCCAGGTTAGTCTTCCGGTAAAACCATCGAGTGTAACAATAGCAGTAGTGAGAATTCAGTCGTTCGAATCCTTGCTTTTGCAATAAAAGTGCCGAAGTGGCAAAGCTGTCAAAAACAAACCAGGAACATTGTCCCAATCTGGAAATGATTCTTTCGATTCTTCAGATGGTTCCTGAGAGGTTACACCTACATCCAATGCTCGTGTCAATATGCCGGAGTTTGACTTCCTATTAGCGCCTCTTATCAATGGCCCGATGACAACCAAAGGCTTAGAGGCCAAAGCCCCCGAGTTCAGTTGTTCTGACGTAATTGTCCTCATACCAACATCTTGATATCGCGCGATTAACATGCGTGAGAGGTATTGCTGCGCCGTTGTGCATCGAACGATCCATGCATAGTTGCGCAGGTATTGCATATCATGTAATGCCATGTTTGATGCATTTATGATTAAATCATCATAGTGTTTGGGCACAATTGCTCGAGCATGCATCGTGTCGCGAAGAAACTCGTCATGATCGGTACGGCAGTTGGCACAAAGACTTTCGATCAATCAACTGAATCGAATGATAAAGCGTCGTAGTAGTTTGAATTTCCGAGGTAGCCATACCCGACGGCTTGGGAAGGATAGATGTACTTTGTTGCTTCACATGGAGTTGTCGTTGTGTTTGTTGGGAACTTCAAATGCGGGGAAAGTCCTCACCACAGTTGGGAGACATTAGGATGACGCACAGACCACTCAACCAACTCTTCTCCCGAAATAGCAATGATACGAGTGAATGAGTTTGCCCAATTGAAAAGATATGTAAATCAGACTGGAGATCATCATTCGCTTGAGACTTATGAGTTGATATGGTGATTTTCTTAACATCTTTCATCGTTTTGACTATGTAGTTCAGGAAAGCATCCTCCCGCAATGATTCTCCACATATACATGTTTTCTATAATTGGTGTTCCTATTCTATTCATGAATATAGCAAAGATCGCTCCCAAAATACTCCAAAGCACCTAAAGGAATATTCACATTTCCTCCTTATACGCCCTCCCATCCTTTGTCACAACATTTGTAACTATGATGTTCATCCTGCCCTTTTGAAAAGCCTCCTCATCCGTAAATTGTTCCATATCATTCCTCGAATTCACAAAACCAAAATCTAGTCCATTCATAGATGCTCTAACACTTCTAGGTGCTGCAACCGCATCATGTAGATCTTCAAATATGATGTCAATGCCCGCGACTAGGCCGATTTGTGATTCTTGATAAGTGCCCAACGGCCATCCTACTCTTTTGAATTTCTTCTGTACAGCGTCAATCATACCTACGAAACGTAACTCTACAGCGTCACCACTATAGGCCATAATTTCGTCTTTGAGATCTTGAAGGTAGGTGAGACCGGTAGTATCAATGAATGTGACTCGCGTGAAGTTGAATACGACGACTTCAAGCCTTGGAAGGAATCTGGTTGGTGTATTAATGTTACTCCTGCGACGGAGGGCGGCAGTTCTTCGAACTCGATAGTCGCTCCATCCATTTCGTTCCGTTGGCCCGTAAGGAGTCGGCTCGTGATAGGTCCAAATAGCTTCTAGAATATCTTTCTTTATCCTCTCCGCGTTCAAGAAAATGAGAGGAGTTTCTAACGTAATGAGTTGCGTGCCTTGAGGTACTAGGCGCCCTCCCTGAAGAGGTATACTCATTCTGTTTACACTTTCAAAACTGTATCTATTTTCGAGATCGTGGGGCTTTAGCGGACTAATCGAGGAGAATAATGTGCGTAAAAGAGTGTAAAGCGCTATATAGACTACCCCAAGCCCAAGAGCAAACTCTAGACTTGTAACCAACGCCACGTTCATGACGACGAAAAAGCCTATGAAATCTGCAAATGAACCTTTCCAGTATGTGAGTGGAATACTGTTTGGAGGTGATATTTCTCCTACAGAGATAAGTATAATTGCACTGGTTGCTGCGGTTGGTATCCACTGGAAAGTTTCCGTCAATACATTGATGGCAAGAAAAACAAATCCGGCAGAGAAAAGCCCACTGAGTGGTGATCTCACTCCAGTTGTTGAATTCACTGCTGATAGAGAAAGAGATCCGGATACTGGCATCCCACCAAAAAAGCCATTCACAATGTTTGCGGTCCCCAGAAAGACGAGTTCTTGCGATTCATCGATTTCATAGTTGTGTTCACGAGCAAATGACTTGGCGAATATCAAATGCTCAGCTATAGCAGCTATAAATACCTAGGTAAAAATTAGAAGATTAGCGTCCGGCCTATTGAGCATTGATCTTGGACTAACTCACGGGGAATGATTTCTTGGCGACAAGCAGAACAATTTTGGTCGGAAGTTGTGGAGATTGTAGGGTTAATGCTACCGTCCCGGCGATGGGAAATTGTGGAATGATGAGATCTTTGTTGACAATGAAGGATATCGCAGTGGAAATAGCAATCACGAAAGCGTTCCGCAAGCTTGACAAGATCCTGATGATACTACTCTTGTGCCCCCACCTTTTACCCATGAGCTTCAGGAGAATGATAATCACTATCGAGGCTACGCCAACAGCCAATGATAATGGCTGAGTAGTTGCAATGTTTTTGGGGATTTGCATTCCTTGCAGCATAAAGTTTTGGCCCACCCCTGATTCGCCTAGTATCAATGGAACCTGGCCTTGAATAATGATTAACGCTGCTGACATTTGGAACCCAACTAGCATAGGAACAGTGACAAAATTTAGGATCCATCCAAGGTTCAGGAGTCCGAATAATAGAGAAAAGGCGCCTATCGAGAAAGAGAGACCGGAGGCAATGAGAGCTGGCGGTATCGGAAGATCTTGGGCAGCAATCGATAGCACAACGGCATTGGTAAGTAGACTCAAAGATGTTGTAGGGCCTGTAGCAATGTCTACAATTCTTAGCATCAAGCAATCTTAAATTCATGTAGAAGCAATACCTTTCGATGTACCCATGAAGAAATAAATGACCGATGGCAACCAGCTAGCAAAGAGTCCTTGCTGCAATGGTATGCCAGCTAACGCTGCAGATGCCAGGGCCTGGGGAATCAAGACCAATGCGACTGTTACTCCAGCAATCATATCGTCCACAAGCCATCTCGGAGCATAGTTCGGGAACCAATGTACGAAAGGAATCTTCCGAACCAAATATTTTCCTGTTGACGACGGTAATGCTTTTATTCCGCGAACAAAGCCCTTTCTTCCCCGAGTTAAGTTTTCATCGTTTTTGAGTCCTTCCTTAATCTCCCGTAGTTTTGTTCCTATCTTTCCCATGGTTCAGACTGCCCGCAGTCACTGCGGAAGAAGAGTCTAGTTCAACTGAATAAGTAAATCATGAGGGGGCCGGCCTCGCAAAATTTTAAAATAAAACCATGAATAACATCATGGTGATGGGAGTCCATGAGGTTTTGTTAGAGCCGTTCAAGGTTCGGAGTTTTTGCATTGTGTGGCTAGATCCACAACTGGTTTTGCTCTCATCTTATCATGTTGATGAAATTTTGACTTTCGGGACGGGGAATGTGGCTGGGTCAGGCAATTGAACTTGTATAGAGTAGAGTCTAGAATAGATAGGTGTAAGGGAATAAAACTATCACAAAATGAAAATGATTGGTCGCCTTAACAACTATAGAACAGAAAGTCTGCCAAGTAGTACCAGAGTTTCAGGAAGGGTCACAATAGTCTGAGCGTGGCAGTTTTTGACCAGGTACATTCGATGTATCTGAGAAATCCCATACATCGACAGAGTAACCACACTAAGTTGCAAAGTGCCATTTTGGTAGAGTTGAGGTCATTTCGAGAACGGATATACACTGCTGTACTCGTAGGAAGATAAGAATTCAGCAGCAGCCGTTCATCAATTGTTGTGGTTCAATCGTACAGGTACGACCTCAACATCTCAAGGAGGCTTCCTCACGTACAGAAACGACTACAGCGGATAAGTGAAATACGGACTTGTAATCAAGTCCGGGGTAACAAATGTTCTAAAAATGCGTACATGGAATATTGAAACACGTGTGAACCTGGGAACACCCTCTATTCGTAGATACTCGCACGGTGCTTCACTGGTTTTACCGATGTTTTACGATTTCGTGTACGATAGACCCAATCAAGTGAAGCAACAGAATCGATGATCTGATTTTAGAACAGCCTTATAGATTTCATGCAGTTTTGGATATTGATATTTTTGGTTCAAGTAGATCCTCGAATTTGATTCTAACCTGTATTGTCCAGTCTTGAATGCTTTCTAACTAGTGCACTTTATTCCTTTTTGAAGTCCCATACAAACATTGCTTTGCTGGTCAGAGACGATGAATGTTACTATCGTCTACTCGTCCTATGTCGCGAAAAAACCCACAGGGTTATCGTAGCACTCCAACAAGCAGATAGAAGACTTCGTGAAACTTTGTAGTCACAATTGCTCTAGGAATACTGCAAATCAAACAGACTCAACTTTGAGTTTTCGAATGGTCATTAAGGGCAGATTATATAATCGCTCGTATGGAGAAAATGAGAAACGATGCAGGAATTTGACAATATATTGTAAACGACATCGGCAACTGCGCCAACTTTCCCCCTGGGTATGTAGTAGCTGAAATGAATAAATATCATCCCTCCCCTAAATACTGAAAGTGGGTCAATCACTCGACTGCCTCGACACAGGTTAGCCCACGAGAGGATGCTCGTTTGGCATGTATCAGGGTCGTGGATGGAGTACTGATAACCCGGAGGACATGGTTGAAAGAACCTAATCAATCCTATTGCTTGTGAGGTTATCGTCTTGTACTCCGTGTTGGAGAATTCAGGCCTTCCTTGATCGAGATTTGGTCCTGCAGTGCAATCCAGATTTTGGCACTCTAGATGTCCCAGTCATCAACGACCTGCTGTGTTGCAGTAAGCCAATGTTATTGCGATCTGTGTTTCTTTGTCTCAGGGGTATCTCATATGCTGATGACAATGTAGAATGGGAATGTGAGATGGCTAGTGTTTTGTTGTAATAAATTGGATGTTTTGGTTTCTTATCGAGTCGATTTGATATAAGCTCGATAAGCTTATCCCCCCACAAACATCGGTTACTATCGGGTATTCCAGAACTTTTTTCAGGCGACTCGATAATCCCAAAATTACTCCCACCACCAAACAATGCCTGATCCATCAACAACGTCACTGACGACTCTCGATGCGCTCTTCAATAATCCCGTATTTGCCGGAGGCATTGGTCTTGCAGGTCTCGGAGCTTCTGCCGCCATCGGTCGACGTTTCATGATACTGGGAGCTTCAACCATCAAACGACGTCTTTTGGTAAATCTCGAAATCAGTAAGGAGGATCCATCATATCAATGGATCTTAGCATGGCTATGTCTTCCTCGACCACCTGGAGGATTCATCGCATCTAGAATCACCCGTGTTCATGATTATTCTATGCGAACGACCGGCGAACAACTAGAGGGCGGTCCATCATCTGCGACTTTTCTTGCGCAGCCGGGATATGGTAGGCATGTTGTTCAGCATAAGAATGCTTTTATTTTAGTCCAGCGGGAGAAGCAAAGTAGTCATAATATGAATACTGGCGTACCGCACGAGACAATTACTCTGCGAACATTATACGCTCATCGACATATATTCGCAGATATTTTTGCAGAAGCGCATGAATTAGCTGCGACACAGCGGGAAGGGAAAACGGTTGTTTATAAGAGCTCTGGAATGGAATGGAGACAATTCGGAGATGCGCGACGAAAAAGGCCATTAAGTTCTGTAATATTAGACGAAGGAGTCAAGGAGCGAATCCTCGATGATGTGACAGATTTTCTAGGTCGGCAACAATGGTATGTGGATCGAGGAATACCTTATCGCAGAGGTTATCTTCTATATGGTCCGCCTGGGAGTGGTAAAACCTCTTTTATACAGGCCTTGGCTGGGGAATTGAACTTTGGGGTCGCAATGATAAATTTGAGCGAGCGGGGAATGACAGATGACAAATTGGCGCATTTCCTAACGAAGTTACCTCCGAGAACCCTAGTACTGCTTGAAGATGCAGATGCTGCGTTTGTAAATCGGAAACAGGTAGATTCCGAAGGATATTCAGGCGCAACAGTAACATTTTCGGGATTGTTGAATGCACTGGACGGAGTGGCGGCTGGGGAAGAAAGAATCGCTTTCCTCACTACAAATCACATTGACAGACTTGACGCTGCGCTAATACGGCCTGGACGTGTTGATATGATCGAGAGAATTGGTGAAGCTACAAGATATCAAGCTGCGGAGATGTGGGATAGATTCTACGGCGATATTGACAAGGATGGAAATGGAAAATTGCGATTTTTGACAAAGCTAGAAAGTCTTGGGCTTGTTGCTAATGAAGAAGGTAAGACTGTTGAGCCAGAGCTCCATACCAGTATGGCTGCTATACAGGGGCTTTTTGTGTTCAACAAGGACAGCATGGAAGGAGCCATTGATATGGTTGAGGGATTGATACCGAGAATATATGAGCCTCACACTCTCGAAAATGGGATCAAAGTGGCAGCTTGAGCTTGGACAGAGATTCCAGGCAGTAATACGGTATCATTATTGTATATATATTCGAATAAATTCAACATCAACAATATACACGTCCGAGAAAGGCGCCATCGAATTCGGGTCCATTGCCATGATCCCTCAATGTTACACATAATTCGCCCCTTCGCACAAGACGTTATAATGCATTGACAAAATTTACTGGGCAACAGCACTCCTCCCATCATCCTCAGGTAAACCCTCATTGTCCCCAGGCTCTCGGTAAGTCTCAGCAGACTTAGCGGCATGTCTGGTTTTATCATTGATGATATTGCTTTTGTCGACAGCAATGTTGTCGGCGGTTTCTACACACTGCTATTAGCTCAAGTCAATCATCAAGAATACAGAAAAAACTTGCCCTCTTCAATAGGAGCTTCGTCACTCAGAACTGGAATTGGATCCTGCTTGTGGCCAGGACGGGAAACATAATCGTTGTCTGTGGGATTCCCTTGGGGAACTTCTGAGGATGACATGATGGATTTGGTGATTTTCTGGACTGGATTCTTTGCAGACTTGAATTCGTTTGGTTGTTGAAAGAAAATGTGCGGAAGAAAGCTCTACTTGTACTCATCTTATAGCTATAGCTTGAGATAGATGAGCTCTGTGTGACGTTATGTACAAAAAAGGCTAGAAGATGGTGATATCATAAACATTCTGATAAAACACCCAAGTATCCTGAATCATTGGGACTTTCCAAGACATTTTCAGACTCCTGAGCAAATCATCAGCAATGAAATTATCAGCAATGAAATCATCATTTCAAACGTCAATACATCATAAACTTCCCCAGGACCAACGCTATGTTAGCATCGAGCATCGCTAAGGCCGCCTTGCAGTAGCTCTCCCGTTGATTGACATATCAAGGTACGATTGCTTGTCATGACGTTAATAACGCTTTACAATCTAAAGGTCTTCCTGATTGTAAAGGTTTGCATGCATATTCTGGATTTCATGGAGTGTAGATAAGAGAACTGGAGGATATAATCATTGGAACGACCTCGGATAATCGGTATGTGACAATAAATCCGATTCGATAATCAAACAGAACACTTCGTAGAGCATCCACAGTCCATGCCATGAAATGTGACGCATTGTATTAGTTCGAATACTAAGCATGAGCTACCTAGTAGTTCGTTAGGGACCCTCGAGGACCTTCACCCGTTTGTGGCTTCCCATCTCCCGATGCATCACTTGGATATGCAGTTTTTGAAATCGGATCTCATCGACGTGAAAAGCAGATGTGTCTAATAGTTTAGAAAGTAGTTTTGATCAATCGATGGTACTGCACTACTTGTGAAACTAATAAGATTCCCTCAAATATGTCGTACCTCATGCCACAGAAGAAACAGAAACATGAGACAGTCCATGAGAAATGATTTTTTGATTTTTGTGGAGATATTTTCTTCCAATACTGGCGCATAGGACAACAACGTTGATATGAATTGTACCTAGAGCAATAGTAGCGGTTAGTAAGTAGCAGGACATATTTTCTTGTTTCCCGAATTCGAATACGAAGTTTTGAGATGGAGTTCAAAAGGAACCAAAATCGATGTTGATGTGTATTATGTAAGTCATCAAAAGGAGTTTAGCGCAATACAATATCAAATATCATTGGTCATGGCGGGGTAATTTAATACCATCAGCCAAGCTCAACCTTCAATCGCATTCAATTCTTCAAAGCCGTCGCAATGTTCACAGGTCTTGTTGAGATCAAAGGAGGTTTGCTGTCATTCTTCAATATCCAATGTCAACTCACTAACATTTTCAGTTGTCTCCGACATCAAACTCGACAGTCAATATGGTGCCACTCTAACCATCAGCAATGCCTCCTCAATCCTCGGAGACTGCGGACTGGGCGACAGCATTTCCGTAAACGGTATCTGCCTTACAGTCACAACCTTCACGGAGGATAGTTTCACAGTTGGTTGCGCTCCAGAAACTCTTCGTCGTACAAACGTCGGTTCTCTACAAGTCAACTCCGAAGTCAATCTCGAACGCGCCGTTTCTGCGAACACACGTATGGGAGGACATTTCGTACAAGGACATGTGGATACTGTCGCAGAGTTGATAAAGAGGGAAGAGGATGGAGAGGCTTTAACCCTGAGATTGAAGCCTAGAGACAAACAAGTGATGAGATATATTGTAGAGAAGGGATATGTCACGCTTGACGGAGCCAGCTTGACGATTACCAAGGTTGATGAGGAATGGTTTGAGATTATGTTGATCGCATATACCCAAACGAAAATAGTCACAGCTCTCAAGAAAGAAGGAGAATATATCAACGTCGAGGTGGATCAAATTGGCAAATACGTTGAGAGAGCTGTGGAGGGATATTTCGCCCAAGGAACCGGTGGAGATATTGCCATCTTGGAAAAAATGGTGGAGCGCATTGTTGAGGCAAAGCTAGCAAAGCTTTCCGGAAATTAATGTGTTCTCTTCGATCAGTAGGATACCCAGAATTAACACAAGGGCTATACCCATTTTTCGCCACCTGAAAAAAATTCAGAGTTTAAAAAGCTTTTCTTGTTATATGGGACGTTGATCTGCGGGTAAAAACCAAGATCTCAAAGTGCTTAACACGCACAAAACTTCAATTCTGGGATATGATATATCTGCAGTGTTCTCTTCAATAAACATAAGCCCCAAGCCAGATATTCAACGCGAACCCTGGGAGTCCGGATCAAGCGGTAAAGAGTCTGTCAGTGCAGTGGCAGCATATTTCCGTAGGAACTCTCCTTATTCTTCCACACAAAAGCCCTTCAGTTGAGGGATTTTTGATATCACCAATTGTTTTTCTTTTCGAGTTATCGAAAGTCTTATGAATAATTTATGGAATGTTGAAGAGATTTTCCTTCATTAAATTTACGATGGATGAAGTGATGAATACAGTTACTCCACCTTTGTCCATTGCATCTTTTTCCTGTCCCATTTCCGAGAAGAAAAAAAATCATAAATCCAATCAAGAGACCAGTCTTACTTTTTTGAAGTAAAGTTTTCATGCAGACTGCTCCATCTCCCATCTTAACCAGTCCATACCAACGCCAAATTCAGATATTGACCTCTGCAGAGATCATGCAGCCTGCCATCTTACACTAAACGATCTGGCAAACCCATCCAAATAAATTCCAGGCGCAGGATTATCCACCAAAGTATTCCAAACATCAACATCTACTCCACTGCTCGGCCACCTTTGAACTGGCCAATTTGCCCAGCCCATCATGTATAATGGCACACCCGATTTTGTAGAGTTGGGCTATTCGCATTTCAGATTAGCCTTTCTTTCCCGTCTCTTTTCCAACGACTTTTTGCCTGAGTTACATTTAATTCGTACGGAAAAACAGACATACCGCGCTCCACTTTCCCTGGTTTTCAACCCCAGTTGCCGAACATGTTACTCGGCCACCTTCAACAAGACCGCACGTACCCGCTTCACTTCCAAATGCATACATCCACATCCCGATACTTTTGTTATATACAGTGCGAGTGCCATCAAAGAGACCACATGCAGTAGTGTCGAGTGTCCAAGTGAAAATCGAGGTTATGCAGCCGGCGATAGGACCAGCTCCTGCAAAATAAGGCGCTGATGCGTTGAGGGCTATAAGATAGCCTTGGGATGTGTAATCAGTGGAGAGAGTCGTTTCTGTTAGAGGTAGTGGAGTTGAAGAGGCCAGGAGTGATGCGAGGAAGATAGGGAGTATAGTAAAATATTTGAACATTTTGGAGTTTTGGGGAGAGTTATTACTTGTCGGGAGTTTCACAACTAGTAGATGCAAAATTTGTGCTCCGATATGGTATATTAAGAAGTGGGAACTCTTTCAAGACAGACGTGTCAACGCAGATATCACGAAATTTTGAATTCTTATTTCTATTATTCTAGCTCAGTCCTGGTGACCTCAAGTCGCTACTGTCATATCATTCCGTCTTTATTCTATCGGTTCAATTATATATTAATCTATCAACACTTTCATCCCTTCCCACTTCCTGCTTATCATGATATATCATTTATCTTGGCATTCCCACACTCCATTCCGCGAAAACTGCAGAATCAGGGAGATGGACCTAAGGATAACTTCTCCACAGTGCTGATAGGACGCCCAGATTCCGCCCGTCAATCACTTTGAAACACAATTTGTGGAACCGACATGCTTGTCGGGTAAAGGGGGGACGAGTCGGTTAAATTCCTGTGGCGTGCCCTGTGATCGCTGACCTGGTGCAGGGTTTCCGGCGTGCATTCTGGGGTAATAGTACCGTGAAACAATATCATACATGCAAGAATGACATTTAATATGTTGTGGTCTTGGCTTTACGTTGAAGATTCGTTGGGTATCGCCAGAATTTCTATCACGCATACGGTCCGATTGCACGGGATGGGGGTTCATGGTAAGAATTTTTGATTGCGACGTATTATTATCTAATGGTCTATGATTATATGGAGGCCTTTTATGCGATTGCTAAAAAGGCAAGGCCAATGTTGTATGTTGCGGTTAAGAAACTCTGCTCTTGCGTAGTATAGGTTCCGTTAAAAGCTGCCGGTGTAACTAAACCACTCGCTGCAGCGGTGGGGAAAACATTCTGATCCACCGCAAAGCGAGCTCCATCCTTGGGCATTGTACCGCTTACAAAGAAATTGGAGATCGTTTTTGCCATTCCGAGAGATGCATGTGAGATAGTTGTATGTCCACTTCCTCCACGGTATACAAGGGTGGATGAAGTAGGGAGTAGACTGCGGAGTGCTTTTGCGGACTTGAGAGGTGTTGTCGGATCATTCTCGGCTGAGACGATAAGGATTGGTGTTTTGGCTGTTGCGAGAAGAGTATCTGTTTTCGCCATTAAACTCGCTCCTACGTTTGGAACAAGCGGACGTGTGGAGGGGAAGTTGCGGCAAAATGTGATGGGGATAAGATCAGCATTTAGAATTGGAGTATTTTCGGAGATTGAAATGCTTTTTGTGAGAGAGATGACAGTGTCCAACGTAATTCCATTTGACGCAGCATTATCAACGCAACCAAGTGGGTAAGTGGCAAGAGTTCCGACACCTGCTGCGGAGCCATCGGTTGGTGCACTCGCTGCTAAGGACCCAAGGAGTGAAATAAGAGCAGTTGCGTCACGGGTTTCGAGACCGGATAGGACAGATGCAAGTGTTTTCCAAGTGGTTGGAACTCTCAGAAGAGATGCAAGAAGGGGACTGAGGATATCCAAGCTAATGCTTAAGCCCGAAGCAACAATAGGATTCTTGAATATGTTCTCCATTATGTTGTCAAGTCTGGTGGCCACAGTACCTGTGACTCCAGTAGGAGCGGTGGCAAAAGAGCATCCTTTACTACCGGCGGTGGTGCAGAAAGATGCGAAATCGTTCAAAGAAGTACGAACACTGACTTGATCGTTTGGTAGTTGGCTGACGTATGTAAGGGCGTTTGCCTTTGCGTCAAAGACACCATCGGCAATAACTCTTCCTACGCGGCCTGGGAAAGTTTGGATAAACTCTGCGAGGAAAATAGTTCCATATGAGAAACCCCAGTAGTTGAGTTTTGCAGAAGTTCCATCTAATGCATCAACTATCGCTGCCATGTCTCGGACAACATATGCTGCTGTTGAGGTGTAAAGAGCGGGAGATTTCTGAGCTACACAGGCTTTTGCAAGAGCAGCGACAGAGGTGTCAAAAGATGTGATAGCAGAGCTAACAGCAGCATTGGCGCTAGCATTTGCAAATTGTCCGAGCCAAAGATTTGGAGCAGATGGAAATGCGTTGTTGAAATCATACTCCGCACTGGCATTTGGAAAGCATTCCAAGATAGGAGCCGAAGCACCAGTTCCACGTGGATCCCATCCGATAACATCGTATAATCCACCGCTAAGTGCCGAGACCGCGGCACCGGCCTCGGACTGCACAAAGCCAACACCACTGGCACCGGGTCCACCGGGATTA
The DNA here is from genome assembly GCF_014898535.1 of Botrytis deweyae. NCBI lineage: Eukaryota > Fungi > Ascomycota > Leotiomycetes > Helotiales > Sclerotiniaceae > Botrytis > Botrytis deweyae. The sequence goes on from NW_024066211.1 coordinate 1,955,797, forward strand.
ATCAAAAGAGACCCGAGCTTCTTGTTCGCTGCTACAGTGGCAGGATAACGAGCAAGCGCGACATTTGCTTTTGCTGTTGACTTCGAATCGCCATATTCGAGCGGAACTTCAAGGGTTGCGCATTCTACGCCGGTACCACATGAGGTCCACGTTAGTCCATTAACAAGGACTGACAAGTTGACAGCGGCGAGTAGAATCTTGCCAACGGAAGGCATTTTGAACAAATGAGTGAAGTTTCCAAGAGAGTGACGATTCAATGAAAGTGACTGCTTCTACTTACAAGAGAATTGCCAAATATTACATTGTCCAATATTTATATCGGGCAAATCTATGTTTCAATTTCTCCATTGCTGGGTTGTGCCAAGATGCGGACTTTGCATTCAGAAAAATTGAAAGTCCTTTGGTTCAAATTTCCATGCGCTGCGTTCAATTTATAATTCGATTTAATATCTGAAGAAGTCTATTTCTCGTGTAGCTGGGATTATAGGGGGAAATTATGGTTCGATGTGGTCGGTAGGGATATTTAAGGTTTTTGCGAAACCTTATTTTGACTTGGACCGAAAATTGTGTTCAAGCATCGGATTCTCAGAATCTACGAAGTATGCTTGTTCTCGGCCTTTACCCATATGAGTTTAATTCTTCGGTCATGCCTTGCGAAACAGATTTTCTTGGTAGAATTGCAACGGATTTGATATTGCAATTTTTTGGTTCTCCTTAAGGTTAATTGAGCGTAGTGACCGATGTCTCAGCCAACTTCTCGCAAGAAATTAATTTTGACTCTTCCATCTTTGACCTGACCTTGACTGGAGACTAGGAGAATAATCCAAAGTAACAGCCAACAGTATCCGATTCAGACAGACTTTCTTCTCTGGTAACTTGACACACCCATCTACTACCGTGTATCTTTTTCCTCAAAAATCTATCCACTAAATCATCAGGCCACGCATTCGACACATGAAAATCTACCATGGTCTCCTTCAAAGCTGGCATGGCTTTGAATCTCTCATCGAATGCGCTCAAACCCATACCAATAGACTCAAAGGAATCAATGCTTCCGGAGTTCCTCGAGGAATTGACTGCCAGCCTTATACTGCCACCACCAAATCGTAAATTGTCCCATGGAGATATCTTGAATGTCACAAGATTTCTGATTTTATCAATAACTAATTCGATGACTTCAGTATCTCTTCCAGCGGGCCAAGGTTGACCAGGTCCAAAAATCGAATTCGGAAACAGTGGAAAATAGATATCCAGATGCCGAAGAGAAAGAGCATTTCTCTCTCCGATCTGTGCTAGAAACCCAGTGATGATCTTATAACCTGGTATATAGAAGGATTGGAGACGGCATAACACAAATTTGTTGCTGGAGTAGAGAATTGAAGATGCCTCCAAGTGGAGTTGTTTGCTGATTCGTAGAATTTTGGGACAGAGACGGTATTCTTTGCTTAGGATCAAATGCGATGGACTTGTTTCTGAGGATTTTATTTCAATAGGCTGAGAATCCGAGGCAATGAGTAGTTCATTGTAGATTTTAAGTCGGATCTCAATGGCGAGATCAAAGAAATGTAGCTTTGAACGTTGGTTCAACTCCTTTCCTGTCTGCATCGCGATCGTGAAATTTGATAGGCAAAGTAATGAATGATACAAGTGCTGCCGTTGAACTCGAGTAGTGGTTTGTGGTTATTTCTTATGAGCATGGAAAGCTATCAGAATGATGACCAGGTTCTTGTCAAAATATGATGGTTTATATCAGAATATGTAGCTTCATCCACCAGCAACTTCTAAAGTGTTAGTTGAATGGTAAGATAAGAGGCGGGGAGAGAAGAGGGCATTATATGATATGAATAAAGTATAAAATAACCTAGCTAAGTACCTAAATAATTAAGGTTACAGAGTCAGATTCAATACGATGGAGGGTGGACTACGAATGAACAAATCATCACTTTAAACCACTCAGAACTCGCCAACAACGTTTGTGCGGCACAGAATAAGGCAGATATCTGTAAACTTATTTTTAGCTTTCCAACTACGAGAAAGTTGCAAAATGATATCGGAATAGAGATGTGAAAAGGTTCTCAAAAGAAGAACCCGAGGTCACAAAATCGAACTACTATGGAAGGAAATAAAAATTTGGAGCACAAAATGGTGTGGTATCCAATTTGTTCCCTCACAAATCCTTCTCGCCAGTTGTAATCTTACATCCAGTACCAACAGCAAGCGATTCTCAGTAAAATATACTGTTTTTCTGTTTTTTTGATAATGGTTTCCTTATGAACCAGAACTTGCCGTAAGGCAATCTCGCGCTATCACAAAATTTACTCAGAGCACAAGTGGCCGCACCATATATTTACCCCTATGATCCACGTACGCATTGGTCTGCTCCGCCGACAACGAGTATAGGAACTTCAAGTGAGTATATCCAAGTCGAATGTTGAATTTGGTGTCAAATTTGTGGTTCAATCATCAGTTTCTTGGCCCTTTTAGCTTTCATTACGGCAATATTGCGCTGGGTGAAACTCACACTCATTTCAGATAGATGGTTGGAAAGCAAATGTATCTTTTTGAGAAGTGTCTTTCCCTGAAGTGAGGTTCTCATGAGCTTTCTCGAAACACTTTTTTGAAAAAGCGTGGTTTTCACATTCGTAAGTATTTCCTTGGTGTTCACTTTGAGTTGCATCTTTTCGCAGAGTATCTTCTCCAATAATCTCTCAGAACGTCAATCTCCGACTGTTTTCCACTGGCGGTGTCCCATCCCAGAAATTCTCATTTTAAAGCTTCTCTTCTCACGAAGTTTAATTCAGTGTATTGGCTTCTTCAGTAGTTTTGTAGTTGACGTGACGCCTGCAAAAGTCAGATCGACACACACAAGGTGTCACCTGAGCGACGGGGTTTTCTGGTCGACCACAATAAAGACATTTCCAATACACAAAGTTATGGGGAGTTTCAGCCATCTTTTGAGGATTACTGTCAGTGTGCGTGTAAATCCCGCAAAATTCACATATGAGAGTGTGTGCATCCCGAGGGGCAAAATTCTCAGATCTACCGCATTCGAGACTTGTCCAACAGGCTCGGATAGATCGTGTCATGACTTGAAGTTGAGGTGATGAAGAACACTGTTGCTGGAATTGACCAATTATTTTCAGGATTGTGTTACTTCCGATCTGTCTGAAGTTCAGGGAATAATATCTCATTTCGTGGTAGTGTTGTTGAATTGTAAGAACGAGTGTTGTTTAGATATGGTCGCAATTATAGCCACTTTCGATTCTTCCTTCCTAGTAGTAATTAGTTCAGAATGTCTGCTCAACAACTTCTATTCCTAATTCTTTGTCTCTTTTCCCATGCATTTTTTCATCACAAACATTTCTCTCGGTATATCTTTTCTTCCTACTTACCCAAGTCTCCTAAACCCTCCTTGTATAGAGGTAAATACCGTAAGCTTCTTTTTACTCTTTGACGAAAGAACGGTTTGACGCATACGCTGTTATAACTACAGTCTTTCAAGCCAATATTTTGATATATCCATCAAATCCCCGGTCAACCAATAAGTAGACTGGGGCCGTCAACATTGACCAATTGAAAACTCTTCTGACTCATTGTTTTCATCTTGTCAAAGCAACTCCTCTTCTTTTGATAAATACTCTCAAACGAGCTTTTGAAATTAGAAATATCCTTCTGAGACCAGTCCAATACTCTCATCTGTTACACCAAGTCACTATATCCAAATCCATCCTGACCAATTTCTCCCCCAAAAAAAGGAAAATAAGTAACTTGAATCATTCCCTATTATCTTCAATCCCAAAACATATCTCATTCCGACCCATCAGAAAAATCGTCATTAACCACACGGAAATCGAATACCTCGCTTCGATTCACTGTACTTCTACACTTCAACATCTCAATCATCCACTGCAAATACACATTCACAATCTCCTCATCAAATCGCATTTCCCTCAAAATCCATAATCAAAACCAGATATGCATTCACATTTCCCACAGCACATTTCCCACATCCCATATCCACATCCCATATCCACATCCCACATCCCTCTACATAAACGCTCAAACTCAACCCTCCCCATCCACCTCCCTCCAACACACCAACCCAACCCATCCAACCACAAACCACAAACCACAAACCTCCCACCAACCCTACAAATCACATCACTCACTCCCTCCCTCCCACTCCACTCCAAAAACCCACCCCATCTCAAAAATGCCACCCCCCCCCCGCGGTTTCCAAACCCAATGCAGTCTCTGCAACGCACCCATCACAATCGACTACCAAAGCCCCATCCAACGTCTCAGCTGCGGCCATGTATATTTTCAGAGCTCATCTACCACTCCAGATTCTACCACTCCAGATACTGTTACGAAACTCTTGACGCCAGTGAGAGAGTTTACTTTCTCGTGTGAGAAGTTTCTGCGCAGGGGGCGAAATGTGGTTTTGTGCGGGATGGCATAGCTTGCTTGGAGGGATACGGAATACTGTGATGGGGTTTCAGGATTGGGTATGTGCTGGGGATTGGAGGATGAGAATCCGAGATGAGAGTTTCGTTATGCGATGCGCAGAGGGCCATGGTAATGGATGGATGGTAGATGTCGAGACTAGGAAGTCGAACCTTTTTCATATTTTCCGAATCAATAGTTGTATGGCTTAGAAATAAGAAAGGAATAAAAGATTATAGTTTTCGAGATTCAGATCAATGTGTTTTCATTACTCGTGGTAGTTGAGAGAGACAAAAGCCTGCGTCCCAAACGGGTGTAATTATTACCAAATAAACGCTCACTTGCTAAATTGGTATACTGACTCGCTCTTCTAAGCATACAAATTAATCCAAAGTCCACGCTGACTCGTATTACTCGTAGCATCTATATGAAAATGATATTCAAGAATCATAACCCCACCCTCTCGCATCATTATATTCGCCTACGAAGCTCGTCGCTGCTGCGATAACTCCAATATCGCCATCCGCCAAAGCATTACCCGTACCGTTTAAAGCACGTGCAGCCGCTTGACCTCTCGCAACTTCCGCTTGCAATATCTGTACCCTATAATCCTCATCCAGACAAGAGTCTCTTCGGATCATTCGTCCCATAATTGCAGATCTCAAAGCAGCTTCCCAATGATTGACAAAATCATCCTCGCTTTGCACAGTTGGTTTTCGAGGGGAAGCACCGACTCCCGCACATCTGTCTGCATATTGATATATACATCTCACGACCTCGTAGCGACGAGTGACCAAGAAGAGGATTGGCCAGGAAACTACCCATAAGAATGTGAGATAAAAGAACCAACGGATCCAAGTAGTCATTCGCCATTCGTTGATCATATGTGGCGAATAAACAATTACTCGTTTGTGCGACGTTGGGAAATTGACGTGAATTCGACCACGGTAATTTGTAGATGTAACGATACGTCGTAAGAGGTACTCCAGATGACTTTTGTCATGATTTATGATCTTGCGTTCAAATATGAAGCATTTCATGCCAGATGGATCGGAAACGAATTTTTCACACCAGGCTTGTAATTCATCCCCTGTGGAGCCGGACTCAATATCACAGTTTGAGAGGGAGGGCTCTAGTGACTTGATGATTCCACCTCGATATCCTTTTTGGTTATCTGGCAAGATCTCTAGTTTTCCTCCAGTTCTTATACCGGTCGTGAGTAGATGTGTTAAATTTAGACGTATATGGAAATCCGTAATAGTTTCCGATGAGTCTTTCTTGTGTCGACGCTCGGTTTCTGTGTGAGTCCCCGATACTTCCACATAATAGGTCGGAGCATATTGAGCTTGTTCGAGGATCATTTGACGAAGAGCATCGGGATCTGTAGAATAATTTGGGAATCTTGTCCAGAAATCGGATGAACTATAGTCGTGCGAAGAGAAAGGAAGATCGGGAGGAGAGCTAGAGCAGAGTAAGTTGGTTTAAATTGCACGGCACATCTATTAAGAGATACTTACATATACCATCCTGCACCGGAGGTAGAGTGGGAATTGCTGGCAGATGGGCCATCAGTACGCGAAAGAAGAGGTGCCGATGAGGATGTTTCTTCATAAGTTGGAAGATCCTCTTCGGGGTATTCTTGATCAATATTATTGAGAAAGCTTGAGGAAGAAGCAGCAGCATTGCTAGTTTCTAATAGATCTCTATGAGCATCAGCCTTGTAGGGCTGTGGCGTTTCTTTCCCCATATTGCAGATGCGTCGTGCCCGATGTAGAGCCGCGGATCTCGTCGATTGATGATATTGTTATACTTTTGAGATTTCACCAGTGAGATTGTCGTTTCAATAGATGGATAAAACGTATGAGTTTGAGGCGATGTGGTATTTTTGAATGTAGATGTGAAGTGAGGTGAAGTCGTTTGTTGCCTATCCTATCTACCTATGGATGACACTCGCTTTGGACTTTGCACAGCCACAAAATCTTTTATGTGTACGTACAGAGGGAGGAGAGTCGTACCTACCTCCAGCTACTCCAGCTAACCTTAGGTAGGTAGTACTCTCAGGGAATGGAATCTGTCTCGTCTGTTCATCTAATGATGAGTAATGGAAGCGTTTGTCCTTGGCATCTCACTCTCCTTACGATGCAACTCATTCCCAAAAGAGAAAAGACGTCAACGTGATCCAATCCATCGTTTCCTCACTTATTTATATTGCCATGCGGCGGGATTGCCTTGATTGCTTCTTGAGGTTCCACTCAATGATTCAACACAGCCACGATACCATCAATTAAAGGCATGGCTTCCATGCATGATAGATATTCCCCAGCTTTTTGGGATATGGATGTATGGATGGATGATGAGAAATCTTTCATGTTCCAAAAATAGATCTACATTATCATGAAACAGGACCCTTGATTTTAACTTTCTCGGTGGTGAAGATATCGTATTGAAGCAACCAATTTGTCAATTTTTTAAACTTCTTTTCGAGTGTGAAGTGTGGGAATGGGACGGAACTGGAGCTCTTATCATTGATCATCAATCCCTTTTTACCGAAAGACTCTTTCTACCAATGGAAGGGATTATCATTTGTGGAGAATCTTGAGCTGTCACTCAATTCTGGGAATTCTACGAGTCGGCTGCGTTGCTTGATTTGCTCGATTCGTTGCGGGTAAGGCTCCAAAATAAAGATCTCGCCTTATGAAACGAAACGGTTCTAAGAAAAAACATCTCGAGCCACTTTATATCATCACCCCTCTTAAACGGTCAAACCCCTTCCACCCTTCAACCCTTCAACCCTTCAACCCCTTTTAGTCGTTCATCTGAATTCGATATCTATTGTTTGCGCCAAATCATTTACATCTGCCAAGTATCTAAAGTATTGACACCAGACATACTACACCAGAATGTCGGAGTTAAAGAATGCCAAAGTAAGTTTCAAGAGATAGAAAGCTTCACGAGAGATGTTTTGATATTCGTACCTCACGCGTACTCACCAGTACTGACTACTCCTCTGTTCTAGGGTCTCAGCAATGAGGAAATCCAAGCATATAGAGATGCTTTCTCCATTTTCGTAAGTCAAACTTCTTCTCTGACTGTTCGCGCAAATGCTTACTCTGGTATACAGGATAAAGACGGTGATGGTATGCGCAATTCAACCCCGCACTTGCTCTTCGCAATCCTTTTCTAACAATTCTACCTTTACCCAGGAACCATTTCCACCGCCGAACTCGCAGAAGCAATGAAATCTTTGGGACAAAATCCATCAGATGCAGAAATTCAGGATATGATCAATGAGGTTGATGTTGATCAATCTGGAACAGTCGATTTTGATGGTTTGTTACACCGCGATATACCACGAATACCCCACATCTTCACATCGTCAATACTTTCATTCGAACTCTTCTAACCATATAATGCTCGAAATACAGAATTCCTTAAGATGATGACTGCCGAAACAAAGGGCGTTGATTTTGAACAAGAAATGCGCAGCGCTTTCCAAGTATTCGATGTTGATGGAAGTGGCACAATTTCCCCAGAAGAAATCTACAAGTTGATGGCATCTCTAGGAGAGAATTTGTCAGAGGACGAGATTAAGAGTATGGTGAAGGAGGTTGATAAGAATGGTGACGGAAGCATAGATTGTATGAAAGCTCCTCTTGAATTACTCTTCAAACCTCTCCAAACCTGCTCAAATACTAACGAAATTTTGTTCTTTTAGATGAGGAATTCGTTTCATTCATTCGCGACAACAAATAAGGAATCAGCACTAATTGGGGGAAATTTATGAAATTGGGAGAAATTTTGGATCTCATATGAAGTTACATAAAATACCATAGGAATACACACCATTTTGTTCTAGCCGTCTTTTTCAATGGGAATGAAAGTTTCATTCATGCTATATACATGGATCAAGTGAGCGTCGTCAGTATCATCACGAATGTAGCATTTGCATTTGATTTGATTTTGAAATCTTACCTTCTAGCATTGGTTCTCAAACTTGTTGTATCGTTTTTCTGGAGCTTCTATGTTCTTAAACAATCCTTCAATAGCTTGTTGTTTGAGTACAAAGAACGATTCGGGCTCAAAGGACTTTTGAAGTTTTGAAAGAGAAGATGATTTCTCTTATACACTTTCAACATCATCAAGGAACAATGGCATTGTAGCTTTTATTTGTAGGCATTTCTTCCCATAATACCCTAAACACATTTTGATTACTGTAGCACAATCACAATCCTTAACCTTTGACCAAAATGTCTTCGAGCTCGGCACTAGAAGGTTCTAATAAAACAGCTGTCAAATCTGAGACTAGGCTCACATTTGGTATCGAGATTGAATATCTCTTAGCTACTGTTCATCCCTTGAATCCTGCTCCTCATCCAAAGGATCCACGTGAGAAAGACGGAAAAAAATTAGATGGCATGGACAAAGTTAACGAGAACATTGGCGAAAAACTCAAGGCTAAGGGTATACCAGTAACAACAACTGTGTGGGAAACGGATACATCACCGAGTGATGCAGAATTAAGAACTAAATGGCACCTTAAATCTGATTCGAGTGTCACCCCAAAAGAGCGAATTCACCCAGATTATAGAGAATTCGGTATGGAAATATCATCTCCACCCTACTATTACGATCAGGCTTCACGAGAACTTATTCCAGTAGTCTTAAAGACATTAAGAAATAACTATCTAGTTCGAGTTAATGACAGTGCGGGCTTCCACGTTCACGTTGGTAACGAGTATGATGGATTTTCTTTCCCAGTATTTCGCAACCTGGTTGCAATTTTGTATACTTACGAACGGCAGATTCGGCTTATGGTCTCTGCCGAGCGAGTGCAGACTTCACAAATATTTTGCCGATCATTTACCTGGTGCACTTTCGCCACGAGTGCCCCAGATATCACACGTCTCGAATTTCTCAACCACATTCTTTCGTACCAAAACCAAGACGACTGGAAACAATTTTGGACTGATATGACAGCGGGCGTTGGAGCACGACTTGCATTCAACTTGGTCAACTTGAAACTCCCGTACCAGTCTGAAAAACGTACCATCGAATTCCGTCTCCATCCCGGAACCCTAGATCCAGAGGTCATGCTCCACTGGATCCACTTCTGCATCAAAGTCACGGAGAAAGCATGTCTCATCAAAGACGAAAACGAACTCTACGAGCTACTCAGGCGCGATGTCGAAAAACCCATTGGCACCGCCGGAGAAGACTGTAGCACGGTTGATTTTCTCATGTGGCTCGGCTGTCCGGCGCAGGCGTATTACTATGGTGCGCCCCTAGTCGCAGATCAGCAGGGTCTCAAAGATCGTATTCAAGAGGATGAGAGGATGGAACAGGTTAGTCGGGCTTTGGCGGTGCTGAAGAGGAAGCAGTGGGAAGAGAGGAGGAGGAGAGCGCAGCATGCGAGAGATTTTCCTGGGGATGATGCGGATTTCTCGGAGGTGGAGTCGGATTAGAAATCAGAGGTAAGTGGTAGATTTATTTCTTCTTTCTTCTTCTAGCTGCTTGTTCGCAGAACATAGGTAAGTCGCGTTCATAGATTGTGTTGGTAGGTACATTCCTTTGTTTATTTGATAATATTATAGTTTTTTTTATTTAAAAAAATAGGGGTTTAATCATTTGTGAGATTTAGTTTTTGTTTTTTGAATCTTGGGGGAAATGTGTGTAGTAATCTGAATGGAGATAGGCTTTTCAAGTATGGTGCATCACATACAATGTACAGTTCATCTATATTACTGAATAGACGTGATGAACAATCGGATAGTTTCCGCCTGGCACTTCTATTTTTTATCTATTTTCGCATCGCTAGATATAGGGTTATGAGTCGTGGGTTGTGAAAGCATGCTATAGGTACCTATATGAATACTTTACGAGAAAAGGATATCGAACAACTTCACAATCGAACAGAATAGTCAGTCTAGAGAAGAGAGATATAGTGGTTAATTATCTTGATTGCTGATAGCTTTCCAGCTATAACTATCGAAAAGTGAAAAAGGAAATGAAAAGAGTACGCGATACGCTGAGAGTTGGTGGCATATATCTGCTCAACTCTGGATACCTACCTACTAGGTACCCAGGTATATATAAAATTTCTGATAAGGAGTGATGTAACTCCTTTTGAGAGTTTCCTCGGTATGCTATCTGCTGTGGTTTTCGGATGTACCGCGTGCCCAATTCTGAGTAGATATGTAGGGTCTGCCTAAAACACATTTCTGGCTTTTCATCTCCATATCATCTTTCGGGAGCCTTTGGGGTGGAGTTTTGACGAACTCGTGGATCCCGAGATATGAGCTTGAGCTTTAGTTTGGGTTTTTGTACGGGCGTTGATTGGGGGGTTGGTATGGATTTTCCGCCTGGCGTTGGTTTGGGGGTTGGGGTTGATTTTCCGCCGGATGTTGGTTTTGGGGTTGGGATGGGTTTTCCTCCTGGTTTGGATATCGGCATTGTTTTCGATATTGGGAGTTCCTGCATTTCTTCATCCACCTTTGTTTTCGATATTGGGGGTTCCTGCATTTCTTCATCCACCTCTGTTTCATCATCATCTCGCGCTATCTCTTTCCCTTTCCTTTTTCTTTTCTCTCTCAAATTTGCCTCCATCTTTGTAGATTTTGGGGTTGCTGTTGATTTCACCCCTGATGTCGATGTTGGCGTTGATTTCGGTATTGGGGGTTCCTCAATTTCTTCATCTATCTCTATTTCATCATCATCTTTCGCTATCTCTTTCCCTTTCCTTTTCTCTCTCGAATTTCCCCCCGTCTTCACAGATTTCGGAATTCGTGTTGGTTTTCCTCCTGGTTTCGATATCGGTATTGTTTCCCACATCGGCGTTAACTGCAATTCTTCTGGGGATTCCTGTCTTTCAGTCTCCTTCTCCGTTTCAACCTCAGTCACCACCCCGTTCAGAATTCTCTCCAGCTTAGCACCATATCTATCCAACTCCTCTATCACAACTACTTCCACCGCTCGATTCTCGATCTTCGGAATATAATGATACTTCACATGATACCCCATACTCGCCTGTCCCAACTTATGCAATTTCTCATTCAGCCGATCAAATTCCAATATTAAATCTACATACGGCAAGCGCTTGCTAGGAACAACTCCCTTGGTCGCATCATCAAATGGCCATTTGTGGAGAAGCGAGATTACTTCTTCCGAGGAGGAATAGATGTCTAGATAAAAACCTACTCCCTCGTTGAGCTCGGCCCGGAATTCCTCGTCTTTGTGAACGCGGAGATACTTGGCATCTGGATCACGGTCGGTGGCTTTGATGGCTTCGATACGCCGGAGAGCGGCGCGCTGCGCAATGAGGATGGAGGAGAGCATGGCGCGTATGGGGGTTACGGGGTGCTGGGAGGTGGGCGAGAGCGTCCCCACGTGCAATCTGCATCGGCAGGGGTAGACGTGCGAGTAGCGGGCGACATAGGCGCCGTAGTTTTTGGGGGCGGGAGAGGGGTTTGAGGGGTTTGAGGTGGTGGGAGTGAAGACGCGGGTCGAGCCGTGGGTGTGGTAGATTAGGATGTGCGCCATAGTTGGGTTTGTGGGAATAGATAGATGGATCTATGGATGATTGAGAATGCGGAATATCTGATTCCGTGGGATTAGCTCCAGCGATGCTTGAAAGGTGTTGGGTTGCCTGCCATGAACGAGGAAGAAAACGGTGGGAAATATTATAATAATGAGAACCACTCTGATAATAACCTGATATTTTATGCAAAAACAATACTTGAAGAGAGTAAAATGTATTTCTCAACCAATTTCAGCACTTCGAATTATATAATGATGAATGGAGATTGTCATGTTTACTGTAATATTATCCTAGGATTTAGAGGCTAGGGTAGGGGAAAGAGTGAGGGATAGGAACAAGTGACTATCTTGCTGGCTGGATGGCTCTTTCTCATATTTCTGGATATTGATGAATTGATGATAGATGGAAAGAACGGATACGCGGGGAGGTGGTGAGTCTGAGTTTGAGTTTGAGTTTAGGTTGGGTTTTGGGAAAGTACGGGGGAGGAAGGGGAGGGTGTGGAGATAATTGATAGTTGCTTTGGGGTTTGGATTTAGATAGGATCTGGGAGGGATTATAGGGTGGTATGGTACAGTATGGGATGTTATGAGAAATAGTGGGATGGTATAATATTGATAGTTGGTAGATTTGTGTATTATCATGGAGTCTCAGGAATTTGAGAAAGGGCTATTGAGTTGAGCTGACATGTTGGTTGATGTTCAAAGTAGGTGGGTATCTTGCGCATATGAAGAGTCTGGGCGGGTTGAATGATGAATTTTATGGATGTCGTACAAGACATATCTAGCTACCCCTTCCAGCCATCGAGAGGTGGAACTACCAGTAGCTATTGTATGAACCGACGGGATACTTCTCATTTTTGAATTTTCTTAGCATATTCATTCTTTGGTCTTAAGATATCGGAATTTATTATTCTATTTTTCGGTCTATGATACTTCATGATTGCAATTTTTAAACGATTCGAACGGGTATTTTAAAAGATGTCGATAAGTCGATTTTTGTAGTGTCCAGTGTCCTGTCGCTTTGCATGCCCGATAGTGGACACGGGTTCGTGATGTCTATGATTTACTTGTAGATGTTTTTCATGGTTTTTGAGTGAGAGACTGTATATGTGTTGAAGATCCGTTGTGAGGCTGATATACCTGATGAATGATGGCGTGAAAAGATGGTTTTGGTGGATTGGTGGAAACTTTTTGATGTTGGGTTTGGAGATTGTTGGAATGGGAAGAGGGCAGGGAGTATGTGGTATTTTTTGGTGGTTATCTAAATCAGTATGCTACTGTTATGGTGAGTTGAGGATGGTAGTTAGGATGGTAGTTGGAACGACAGTAGTCAGGAAGGCATGTGTGATGTGACTTGTTAATTCACAAGTGAAATATCGGTAGCCAAATCGGTTCTGTGCCTGGCGCTAATTTAGTAAGATTACATTGTTAAAGTTAACCTGCTCTAATAAGAATACCTAGGTACTTTTCTTTGTTCGGTTATTATCAGACGAGCGATGAAGACTGAGAAAGGGTTGAGAACAACAACATCTAACAAAGTAGTCTCTGCTCCTTTATCTTTCAAGGGAATAAAGATTATCTCGGACGAATCCTTTGTTATTACAAGGTATTGTTCACTCAAAGTCACTAACTATATCATAAAGAAAGATGGGCAAAATATTGTTGGGTTTTATATATAATTAGATTTAGGAAATGTGTCAATTCAAATGGTGAGGGCCAGCCTCGAGCTACATTTCTCTTCAGCACTTACTTACTGTTTCACGCTGATATGTGTGTACATGTCCTCTACCACCATAACCGAGAACGCTCATTCCATGTCAACATCTTCCTCGCACTGAGTCCAGAAGTCAGCTCCTAGAACTTGGTCCGCGGCTGTAATTGCAGATTGGTATTGGGCGGCTTTAGCGCGGTCTTCTTCAGCCCATTTTTGTTTCAATGGAGCCATCATTTCTTCGACTTCTTGTTGCCATTCTAAAGGCATTTCTATGTCGGTGTCGTCCGGTGCTAGTGAGAACAACATGAAAGGTAGGATAAATGGATTTTCGTTTTGTATTTTCTGAGCGGCTTCCTCGGCAGCAAGATGATTAGCTGCTTCGCGTGCTATTTTGGCTGCCTTGCGTGCTTCTCTGCGTGCTTTTATACCTACTTCGCGTTCTAATTTAGCTTCTTTACGTGCTATTTCAGCTGCTACACGAGCTTCTTGAATGTGTCTCCATTGTTCTTCGATGGATTGACTGGTATATTCTCTGATAGGCCATGGGTCCTGCGCAAAAGCAACACCACCAAGGTGATGCTTTACCTGCTCAATTGTCATTTGATACATGGCTGCTCTAGGATTTATAGTCACCTCCTTTCCATCGGCTGTGTGCATCGTGATGCTGTTAAGATAAGCCGACTCGCTATGGCACCAAAGAGGGGGTTCTGCTACTTCTGTTGACATATTTGCGGTGATCGATTGGGCTGTGAAGTGTGTATTTGAAGCTTTTATCTTGCTAAATATAATAGCTGTGTAGGTAATTGCTTCTGAAAGTTGTTTGGATATGGTGAAATATTCAAGAGACACATATTAGCCAGCCATTTAAATGTCTAGCATGCATATCGTTTCTACATTGTTCTCACAGAAAAGTTTCACCGTTGTTCAAAAGTGATTCCTCAAAGTGGCGAACAAAGTCGGAACAGAATCTAGTCTCATAGCAAAGTACAGTACAGGTACAGCTTTTGCTGAAAGAGAAGAACTTTGCCATTAACGATGCAGATGAATCTGTTAGATTTATCAATGAGCTCGCTGGAAGAATTATCCGGGTATTATTAGTTCATCAAAAGCTGGTCAGATTAGGCAGAGTGTATGCATTGAAAAACGCTGTTTATATTTTATCTGATGCACCATGATATCCTCGCGTCGCTAGTTTTTCTGACACATGTCTTTGTAGGATATTACAGATATGCTTATCTTCAACTGATATTGCATCCATCGTGATACTTGAAAGATCTTTCCAACCATGGATTGTTGACCGAAAATGATTGTCAGAAATCTCCATAAAGGCTTGGAAAGCGAGAAATAAACGTTAGCATACCATCAGATTAAAAAACCCCATTTATTGGCGGCCCCCCTCTTTCCTCCCGAGCTCATGGAACGAAAATGGGCTTTGATCATGTTGTATGCTTCCTCTTCATCCTCATCAATGATTTTCTTTTTGGGGAGTTTATTCTCAACAACAGTTGTTGTAATATCAGACTCGGCGACGTCAGACTTGACGGTATCTGGTTTCTGAAAATGACCGCGAAGGTTGGAGAATACATCATTGTAAATTTCATTCATGTCTGTGTCCTTTAATTCGACCTTGGTATTCGTGGTTTCTGTTGTTGGAGAGTCGACGGTCCTCTCTACTGTCAATCCTTCCATTGTCTTGACTAAATCTTCTGCAGTTTCATTCATCTTTGGCTTGGTTGCTGTGTTCTTTGTAATACCGTTGGTACGAACTCGTGCGCTGGTAGCGGATCTCTTTTGTTCCTCTCGAGTATCGATCGCTGATGGAGCCATGGTGAAGATAGTCTTGTCTGTGTTGGTATTTAGCAAAATCCCTTTTATTCGCTATCTGGTTTGCAGTCCAATAAGGAAGAACTTTAAGAAATTGTAAACTGAGACTTGAAACTGTCCAAAAATCTCAGTACCCTTGAACGTTGAAAACTTCTAATGCTGAACTTCTAATGCTGAACTTCTAATGCTTCGAAACACCCAAATAATTCAAGTGATCTCGGCGTCATTTAACAGGGAAGAATGTCAGAAAGTGGCTTACCTTTTCTTGTAGATTGTTTCTGCTGTCTTCTGGTTCGGAAATTCGAGTTATGATATTCGATGGTAATGAGGCTTCATGGAGATCAATAGATTGTTGAGTTTAGAATTGAGAAAGCGGGATTGACAAGAGAAAGGACTTTATATACTGTACAATTAGTATAAAAGCTACGTAATTGCATGCTTGGCATGTATTACTGCTGGGCTGAGTATATTCACTTCTTCATCTAATTTTCTATATCCCAATATCGCGTCATGTGCTAGTCTCTTGGATTTAAAAAAAGGCGCTTGGCCGAACTCGGAAGCTCGCTAACCTAAAAATAGTGTGGACTTTCACGCTTAAGTCGTACTATGAATGGCATTTAGGGCTAGACAGGTGAATTTGAACTTGCTTCTTTGTACTAGAACTACTACTTTTGATAATTGGTTTGAGCTATGAATGAAAACTCATGGAGTAGATATTGAGATATAAATTGGCCAACGAGTAAGAAGTGATTATTGCTCTTCCTTGCCCTCTCGAATCTTGTTCAAGAATCAAAGAGGTATCAGACAGTAGTTCTTGTGATATGAGCTGTCTTTAGTGAACCTTCACTTGATCATCATCTTTTTCCCTATTTTTCATCGGGAATGGTAAAATCCGGGGTATTTGGGTACATTTGCATGTGCTAAAGTTACCTGTGATATCACTAGCGAATCAGTTCTTGACCTAACACATATGATGAATCATGTGCTGTTGGAAATTAGTAGGTAGCTCTGTTCACGCGTGACTCGCCATATTACTTTCGGGTTAGGTACAGTCCACGGCAGTCATCTGTCTACGTTACTACACATTAGGTATACAATGGTTCAATGTAGCCACCTGAGTGAGAGTTTCATAAAAAATTAGGTCAGAAAGCTGTTCCTCTAGCAAATTTTCAGTGATTAAATAGACATAAAGTTGTAGCCTTGGAATTCGAGGTTGGGCTACCTAGCAAGTTGATTAGTATAGGAATGATATCCATTCTGCACTTCATGAGTTTAATATTACTATCGGATATCATTGTAGGGTTTCTACGTGCTTCTGGATGTTTCAGAAAATTCTTTCTTAGCTCTGTACTGTTAGCTTTGGGAACTCCAATGTTGCACGTCTAGAAATTCTGCCACCGCCTGTTCAAGTTTTAGATACTGCTAGTCCCAAAGTTTCTTTCCGTTGTGATAAACTCCGAAGTTATAACGTAAAGATATCAAATAATACCATTAAAATCTCCACTTATATGCTTTGATTTTCGAGGGAAGCAGTACAGCGACGTTCAGAGTATAAGATACACTTACAGAGCTAACAGATGTTCTAAATCACAAGTTTTGCGAAAGCTGATACCCATATTATTCCTTCGACCCTCCATTTCTGGCCAAGATGTTGATTCTACCGTCTCCTTCTTCCAATATATCCGTACCTAGCTGTGTGCATGACATCGAGTTTATCTTGACTCTGTGTCGTCATGAGTAGGAATACGAACCCCCCTTAATGGAGTGAAGGGCACATACCCATTCCAAATTGTGGTTTGCCGAGGAGGTAGAATAGTCGACTATTTCTCATAATAGTCGTTGAAGTTTGTACCTGCCGCCGTGACTGGCCCAGCTCTGCTTTGTATTACTAGTAACAAGTTATCTACAAAGAATCCCATAATTCCATAATGTAGTTGAGCAGGTCCCGTGTATGTACAGATGATTGCAAATATTACATCATGGCGGAAGCATAGAGTTCAGCCTGTTGATTCCATCATAAGTGATTATTTCATGATTTATTTCAGGTCACTGACCGTTAGTTTGCAAGTTGCGGTCCAGCAATCAACCTAAGTATTGATTGAGAGAGAAGATACAGGAATATGATGGAAAATAATGATCGACGGAGTGCATTGTAGATTACAGAACATTGATTAATTATATCTAGGGTCTAAATAGTATGAAATGGATGTACACTACAACCTAAACATCGCTATACCGCTAGATTCATTGCACGGTTGATTGTGTTCTATCTCGATATAATGTGTGTATATGAACTGGAAATGAAGGAGGCGGGAACCGTCACGGAAGGATGCATCTAAAGCTATTGGTCTCAGACTAGGGTCTCCAATAGTCTAGTTCGAGAACAATTGATATTCCATTCTTGAAACTCACTAGAACGATGAAATACTTCAACTTTTTGACAATGGTGAAATGTTTCTAGAAACTGCTAGTTTATATCTTATCTCTTGGCCCGAACTATCGGACACGTTCTAGAATGCATGCAGAAGGAGAAATGTGAGTGTACAACAATTCAAGGACGTATGCTAACAGTTCCTTGACGTGTAATGAAGAAGGAGTTATGCTGCTGCGCTTGCTCTTGCTATCATGGTAATCATGTTCTGGAAGATTTCGTGAATCTGTCAGTTCTAAAAAATGTCGTATGCGTAGATGTCAATCAAGATATAATTTGTGGAATCAAGAAAAAAACACTAACAATGAGAAGACCCCTATGAACCGGAACATTTTATCTATTAACAGTAACAAGATTGAAGGATCGAAATTGCGATTGATGTTCTGTTTTGTAAATGTTTTATGATAGTGGACGTTGTCATTCCACGTCTAGTTAGTAGGTTCATAGTCGCAAAATTTCTTTTGAATGATCATCGAACATTTTCAAAGCTCCTATCTCTTGACACCAGCTAGTGAAATCCTAAGTTCGACATCTATGTTGATAACAAGATGAAGTGAAACTTCTCAACTCGGGTCTAGTCTCCACATGCTTACCTAAGATATCGCAACTCTCTTGTAACAGACACTACACTCCAGTATTTCTTGATTTCTCAACAGCCGCAGTTAACCCAATGATGATATGTACTCTTTTCCTTACATACAATGTGTACTATCGGATTTCCCCTTCCACCAATCACTAATCTTCCCCTGCTTTCCAATTATTTATGCATTCCTTGCATCATCTTAGTCCGACTATGGATACGTGCATATATCTAATCCTTATATCTACTAGCTTCAATGCTATTCAAGTAAACATCCAATCATTAACTTTCCTCAAAAAGCTTGTCTTGAGAAGCTCAAGTCCAAGCTTCTTTCCTGCTTACAGGAACAAGAGAACAAGTGTGATGTGAAATTCTGGGGGTGAGTGTAAATGTAATCTTAGCCAGTAAGCGCCTCCTCTTTCCCCAGCTGAAGCTCCTGCTCCCCCCCCCCCCCAAGTTCGGGTTCTACAGGTTTCAATTCGCTTTCCATCTCATCTCTGTCAATTTTATACCTATCAAACAATCATCATATATTTGTATACTCAACCATATATCCATTGAAGTATTTTTGTCACAAAGCATCAAAATATATCAACTTCAATATGAGTACAAGAAAGAGAAAGGCTGAAGACGAGGAGCTCGTCGCTCTTCCCTCGGATGAGAGCGAAGAGGAAGAGGAGTAAGTGTTGCACCTCTCCTCGATTCATTGTTCCCGTATACCTCTCAATGGGCTCTATCCATGATATCTAGTTGTCAGCTGCGTGTTAGTTGATTGGACTATAAATGAGTTACATTTGGGCATTGTATTTTTCTTTGGTATCGATTTACCGATCATCGCATGGCTTGATTGGATATATTTGGTTGCTCACTCTTTCATTAATGAAACCGTAACTAATCGGCGCATTTTAACAGGTATGAAGACTCCGATGCCGAAGCCGCAGCAGCAGTATCTGCTGCGTCAGATGAGGACGATAGTGACGAGGACGAAGAAGGATTAGAAGAAGAGGAAGTTCAAGGTATGCGGCGCGATGCGACAAGTTGCAAAAATTCATCCTTCCATAGCCGTTAACTCTTGCAAACATGCTAACGAATACATTTATAGAAACGGCACCACCATCCAAAAAGCGCAAAGTCGTCACCAACGATGTATCTGTCGATGAGAATGAAATTGTTCCTATCGACGACGACGAAGATGGTGATGACAACGAAGCCGAAGCCGAAGCCGAAGCCGAGCCCGATGATGATGGAGTAGAAGATGAAGAAGATTCCGCTGCCGAGGATTCGGTTGGCGGCTCTGGACCTACCAGTAAAGCTGCTGAAATAAAGGGAGGAGTTGTTCCTGAAGAGGACAATCTGGATGAAGTTCCAGAAGCTGTTGCTGATGATGAAGATGATGAGTAGATAAGCTTGCTTATCGTCGTATCATTTTTACGATGCGCGGTGTATCCACCTCAACTTAGAGACCGTGCGGGATGCGAAATAAGAAATGAATGGATGAGATGAGTGATGGATTTTTGGGCGGAAATTTATGGGCAGCCGATGAACAACAGGAAGTTGGCAATCTGGTTGGTTTGGATAGATGTAATAGGCAACAAAAAAAGGGGCGGAGCGAAAATTGTTGTGTGGATGTAGTTGTTTTCTTTATTCTCTTGTTCTAAGTCGACCTAGTTCTTCAGAACTTCTATATATTCTCTTCTTAATCTCATCAAATGTCATAATGTCTCCATTGAAATTTTGGTCGTCAAGTCCATGCACTGGCGACATTTGAGCAAATGAGTACGAGCACCACGCATCGTTGGCGTATTCCTACCGCTGCAACCAG
This sequence comes from Botrytis deweyae, assembly GCF_014898535.1. Taxonomy (NCBI): domain Eukaryota; kingdom Fungi; phylum Ascomycota; class Leotiomycetes; order Helotiales; family Sclerotiniaceae; genus Botrytis; species Botrytis deweyae. The sequence continues at coordinate 1,976,147 of NW_024066211.1, forward strand.
GTAGAGCGCCGATAGTACAGATAGATAGTTTTGGAGCCAAGTCGCACTTCTAGCCACTCGAAATAGCGGTATCCTACTTGCAATTTTAATTTGACCGCAATTGTAATTGTTAACATCCATTGTCAGCTACCTAATAACAATGTCTCTTCGTTTTAATTCAGGCGATGATTGAGCCCCGAGAAACGAGACCTATGTCGAGTAGGATGGAGCACCGAGAGATCAAATACACAAGCTATTTTCCACATTCGATATTAAACCCGGAATTGGTATCATCATACAATCCAAAGAAGATGTTTATGTTTTCAGTATATAATTTTATTTGAGCGATTTGATCTCCCGGGGTTTCCGCCCTGCTGAAGCCTGTTTGACCCCTTCATCTTAACCGAAATCTGAACCTACACCTCATTTCATCTCATCATCTCAATTAATGATGCTTTTCTTATTATATTCTTGTTTCCCTCAGTGATCTGTTGTCATTCATCATAGTTAGTGGACTCCACCATTGGTCAGCCAGGACATGCTTGAACCGACCCAGCAATTTCATTTATCGCTACCATCGTCCAAGCACATGGGAAATTTGCACCACTTGTACCACTATCGCTAGAGTGGAGAATTTAATCTTTACTACCGCGTTTTGTGTCTGTTTGATAGGGTTGTAGCCTGTGTGCACAGCGTGTCTAAACTTTAAAGACACGGCATGAAATGGTTTGGTGCCTCTTTTATGTTATTTATATTGCGAGGTAACTTTTAAGTGCTTAGCTTGATTACTCCTTCACGATACTCCGTTACCTGATAGCCACCGCAATTTGCACTCTTGGATTAAGAAGAGCATGCGAAGGGAACAGATTTTCATCCGAGACTACCAAATCTATCATGGATGACTATCTGTTTCAAATTTCCCCATGTTAGTAATCGAGAAAGTCCCTGCTGGATGCTAATGGCGTCGTTTTTATGCAAGACGGCCGAATACATCTGGTATCATTTCTTTTTTTTCCCATTCCGTGCTTTGGCTCCTCCCTCACTTGGGTCGGTGCCTGTATATCTTTTTTCCTTCCGTCTACTCCATCTATTGATCATAATTCCTTACGACCTGCTCGAGTAATAAAACATCGTATCGCATCATATGATTACCGCAGCGAATCTCCAATCATTTATTTCACTTCCTCTTGAGCTATTCAAAAGCCTATCAGGTCGTTTATCACAATCGATACAGGGATTTATAACCCTACGATTAAGATATAGATCGACAGTGAGAAGGAACCCTAGTCGAAACAGCGCCCCCCACGACTCTATATCCACCAATTCCATCTACCTGTTGATGTACCTGTGCTTTCACTACCCAACCAAACACTTTTTATTTGCTTAGAAAATCCTCATAAAAACTTTGACAACGACAATCTTTACTTCCTTTCAGCCAAAACGTACCCTGGCGGTTAGCAGACGTTGTTATTCTTAACATTCATTCATTCCCTGTCTTCTCCATCATTCTTTTCCTCTGTAACGATCGCTCACGTCACCACTTCTTTCGTGCTTCCTTCACAGTCCCCAGTTTTAGGGCAATTCCTCGATCCACAATCCCACCTGCCGTGTTCCACGGTTTGGCTGTCCTGTCTTTGTTGTTGTTTGAAGAAAACATAACTTTAAGAGGGGCTTTATTATCTCCTTGACCCGCACTCCCTTTTTCACCGAGTCTTTGACTTGGCCACATTACTTTCGGGATAGGGTTGATCTTAATCGTTGCTTTTTCCTCTTATTGCTCACTCACTGTTGGAAAATCATTTATCTCAATCGTTGACCGTTTCTCTATTTTTACCTGCTTGCTGCGCTCGCTCACTGACACATTTCATACTCTCGCTTTAAGGTTTTCTTATACGTTGTTTTCTTTTGTGTTTTTATATTTATGATTTATACTGATTGATACCTTCTTCGTACCTTCTATTTTCGTCGTTTGTCTATCACGAGTTACCTTGGGCACCCATTTTTTTTCATACGAACCTGTTGTCAGAGTTTGTGGAGGGATACCCACTCACCATTTGATTGAAAGAGTCAAAAGAAAGGCCGAATCCTTCCCGAAGATGCCTTTCACACGCCGTCTTTCCCAATTCTTTTCCTCATCACCTTCGTTGCCGCTGCCTGAGAAAGACATGCATACCGTTGATATCGATTCTTCTAAGCCTATTTCTTCACCACCTTCTATATCGGAAGAAGTCATTATTACGAGTACGATTACTGAGGAAAACGAGGACAACAAGGAGTCGAGTCATGTATCCGTTGAGCAGTTACCCCAATCAGCCAAAAGACCTCGACGAAAAACGATAAGAAAAATCTTCCGTAGATTCTCTTTTCAGTCACTTCCTAAAGACTCTACACCTGCATCTCGTAACTTATCGCAAGTTCACCATGTCTTTATGGTGGAAACCCCACCGAATTTACCTGCTCTCACAACCACAACTGATGTCCCACCTCTCGACATGCATGAACCAATAGATTACACCAGAATTCAGATCTCCTCCCTTCCTTTTCCTTTTCCCGAACTTGCATCGCCTCTTCGAAAATCTCTCAATGCCGACCAAAAGCTCAATTGCTCCGATTCCGGTTACTTTTCTCTAGCCTGTACCTCTTCATCATCCCTATCGCCTGCCCTTCCATCACTAACTTTACATCTCATCCGCCGCATCAATAAAGCTATACTCTTACTCGAATATCAAGAATTGTTGACTACACGTTTCTCAACGAACTTGGCCTTCTTATTTGGTAAAAAAGAGATGGCAATATGGCGGACAAGAAAGTTGAATGATGATACTAAGGAATTAATAATTATTACATTGACAAAGTTGAGGGAATTGGTTGGAAAAACCATGGTTCATAAGATGGGATTGGTGAGGAGAAGCAGAAGTGTGTTGGGAGAGGCTGTGGAAGCTATTATCTCAAGTCGAAGACGGGATTCTGGTGTGGAGACGGAGACGCCAACTGAGGAAACACCCTCGGAAACCCATTCGGAAACCCCTTTGGAAAGTCCTTCGGAAACAATCGAGCCAGCACTCAGCCCTGAAATTATTGGAACTTCGAGAACCCAGACGAAACTAGAAGTCCAGGCTAAAATGAGAGAAGCTTTACAAATTCTTAGAGATGATATTGGAATGCAAAGGAGATTAGATGAAGTTCTCAGAGCGGGAATCGTAGGGAGTTGTGGGGATGAAAGATTAATGATGGGGTTGCCGAGTAGAAGTGAGAGACTTTGTCTAAGGAGGTTTGTGGGATTTGTGGAGGGAAGAGTGACCGAGCTCGGTGGTGCTTATGCGAGGGTTGAGAAGGCTGTTGGCGGACTAGAAAGATCGGGATACGAAAAAGTGGTGATCAAATAAAGGATCGGAGTTGTAATAAGAGGAAATGGGGGGACAGACAAGCAATATATCTGGAATGTTGATTTCGGGTCAAATGGGAATGAAAATTGTCATTTCGCTTGCCGGCCGATAACGAAATCACATATTTCTGGGGGTCAGTAGGCCATGGAATACCACAGGTCTTGGGCAGAGAATCTCGCTAGGGAGGAGTAAATAGACGAGAAGGAAGAGGCAGGTACTCCTGGTTACACGGAACAGGCGCATGCTTAGAAAGCTTTGAATACTTATGGATGGTTTAGGTAATGATATGGAGTTTAATGAGTGGGATCACTGGGATTGGTCTATAGATACGAAGCGGCGAGTCAATGGTATCTTTGCATATATGGGAGTGGTAGAAGCTGGAAGCGGATGGGATGGGATAGAATTGGAATATTAGAAAATTACAAAGAGCCACTTCTTAACAACAATGGTATATTTTCCAAAAACAATTTGGTGAGCGAGACGGAGGGGCTCACAGTATTTTGTCTTGCGTCATTCTCGTGTCCCAGGTCTATTATCCTTGATCCTCTAAGTGGAGTTCCGATCAGGAGCCACTTCTCGTATTAAGTGAAATGTTTTTCTCCACCCCCTCATTCTCCACTATCCAGAAAGGCTTGGCTACACCGTATGGATAAATGGAAAAGTCATTCTTGACCGGCGCTATGAACTTCTTGTTTTGAACACATCTTTAGTTTCTTGGATTTTAAGAGTGTTGTCGTCAATGGGTAAGTCGCAGGTTCCCACTTGTTCTTTTGAATTTTGGCAATTCTTCACGGCGTGTGTCGATGTTGAGCCGGCAAAATACTCGGGCATGAGAGAAGTTGTGTTGACGTTTTTGTATGCTATCACTGTCGATTCTGAGATTTGTTGATGGGGCATAGTAAGATTTAGAGAAAAAACATATTTTAAGACGATTTTAAGAAGAAACCCCTAATACTCAAGGATAGAATTGCAGAATTTCCTCGTTCGACATGGGTTAGGTCTTGGTAGAACAGAGGTGAGAAGTTCCTTGGATCGTGTCGACGCCAATTCCCTCGGGTTAGGAGCGCAGGAATAGGATGGATTGGTATGGCGTGGTTTTATGCTTGAAGCAAAGAAGCAAGGAGGGAGGACTAAGGAGAGATAATTTGGGTTGATAAATGTCAGTTCATCGAGTCAAATGAACGAATTGTCTGTGTTTTGATCAGTCGATAAAGCTTGGTAACTAAGATTTGAAGGGACTTATTTACTTGAAACAAACACTCTTGCAAGAGGGTTTGTAAATTTTGGAGGGTATATTGTAAGGGTACACTTGAGTACACTACCGTAACTTAGAGAATAGGTGGAGATCATTATAGACTTTAATGACCTCAACGATCAGAAGAGCTTCGAGATCGGGCATCAAGTGCTGTCATGTCTGGAAGACATAGGAGATGACGGTATGGGATTGGACACCATATCAGGTGATAACCAAAGTTTTTATTGATGGTGAAAGTTGTAGCGATAGCAGTACCATTTGTCTAGACAGTAGAAATATACCTGGGAGCTAGTGGTTCCACAGAACCTGTCTTAAGGATTCATCTTTTTCAATATTAAAGATCCATATTGGAGTCAGAGGGTGATAAGTTTTCGAATTCTGGCTCTATTTCATGAGTTTATTGTTTCTCTTGTGCAAAAGTTTGAAGGCTGAGTTTAATGGTGAATGAACTCTATGGACTGATATTGATTCAACGATACATGGCCATTCATAGGAATTAATGCTAGCAAGAGGAAGAGTAAATAAGATGGCCAGTCAATCCAATGAGGTTACTATTCCTTGTTGAATTATAACTTACAAATAGCTCGAAGGCAGTGAATCCCATATTTACATTCACCACCACATGCATACCAAGGTACCCTCTCTGTGTATTCTTCTCGAGCCCCACTAGAACATCAACAAGCAGCGTATATATAAACTGCATTTAATGGGCGTTATGGAGGCAGAAAGAAACTGAATGGAAATATCAGGGGGTGACTATAATTGATGCCCTGCGGAAATTTCATTACGTTGGAGAGCACATTGAGATTGGTCTTGCAGGGAGACAGGTTTTAGAAAAAAGGGAAAGTTGAGGGAACCATGGGAATTTTTACTGTCATTAGTACAAATGATCTATTATTATGACTTAAGTCAAGCACATGGAGTCTATTGCTGTCATTGAATCACTTTGCAGGAGTCAAAATGATGATTGTGAGAAGTTTGAATGAATGAGATCATAGCAAAGGAACTAAGAACCTTGGTACTAATAATTTGTGCGATGAAAGATCTTCAAAGCATCAGAAAAAGTTCTTTGGATATCGGAGGTTTTGCAATAAATACAGTCAAGTTTTATGAGTTGTGGTGTCAAAAGTCTACATAGTGAATACTTGTGTCAATATCCGAAAAAGGAAAGTGGAGAAAGCTCATGGCCTTGTGACATTCACTGCAAAAGCCAATAGTAACAGTGCATGAGTTTTTTCCCTTGATCTTCCCCAGGGTATTCACTATCTAATCTATGAAGTATAAGACAAACAAACATCTTTATTGACTTTCCTATGATATATACCAATATGATATGTCTACAGCAGCTGTTACAGCTAGTGCTGGTGAATAAACAAAAAAAAAGACCATGTAAAGGATGCTGTAACAAGATCTGCAGAAACCAACAGCACTTACTCGAAAGACAGGGCTAAAAAGAACTGAAAAATCTAGCATGGCTAGTCCTTGGGACTTCCCGAGTGGTCAGATTCTATATAGTACGGCATAAAGTTCACCTTAGTGGCTTATAGAAACTCGCTTATCATCAATTAAATAACGGACTTATAATCAGACAGCACCAACGATCACCATTCCTTAACTCAAGAACAATGACATAGCCCAATACCAGGCGAGCACTTGAAATAAGAAATTTTCCCTCCACAAAATTTCACAACAATCATACAAAGGTTTCAGGAAGAATTCTGCCTCCTTCTCGAATTTGATAGCACGTTTCACACAGCTGCGTGAACTGTACATTGATCTTTAAGTACCTTTCGACCATCGGTTGGCTCATGATTGGTTTACATAAGTATTTGGGCTGTCGAACAAAACTTACCCAATTCTGGTAAGTTCCAGGCACTGTCTTTAAATTGTTACTGTAAGAGTCCACTTCTTCCTCTCATTACAGATTTATTCATGACTTCTTCTAACAAACATGCACACAAGCTTGAGATTTCAGGATATAATCGCCATGGTTAAACGGCTTTTCATTGATACTGATGATGTATGGTCGGAGTTAGGGGCGGACTTCAGGGAACTAAGAACCAAACAATGTAAATCACATGCTGGCTCAAGTCCCAATTCTCCCTTGCCAGCTTCTACCCCAAGCCCAACACCGCACCCTGATCCAATCGAAAGCGTTGCTTTCTCGTCGATAATAACGCATACCGATGACACACCTTTAGTCGACCTTTTCGATCTATCAAGGTCCCCCTCTCCACTTTCGACACTCAGCTCTGCCTCTACCGATATCTGCATGTTCGAAGAACCAGCTGAAATAGAGAGTATGATGGCCCCCAAGAACTATGTCATGAATTTTTGTACCATCAGATTCAGCAAGACGTACTATCTAGACTTCCAAATACCCCGGACACATCGCGACCCATACTTCGATCTTACCCAGGACCCAATTTTTTGGCCCGAGTTTTTTTACTACAATCACAACTATAATCACACTAAGAACGCTATTCCCTACATTCGACGCTGTCTCCGCTTGATGTACGAAAAGACTGGGGATGTGAGCAATGTGCTTGCTGCTCTTGTATTTGCTTGGACATACGACGATGATTCAGCAACTGCCGGCTTTTGGGCAAGGCTCTACGAACAGATTATGGCAATGTTGCCTTTCGAAAACGCAGCTGGCCAAGAGATCGTTTACATAGGAGGATTTGAGATGCCAGGCGGTGTAAGGATAGCCTGCTGGAACAAAGCGATGCAGGAGTTCTTCGAAGAGAAAGGTCATTTAGGCGAGTTTGTGTATTTTGCAGTCACTTCTAACCATGGGTTTGAATGGCTTCAAAGAAAGTCGGCAGAGGAAATATTGGAAAGGGAGCAGATGGAGAGTGAATGGGTAGTCGAGTTACCAAGAAACGAATACTATTGTTAAGCAGTTTGGAGGATGATGGGGCTGCGCTTGGATACAATTAGTGTTCAATGTGGTGGAGTATTCAAATATCATGGTAAACGGAATGATGAGAAAAATCACTGAAACACGTGGGTTAGATCATCCGATTTTCATAGTATACTGCTAAGGTCTATATTACTTGCATGACCCGAATCTTCATTGAATTCGATATAAATTTATTTTCGTGATGCTATATTGGGAAGATAAGACGGAACTTTGAACTGGTGCAGGTAAAACAATGTTGAAGTCTCTTCAAAATACAGGTTAGATATACCATGACATATGTATAATGTACGCATCGACAATCAAGCGTCAGCGTGTTTCATTTCAATTCTGCAACTTTATCCCTCCAGTAACCTGTCAACTCTTTTCAGAAGGAAAGATAGAAAACAAGCAGATTAGAGAAGCAGGTGTCCGGTTGTTGATGTTAATAGCGATCTAATTCAACGATCAATTCCGGCTTCAGACACTGGTCTGGTGTTGTTAGGAAAGCCATAGGGGATCGAGCTGGAAAGATACTACTAGTTACTGTATGAAGTACGTAAACAAACTCGGTTTTTGGCATATGAGGTACCCTCACGTGGACAAAGACCAGAACGATTGTGTTTGAGTATGTAGTAAAAAGTTCCAGTCACAACGATCTTGCTCATTAGTGAAATGTAGAGACGATCTGATGTTCATTTGTCCGAATTCTTCGACCGAATGATAAATTACTAAATCTCTCCCCTTCACTCGAGCTCATGGTCCAGAATTCAAAAGGGTGACCTTGATAGCAAATCGGATTACTTGCTTAGTTACCCAGATAGATATCGAGGTGAACATCTAACTAGTCCTCCACCGCTTGGTGGTGGAAAGACATTTGAGATTTGTCTTGCAGGGAAAGCATTCAATGATCAACGGCAATTCATGCATGTAACTGGCATTCATCCGATGTCATAGGTTGTGTTTTGAAAGTCGTCATTAAAGCTCTAGTGGACCGGGTTGCGGTAATATTTGACGTTATATCGAGTTATGTCTAACATGATAAGTGCGGTGTATCGGTGAGCTTATCAAAATTTAGCGCCGGGGAATTTGGCTTAGCCCGTCAATGTTTAAATTTACTTTTGTAGTCACCGAAATACGAAATACTTCAAAAGCTCATAAATTGACAGCCTTTTTCTTTTCTTTGCTATTGCTAGATGTTTTACCTCAAAATTCTATGGTAAGTAGTATAGCGACAAGGGTAGTTACCATGATTGCTTCAAGGGGCTTGGAAGGGCCCGCACAGCAATCGTGAACGGCACACATCTTTCCAGGATAATGTATATCAAAGTCACACAGTTGGCCAGCTTGGTGGAATCCTTCATCCAAGCATTTATCAATTGACAAAGATTCCACTCGGAAAGTTATGCCGATGGATTTTCTTCCCGTTGACCTCAATGTCTTCGTGAAATAGTTGCCATCGTTATCGTGATTTTCCACAAGGGTGGGCGCAGTTTGAGGTTAAGGCTGATTTCATATGTAAGCTGCAGGGCCTTTCATCACACATCTGAAAGGCTATTGGATATGTTCTTGTTCCATCCTTGTCGTCATTCTATCTTATGGGTCTTGGGGCTCAGCTTGTATTTCTTGCAGTGTTCCTGAACATGGCGAGAGAATAAGCATGCAGTGCAACCTCCACCACTCTTTCTACTAATATTCTGCATGTTCTACAATTTCGTTTGTCGCAGTATTCAATGAATATCTCTATTCTAGCTGGAGTTCGCCATTGCGATAAGTTCTCCCATAATGGATCCTGTTACTGTTCTCGGTGTCGCGGCATCGGCCCTGCAGATTGCTCAATTCATTGGGTCCACGATTCAAGGCCTCCACACTCTGCGGGGAAAGTTTAAAGATGCAGATATAACGATTCGTCTCATAATCAGTAAACTTTCCACCATAAAAGCTGCCGTTTTCCAAATTAGAGATTGGGCGGAATTCAACTCGCATGATTCCCCAAAGGAAAGACAGTTCATGGATGGACTTCATGTCGCACTCGATGGATGTCAGGCTGCGATTGATGTACTTTCCGAAGAAGTCAAGGATCTCACAGTGGCTACGAGGGACTCAAATGATGGAATGCCAATTGTACTCGGGGTCAGAGGGAAAGTGGCAGCAGTATGGAGCGAGGATACCATGAAGGCTCATGAAGATAGATTACATGGCCAAGTGCAGGCATTACAACTTCTTCTCATGGCAGGACAATGGTAAGACCACGATCGTCAAACTTTTAATATTCTAGCTAATATGCTCATTCCAATAGTCGTGATGCAGTAACTCAAAAGTCTCTATTGGCACTCAAAGAGAACCGAAGATTGATACAAAAAGTTGCGGACGATACGAAATCACTACGTGAGAGTTCAGCCGGATCACAAGTTTCGAGAAGTGCACGTCAATCTATATTGGGGAGTAGTATTGGTGGAACGGTCTTTGAATTTGATGGCACACTACAAGATTCTCGACCATACAACAATATTGATTCACTGAGGGGAACTCGAGCTCTCGCACAAACAAAAAATCGGCTTCCAGAAACAAACATTACTGCGGCGACTGACGAAGGCTATGAAACAGGAATCACGCTGTCTGAGCCACGATCTCCAGTATCGTTGAGCCATCGCCCCAGTTTGGACAATCGCCCCTACCTTGGTCAAACAAATCTTTTACCGGATTTCAATAATTTCAACATATATCGTAGTCGCAGCGTTGCGTCGGATTCTGCCAAGTCAGAGCCTATGGTCAAGAGATGGTTGTCCTCATCTTCTTCTTCCGGAGAATCATTACCACAAGAAGATAAATTAGATGGTTCTCGAAGGAAGAGATTCTGGCCTAGTCGACTTGGAAAGCTTAACACTTTTAGTGCCGCTAGTTTATTATCAAGCCCCGATCGGGTGAAGTCCGCCAGCCCCAGTTTCCCTACTGTTAATCGATTGAAACGAGGACAAGACATAAACTTCAAACAAAGCATTGATTTTAGCTCACCAAATGGACTCCAAACGCCTACTATTGTCCGAGCAGCCCAAGCAGGATCTAGTGTAGAAATCCAGGCTTTGTTGTCGAATGGAGGTAACATAGAAGCCTATCATGGTGGCACCAAAAGAACTGCTCTCGCAGTCGCTTCCCATTGCGGCAATACTGAATTAGTCGATCTTCTTCTTCAATTCAATGCAGATTTGACTACTCGAGATGTCAATCTAGACACTCCTTTACATCTAGCAGCATCTCGAGATCACTACTCCACTTTACAATTACTACTCCATGAAGACATTGACATAGAATCGAAAAATAAAGACGGATGGTCTCCTTTGTGGGCAGCTGCATACAATGGGCACGTCAAATCTGTCGAGCTATTGGCAAAGAGAGGTGCAAAAATCAACTCGAGATCCAATGATCAATGCACAGCTCTGCATGCAGCAGCGAAGAAGGGAGACAAGCAGATGGTCGAAATTCTACTTCGTAACGGCGCTGACATGGAAGCCAGAGATAATCAATTCATGACTGCATTACATTATGCTTGTGAGAATGGTCACCAAAATGTGGTTGACTACTTATTCCAGAAAGGCGCGAACATTGAAGTCCCGGGCAACAATTCCAAAACCCCACTTCTTTGCGCATCTGCAACAGGTCAATTACAGATAGTAGAATTTCTCTCGAAGAGAAAGGTTAACCCGAAGAGCATCGATGAAAAGAGGGCCAATGCTCTACACTATGCTGCTCGCAACGGTCATGTTGAAGTAGTGAACTACCTGCTCGAATGGAAACTGTCAATATATGAAAGTGATATTGATGGGCTTACACCGCTTCATCTTGCTGTCATCGGCCAACATTTTGGCGTTGTTGAGTTGCTACTTCGAAGAAAAGCAAGCTTAGACCGCTGGTGCAGAGAAGGTCGAACGCCGCTTCATTATGCCTGCGGGTCCGACAGTCCCGATATTGTGAGTCTACTGCTCAGTGCTGGGGCAAATGCCGAGGAAGAGACTAAGGGCGAGAGTCGACGGCCAATTCATATTGCGGCTGCGAAGGGATCGGTGCATATTGTAGAGATTCTCCATAGCAAAGGAATTGCGATTGATCAGCGGGACTCTGGTGGTGATCGACCACTTTGCATTGCTTGTCGCCAAGGGCATGTCCAAATTGTGGAGAAGTTATTGTCGTACAATGAGCCTCTCAGAATGCGTTTCAGAGATCGACCGAATAAAGACTCGCCTTTGTGTATTGCTGCTAAAGCTGGCCATCTCGATCTTGTGAAACTGCTTATGAAGAAGGGCGCATCTGTTAAGGAGCGTGATGAGTTCGGTTATATACCTTTAAGATATGCTGCTTACTATGGGCACCCGGAAGTTTTAGAAATACTCATGGAAGCAGGCGCAGAGCTTTATGACGAAGGCGAAGACTCGCACGGCTGGGGATTCTTATTGATGCCTGCAACAATTGGGTTTTCTGACACCACTGATATATCAGAAGATCGTAAACACCGCGTTCGCAAGCTGCTTGATGAGATGGAGAGACGTTATCATGAGCGTGAGGACAGTAAAGACAATGAATACAGATCAGGTACTGCAGCGGAGCTCGGCCGTGGGCAGAAGGGTACCGTATACAGAAGCGATTCATCGATTCCGCGGCAGGAGCTTGGGGGGTCTGTATTCAGGGGCCTCAGGCCCATTGAGCTAAGTGGAGCTGATGTTCGACTTCAAAACACCTCAGAGTTCTCGCCAGGCCCACTTCTTTCTCCACGCCAAGATGATGGAGGCGCTGAAAGAAGCAAGCATCAAGTTTCCCCACTTGTGACCGAATCTGCAAATACGACTACACCCAAGCTCGAAGCTCCTATTAATATCCCACAAGTTCCCTCAGAAAACCTTTATCCTCAACCCACAGTTTCTAAAGATGTTGCTGCGCTCATTGCACAAAGGCAAGCAGAGATACTGCAGTTGCAACAATACCTTACACCCGAACAAAGTACAACGGAGACAGTATTACCCTCCGAAAGTCCACATCAAATCTTCTATGAAATGTCCGCGGACTGAGATGAATTCATTCTTTTGATACGATTAATATGTTGCACACGTCCCAAGGAAATTAGATATAACGTACTTTTTCCAGCAAAGCGTTTTTCGTGGTATGAAACATAATGTCTATAACTTTATCACATGCTCCGTTCAAGCATTTAAGACAGACACAGGTCTGACGTAGGTCCCTGCATGGCAAAATCGGGAGGGGATGTCATTGAGACCCACCAGGCCTTCCCTAGAAAAGTCAAAGAATTCCGAGGTGTATGCATGGGTGTCGTGATTTCTTCCAGAATGATTGACTCATAATGCTAGTACTACTATACTAGTCATGTGGAAATCACGCAGAATCATTCTCAACTCATCCGACATCCCGCAAACTAGCATTACTGACTCGTAATAAATGAAAAGTATTCGGACCCGACAGCATAAAGCAGCTGTACAATGTCATTATCATACTATCTGAATTTTCAATTTAACCGGCCGGGCATCTCCGGCAACACCCCATAGGGTCTTCGTTCTACCTCCGCTGAAAGAACATTGCAGAATGAAATTCTACATCACCAACATTTATATTACCGACATGAAGAAAAAATTGCCGCTAATTATCGGAAGCTTTTTTCAGGGATTTGAAATCTGACACATGTTTTTTGCGTTTCATTAGTCTGATTCGCTTACATCTTGGCAGTCCACTGAATGAGTTGTCTGTTTTTAGAATCGCATGATTTATCGTCTCATAATTATTTCAGACAATCTTACAGTCAACGAATTCCATACGATTTCAATTATCGGAATCTACTTGTGCATATTTTATCTTGACATTGATTTACTTTTGTTAAGCGTACCGTGATGTAATATTGAAGTATCTGTGCGATGGTATGATGTTAGACAGGGGAATTCGGCAGAGAAGCCTGTGCTGTGCATATTCAAGCTTGACAATTGATGCATTTACAATGGTTTGATATTTATTCTCAATACATATTTGCCCCAGAATTTCTTTACTAAATCTCTGTTTTCCTCTGGTTTCAATCCTTTTGCAAGATTAAATTACACTTCAATTATCAACAATGACCACAACTGTAAACAGCGCACCACTTAGAGTTATCATCATCGGTGGTGGACTAAGTGGCTTAACATTAGGACAACTTCTTGCAGATGTGCCGAGTATCAAAGTCACGCTCTATGAGCGTAGCAGAGGTCCAACCGACAGGCTCTCTGGATATCGTGTTATGTTATCTTCATTTGTTCTCCGAAATCTTAAGGGAAAACTGCAGCATGATGTGTGGCAGGAGATTGCGCCTAGTATTGGTATTCAGCCTGGTGGGGGCCAGGAGATGAACTTTGTGAAAAGCAATGGCGATCCGATATTCACGTGGCTGCCAGAGGAAATACAAGATCAGTTTTCTGTATCGCGCTGGCGCCTTCGGGAAGGACTATTGCATTGGAGCGAATCTTTCGCGCGTTTCGGGAAGAAGTTCGACAGATATGAGAAATTACCAAATGGAGTAGTAAGAGTACATTTCACAGATGGATCGATAGACGAATGCGATTTATTAGTTGGCGCAGATGGTATCAATTCTCAAGTCAGAAAGCAAATGTTTCCGCTCTCTAAAATACGACCCACGGACGTCACAGTCATATATTTCAAAATCCCATTGACAAGGGAAACATTCAAATTAGCAGGCTCGCATAGTGGTGTCATGGTACAGTCTCTCCAAGCCTCTAAAAAGCACCTTCCTACAGAGTACTAACCCGAACACAGGCCTTTTGTCCTGGAAATCAGAATATATTGGTGCATTCTTGGCAGAACCCATTGAAGCCTTGGGCGACAGAATATACAGCGGATGAGATCGAGCCTTCTGAATCATTTATCATGTATGGTTATGGCAGCCCAGCGAGTGCCTTCATCAACCAGTCAAAACCGCCTGAGGAATTTACTCCCGTGGAACTGAAGACTGAGATCATTGCTCGTTCAAAAACTGATCGAAACGTACACCCCAACTTTTTACAATTGGCTGAGATGTGCTTGACAAGCACGGCGTATCTGCACATGGTGAAGAAGTGTGATTCGGTAAAGCCATGGGACTCAACTAGTGTAACGTTAATCGGGGATGCAGTCTTTAAGTACGTACCATTTACCTCCTGGCATTGGGAATGTCGGTGACATGTGACTAACATTGGATTCAAGCATTATGACTACCTTAGGGAAGGGCGCCAATTGTGCTCTTCTTGACGCTGTCTCTCTCGCAGAAACAATTTCACCTCTGGTATCTCCACCGTCAACATCACAAGACGAAAATATTCAGCTCACCTCAGAGAGTGTTCATGGACCTAAGCGCAAGCTAGCCAGCACAATGGAGCTTAGGCCAGCGCTCCGAGCGTTTGCAGTGGAGAATGTCAAACGTCGTCACCGGGAACGACAAAGAAGTGCATTCCTTCAGAATCTTGTATATTTCGGAGATAACAAGTTCAAAGAATACTGCAGAGAAAGAGTACTAAAGAATGCTTTGGGGTGGGTAGAAGGAACAAAAGGTAGAAAGAAGGAACTTTATGGCGCGAGAGGTGAGACGAGAGACGTCGGTGGATTATTATCGCCCAATGAAATACCGCATCATATTAGTGATGGAAAGCTTGACCGTGCAGACGAGGAATCAATTATAGAAAGGCAAAGCTTTCTAGAAAGAGGTTGGGGACTTGTAAGAGCCGATGAATTGGATTCGGAATGTGTGAGCGTCGCGTCAGCGTCAACGCGTGAGTCGAGGAGCACCAAGGCCTCTTCATCGGCAGTGAATTCGAGTGAGTGTTTGACGGGGAATAACGCCTAGGTTTGGGAGATAATAGGAGTTGTGTTTGGATTATATGCTGGTAGTATACCCATTTGTGGCGAATTGATGATATATAAGGACTGGGAAGGATTTTGGGATAGACTGGGCAGGAAAAACTCAAGGGAAATGTTGGTTTAGACGATCTTAGACGGCCTTTTTGTATTACATTATTTCTACTCAATTGATATATGTATACTGGGTACTCTGAGAAAAGAGCTGTGATCATAGGTTGCATGCAGCTTGTAGTATTGTAATATCTTTTCCCCGTTTTGCATTCCAAGTCTCTTTCTTTTTTTTTTCTTAACACATGCTCTTATGCAAAAAGCTTGCATCTCTGTCAGATGGTCAGCATGGGCATATCGTAGTTCTACAAGATGGAAATTCCACAATTTAGATTAAAACTGCCGGCTAAGGCGCATTTGAGACCGACATGTAAGATCATGGCAGGTCTAATCTTCCAATCTCTGTCTTCTTTGCCGAGATACATCGGAGTATAGCTCAATTGTTCCATGTCTTTGGTCTATTGGTACAGCCCATAGCATCAATCATCTTATTTCAATCGTTCCACATACTTACGGTTCTCTTTTCAACGATGTTCCATATTGATGATTGATTGTCGAACAGGGGATCATGGCCCGCGAACATCTCGAAAGAGGTGGTGTATGCGATCGCGTGCTGTAGATTTTCGCTTACGGCGAAGGTGCTGTATTGTAGGCATTTAGTTTCATTCGCAAGAGTGAAGTTGTATAAAATCAAGAGCCTCAGATTATTAATATATATGGGTCATTGGCTTCGAAAGTCGCAAGAGTTCAGTCGACATAATACTTTAATTTTCAGTAATTAAGACGATCGGAATCACCAAACAGTCTGAGTAAATCTCAAGAATTCATTTCACAATCTTTCGTCATCATCTAAGAGTATCTTTCACCTTCGCAACTTTAAAAAAATATACTCTTCACAAAAATGTCGCCTCCGTCGACTCCAATCTCTTCACCCCCTCGATCGCCCGTCTTACCACCAGGTGCGCCCCGCCCCAACAGATTTCGGGATGCGATTCGACCTTCTGTCGAAATGGAACAGAATATCAGAGAATCTATCAATCGTTATCGTGGTAGTATCATTACCCTCGTTGCGCAAGATTTTGAGAAGAAAACTGGGCACAAGTTGAACGTGAAACAGAAACAAAAGACCGCAGTTTCGGCAGACAGCCAGACATCGGCCAGTGTCCCTCCAGTCACTGCGGAACCTGAGAATCGGGGCGAGACTTTGGCTGAAGGTACGCAGCAAGTAGTCTACGGATCGGTAGAGTGGCATGCGGCGAATGATGGGTTTGTTGAGATGAGTGCGGCTGAGAAGGAAGCGGAGAGGAAGTTTTGGTCTTGATCTGTTTAACTGATGTTTATTACTACTCTGCTGGTCCTTTGCAACCAGCTTGAGTATCGATATCTAAGATTATAGAACAGCTGGTAGAGATGGTAGATGATTGAGCGTCTCTTCTCGGAGAATATTCACTGGGGGAATTGGTTTACTCGATGGCGGAAAACTAGGAACTAGGAGAGGCAAAAATCTTGTCAAGTAGTACATTTGTCAAAAGCTATTCTCGATTGCGAAGAAAAATTCAATCCTCATTTGATCTTCTTCTAATTCAAAGATGACAGGTTCACATTTAAGATGTAAATCACTCACAAGATGTGCGGGATATTGCGATGTTTTCTTCACTATTGGGCTACGGATTGATGTGTTCAACTATACACTGCGGAGGTGGATTAGCTGACAATTAAAACAAGAGCAGACAAATTGGCCTTGAGCTGGCTTCCATCTTGTGTTTATAGTAGCTTCATGGTATTATGGACAATTCACATGGCATTATTTTGTAGTTCGGCGATAATTTTGATGGCAGTTAATTAGAGATATTATTCATGTAGGCTAATTTGGCAAAAAACTTAGTCAATCATAGCCTGGGCATCTACTACACTTGATGGCCCCTACACTGTGTCTGTTACGTACGCAGAAGCTGCAGAACTTACAAAAACTATTATACCTGCATGTAGTATCAATGTTCACAACCTTTCGACCAAGACTGCTAGAGAACTTTGTGACATTTTGATTGTAATAGACGACGTACGGCTGGTCGTCACTAATGATAGGAGCATCTTTTCACAACAAACAAACTATGGCTGCATTCTTGATAGCACAGACAGTACGGGCAGTACGGGGAGTACGGTAAAATCATAGTTTTGTATTCAAGACAAGACATAGAAGAGAGACAAAAGAAAGTCTTTTGCTCGACTCCAGTTTTAGAAAAACATCAACATTAAACACGAAGATTGAGACTTGAAGACTTAAAGACTTCGATACTTGAACCCCAACCAAACGAATCTCCGAACTGATCCCTCTAATAATCAACTTTCGTCTATACCTACTTGTATCTCCGCGATGTCTTCTTTATCCAAAATGGCATCCAAAATTACACTCAGAGATTTGTTCAGCACTTCAAAGAGTACTTCTTCCGCTAAGAAGACTCCTCGTGCACAGCGCCCAAGCAACTTTATCGAAAATCTTGATGACGACATGGATCTAAGGGCCGAGGATCGAATCCATTTCATTGAAAGAATGGAACGCGGCGAAATGGTCGAGGATGCTTTCCAACAATACAAGAGAAAGTATCCCAATCAATGGAACAAGCTCAGATGGGAGGCGAGCCATAAAGATCACAATGAGACATACGATGAGCCTTCCGAAGACGACGCCGAATCAGTTCATATCGAATGGAGTGAAGGAACAATCAAGAAAACCTCGGAGAGTAATCGCAGCGGTCTTAAACGTCCTATTTCTCCAATCAAGAAAACTCGCCAAGACAAGATGACCAAGGGAATTGCGGTTACAAAGAAGGCTTTGTGTTTTGGATCGCCCACTCCTGAGGAGTGAAATTCTGTCCAGTCATACTGGAGGACCAATGTTCAGGAGCGATTTCTCTGGAAATAGAAAGCATCCTGGCTAATGGTAAAAATGCAAGGTGAAGGGATTACTATTAATGCACCAACTCATGTGGAATCAGGTGATCGGGTTGAGAATACTGGGTGAAGGATCCGCCTCCACATCTGTGTGGGGGAATTTTTGAAGGGCGTTTGATTAGCAGATTTAGCGAATGACTAGATCTTTGGGGGGCTGGGAGGGATATCTATTTACTTATTCCATGATGGTCGGAATAACTGAGTAATCTAATCTTTAGGCTAGAAACATAAATTTCGTTATCATCATTGACGTGCACTGTGATTTTTTGCTTCAATTTCAAATTACCGGTCTTGTTGCATGTGGAAATCAAAATTTCAGGTCTCAGCTAGCAATATTTCTTGGTAGTATCTCTATCACTTAGTCAGCTTTAGACGCAAAGAATTTTTCAATCTAGCCCAAAGTACGGTAACTTTTGACTTGGTGCTCATGACATGCGTATTTGTTTTCTTCACATTTTCTAAATCCGCATATCCGGATACCTGGGTAGCGTGTGGGCTTCGGCTAATGACTAGGTGGCGTTGTTGATTACTCCCAGATCCCTAGTACGGTTCTCAATTTGTACAGTTACTATATTTTAAGCCGCAAATCACTGGATCAGGCTGCCATGAGCTTCATACTGTTTTACTACACATCCAGATGAATCAAGAAGGCTTATTTCTCCAGTAACTGTGTAATATTACGGCTCCTGTGATTTTAACACGTCTATGCCGTGTTAAAAGTTACTGAACTGGCCGTATCTGCTTTGATCTAAACTCAAATTCAGCGCATCTATTTGTAGATAAAACCATTCAGTCTGCCACTCAAAATCCACATTCTTGGTCCATCAGTTTGGAAGTCAATAGTCAGAGACGTGATCTCACATTCATTGCAGATACTGATTTCTGATTTTAATCACATTTTAAGAATATACGAGATCACTATCAAAATGCCTGCCTCTTCCCAATCTGGCACTTCCCGTCGAGTCCAATTTGACACCAGTATCGCCAAGTCTCCATGCATTGGACCAAGTGTTACCCGAAATCCTATAAATGACGAGTACTACCTTCGAATGGTATTTTCCGAGAAGAAGATGTTGATCAAATCAAGTATGGTACCACAGGATGAGTTGGAGATTTCAGATCAAGAGCGCTGTGAAGCAAAACGCCAGATTCAATTCGAACCCGAGAAAAAGGGTGTTCGACAACATCATCACATGAACGAAGAATACTACCATCGCATGGTCGCAATTGAATCGAAGATGTGGCAAGAGGCAAATTCTGGAAAACAAGCCGAAGCAGAAATGTTAGACAAAGCCCCCCATGGCGCCCTACGCCGGGTCAAATTCCAAGACAGCGTTTTGAAATCACCTGACAGCATCAACACTTACAAGAATAATGCCAAGAATCAACTCTACGATCGTATGGTTGAGTTGGAAACCAAAATCTGGATTGAGGGCGGTGTTAATACGCAGAGCAGTGCAGATGATAGGAGTAAAGGCGGGATGTCTTCCACTTAACCCAGTCATTTCCAATACGGAAATGAGAGACTGAAATCTAGACTGGGGAATCTACGCGATATAGTCTACTAGTACTGAGGTAAATTCTAACGAGATTCTTTTTGACATGAACCAAACTATTGCGGAAGACGGAACGACGGATTTCACAGGGAAGCACAACAACTTGTGGTCGAATGTCAGTTTGTACAAGGAGAAGTGGTTGAGCTTTGGTCAACCAATCAAATTGCCAGGCCATGGGAGTCCGGACTGTACTTTCTTTTAAATGTCTTGATAAGGAAATAATAGTATGATCAATCCAAGAGAACTTGAGCTGCTGATTTGATGATCTTGTGACCGCAAACTTCTTCTTCTTCCAAAATAAAACTTAGATTTAGAAAAAATTATATTGCTCAGTATGTGATGAATCCATGCGTGAAGGATTTGACCTGAGCTCATGTAATATGATTATGTATAATGGGCATCTTTTATTCTTAGTTTAAACCTCCGAAGCATAGATTTATCCGTAGTATATAATCAAGTATATATAAATCACCTTCTCACTTCACTTATCATGTTTATTCGTCTATAGTTTTACTAATATCAAACCGGGCTTCGAGGGTCTTATCATGCGTAGAAAAAAATTGAAGCAAGCTAGACTATCTGAGATGATATTGGCTTGTGGCAACTAGCAAATAGACACATTCTAATGACATGACATTGCATGCTGGAAGTAAAGAAAGCCTGTGCAATCATTTTTCGCATGTCTATAAGAGTTGATCAATGCCAGCTGCAGTCGGTTAGATGCTAATCGCGGCCCACATCTTCATTTCAGTTTTATTCCATTCATTTTTATCGTGTTGATTCCCTAACTTCATAGTTACGGAATCCTAGCTTTTGATGGCTCATGTGAGTTCTGTTTGAGGTCTGACGTGCTAAGTGCAGAACATTCATGTATTCATGGCATTAATAAAAAAGTTTCATTCGGCCTCATTTTGTCATAGTATCCTCATTGAAGATGGAAAGTGGCAGGTAACTTCATAAACTACAGATTCAAATACACCATAAGAATGATCATGTCAATCACAAAGGTTTAATTGCACTTTTGGTGATAGCAGCGAAGAAAAAATATCCAGCTATCCAACTATTCATCTTATTGCGATGCCATCGACCTTTCTCTCAAAACACGGATGTCAACCCTTAAACAATACGACACGGCGATAATCGCTTGTCGATATTTTGAGGAGAACCCCGCAAATTAAAACAAATAACTATCACAATTATTGTAGGGAGAATAAAATGCCTTTTTGCGCCTTCACAATTAGGCACATCACGCCGACCACGCCTCCTAGAAGACAAGATATCGAAATAGTTTGTCTTTCCAAGTGATAAACAAATTAGTTCTTTGAACAAGAACTAATTTGACTTCATATTGTAATAGTATTAGCGCTGACGAAGTCCGAGAAAGTTCATCCCATAGCAACTAACAGGCTTGGCACTAAAGTGAGGATGACTGTGTATATGAGATGGGACAGTAGAACTTCCTCCGTATGACATAGCTGGTACGAAAATCAGGCATGCTGCTCAAACTTCAAAGAAGCTTGGTCACCAAGAAATTGATTTATCACATGATAGTTAAGAAGTCAGCATGGATAGATTCGTCAAGTCGCATTAGTTGATATTTTAGGGGTAAACAAATTCTTCGATGATTCTTCTGGTCAATGAGGGCTCAATTGTTTATGTTGACTAGCCTCAAGAATCTCCAAATCATTGCACTAACATAAAGCCACAATTTTTTGTATATGCCCCCGCTATTGATGAAGCTTCTCCTCTCCTTTGAGACCCCATTCTGCTTGAACTTGAGAATTCAACATTATTCGAGGTTTCCTTTGTTCTGTCATAAGAAAGACTAACAGAACAGCAATTGAACTTCTCATAAGCACAGGACAGTTACTGAATAAAGGTAAAACAAAGAAGACATTCGGCTACAAAAAGCTGTCCACAAAGCCTTTGTAAACTCTTTTATTCCCCATCCTCTTGCATCTGCAGTATTAAGTCATCAAAGAATTCATCACTCTAACTAGATCCTAACCTATCTAATTTAAGTAAAAGTATCCTAACCAGTAAGTTCTTTGTTTCTTTCCCAAAATGGACAAGATTAACCGACCAGATCGCCTCGAAGCGACAAACAACTACCCCGGAATGCTTGAAATTCTATCCCCGGAAAGATTTCTTGAGCGCGGCACTGCAATTACTACTGCTATCCAAGCAGCAATCAATGCCAACCCAGTCATAGACGTTTCGTATCCAGATTGGAGTACCCGCTACGTAAATATCCACAGTGTTCACAATCAAGTGCTTCCAGATCTCGACGGATTCAACCGAGTTTTCTCAGATCCAGAGTTGCAGATTGAAAGCGCAGGTGCTCATTGGTCCTTCTACACGTTCTTTTCCAGAGCAGCTATCGATGCTGAAGATGATGTGAGCAAGTTGTTAGATTATGATAGTGTTGCACAGATGTTCGTTTCTCCGAAAACTGGAACTGCCTTCATGACTTTCTCAAATGCAGCGGCTGATATTGACATCCCCGACGTCGATACACAGCGTTTGTATAATAGCGAGCTTCTCTATCAAGGATGGCGCGATGCATGCGCTGCGCAGTTGGCGAATGGTACCATGAATAAATCGCAACTCCGAAAACTCAAGTATATCATCTGCGGTCCCATTGTCAATCTTGGAACTCTTTGGACAATCCGCGATGTTCTTACATCCCAGGAAGTTCCCGAGTTCTTAGCAGGTCAGAAATCCAGGTTCACGGTTGATTCCTCGATGAGTCTCGAGCTCAAGCTGTTGATGGGCACTGCTAATGGCAGACCATTTGGCAGATTATGCGCGGACCATGCTCAGACATTGGGCAAGAAACAAATAGAAAAGATTCACATCTTCTATCCTTTCACAGAAACCAACGAAGGCACATTGGTGTTTGAACTGAATGAAGACTCCCCAGTCGAAATTCAGAGAAGACCAACCGCCCGTGAGAGAATCATCGCATTGGCTAAGTCAAACAACACGGCACCCACACCTCTTACCAAATCAGGTACAACCAAAGTCAGCCGAAAAGTCAGTGAAAGGATGAAAGGCTTGATGAAGAAGTTTGAGAACTGAACTTCACGAGACGAGATAAGAAAGCGCAGGCGCTAAGTTATCCCCAGTTTTATTTCTCCCCGCTACCTTCCTTGAGTACTGACAATTGATAGATATCTTGATCGGAAGAACTGGTGCTCATCAAGCAATTAGATTTAGACATGATTTCCTTCTTTGGAGTTGGATCTCATTCTCATTTGCGCATACTAAAATGGAAAAAAAAATTACAACAGAATATATAGAACAAAATTTGATAAGTGGTGAAAATACGAATGTGAAAAACAAAATAAATGCAAAGAGGTAAGGTGAAGCTGATCATGGATGTGAGGATTCTCATATGATCATCAATCGAACACACCGAGGGGGGAGTGATATTGATGCCTAATGATCACTCAGTTTAACGTCTGCGACAAATAAGTGACAATTTCGACGTGTCGGAAAGTAAACAACTCTTCACCAGCCAAAGTATATAAATTTCTCTTAATCCTTGAAATACAATAAGACTGATTCGCTAATTTGTGGTTTTTAATCTGCTAATTGTAGCTTTATTGATTTCTCCGCGAATTATCTAGCTGTGCCACGTAGCTGTTGATAAACTTACGTCTCACCGACTGTTCTCTATAGCATGATTTCTATTCTCCGACAGTCCAAACTAAAGCATTAATATATTTTGTGAAATTAACAACCTCCATTCTATGAGGTATCCAGGGAGTCTGCGTTGGTTGTTTTCTGAAATATTGGAAAGGAAAGTTAGCTCAGAGTCCCGGTTAGCTGTATCACACAAATTCAGAGGCCGAGGTTGATAGATAGCTACTCAGAAATGACATGTTCTGAATTATTTCCATAATATATTTGGGAAGGGGAGGAGAGGGGGGCCAGGAAAAGAATCCGATCATTTAACATTTCCAGGATCCGACGGTAATTCCCATGGAGGCACCCGAAGCTTTAATAACCTACCCATTGCTACGTGGAACTGTTAAGCATCGTATAGTTATTAGAAGTAGTTAAATTTTAATCTCCCATTCGTTTACTTTTTGGGCATAGTATCATAAAATAGAAGAAGAAATGGAAGCTCGGAGATTTTTTCAATGCTTATTCGGCTCTTCATGATTCTCGGAATCTTGCCGTATTGATTGTGGCCGTAGTAAAAGAAAATATGCTATAAATAAACTTGAGTTTGAGCTCACAAGACATTACATCAAAACCCTTATAGCGCCAACACTTCATTAAGTGGATCTTAGTTTCTTCACTTTATCATCCATCGAAAACCCACTTGGCAGCTATACTCTCTTCCTAAATTTTAAGTCGGAAAAATATACGAGATGTCAGACAGCAATATCTTCAATCAAGAAGAGGAACAGAAGGCATCACAAGCTATAGAAGATAAAAGAGACGTCAGCTCAGATGTTTCTAACGCAGCTCAGAAATCACCAGACCCCTCAGTCTGGCCCCGTCGAAAAGGAGAAGCCAGTGAAAGATCAGCTAAAAGAGGATATCGCGCACCGTAAGCCACACCAAAATTATAGGACATTCACTTAGTGTCGTCTGATCTAACGTAATTAATGCAGACAGGAATGCCCTACACTACGGGCCCGCTGATCCAGATGCACGATTTTGGGGTATACTTGCCACCTCCCGTCGCAATCGTTCTCTTAACAGAGTAAGCAGAAGACTTCGAAGATCCGAGTGTGAGAGAAATCGAACGGCTAAATCAGACATATCTTGTAGACGACAAAATGAGAAAAACAACGGACTTAGCGATGTAAGCTCGCGAGATAAATTTGGTGAAGCTAGCTTTAGAGCCGAGCCGCTACATTCTCCGGAGTCTGACATCACACCAACTCCTTTACTTCACAATGCGGTCACGATTGTCGAAGTGTATGAGCTATTACTGGCCAGCTGCGCAAAGATTCTTGCAAGATTCCGCGCGAAACTCAAAAAGGAGAAAACTGTTTAATTTAAATAGTAATTGAATATATGTCTCAAGAAATGGAGCGAAGCCTTCTTGTGGTGGCGATAGTTACAGATATGTTTCAATGATGGGTATACATGGAGGACCAAGCGACCTGTGGACATAAAATCTGTATGTGGCACATTTTTATCCCCCATTTGCTTCTTAGCTCCTCTGGTCTAAGATCAAATGATCATCCAACTCATAGTGTTATTTAATTCAATTCTGCACGAATATATTTCGTAGCCTGTGTAATGATGCTTGTGATATCTCTGATTGTATGAAACTCATTTTTCGTGTGACAACAGGAGTCTTAAATTCAATTTGATATTGAACTCATATATGTTCAGACAAATTGACGTTAGGCCAAATAAGTGTTTTAGTTAACGCCTGCTCTCATTGCTATCTGACCTATCCAATGTCGATTCGGCAATCTTCACATAGTCGAAATACGTTGTATAGTTAATTCCGTCGGAAATTCAAAGACGTGGCAAATTACTAGTTTTAGGGCGGGAATTTAGAAGATTGTACATTTAAACTTACTCAAAACATAATTTATATGCCACATTGTTGGTGATAGTGAAGGAGGCACCGAACTAACTCCCCGCTTAACGATCTCGCTTATTTTGATATTATCCATAAATTGGCACACTAATTGAAAAATCAGAAAGGCAATACATTGAATTATTGCTGCTACAAATTCAATGGACACAGAGCATTCATATATTGACAAAGATTTCTGCGAAGCCGGCAAGAAAATCCAAGAAGATGAGTGTGATTTCTGGTAGAATATTCTCAAATCAGAAATTCTGATCAGATGTGCCAGCAACACAATAAGGTTCAAGAACTGAAGTTTGGATTGTTAAATGTGTAACTTTCCTTCATTACTGAACTCGACCACTCTAAAATCCTGATTAGTCGGGCGCCAGGTGACGTCGAGTAGATGATTGGTAGTCGATGATTTACTTTTAGCCAGAATGTAACCCCAATTTTGGCAAGGAGCTTCTAATAAATCGGAGAGTTTGATCCAAGGATTGTTGGGAATTCTTTCTGAACATGAATGGCATTGCAAATATGATCGTGATAGTGAGGTACCCTATATAAGCGAACAATCTAGGCAAGTTGGATCGAAGCCTGCTTGAGTAGATATATTCCTATTGACAGCCATGAATCCAAATTTTTGTCTCTATCCAAAAATGCCTAAAATACACCACAACTTCAAAATAATACAAATTTTAAGAAAATAATACTATCACTGACCTCCAGGCTCTTTCAAGACGGCTATCTGGCCCAGAGCTCTCAGTACTTTCCCACAATACGGTTGAAATCGGGGTTCTCATGTTCATAGACTCGCGCACACGATTGTACCTGCAACTCCAATAACAGTAAGCGTGGTTCTATCATTGGATATAGTGATATATATATGTGTTTTCTTCCACCCCAGAAGCATCTTTCAAGATTGTTCTTCATCAACCAACAATCCATACTCAAGTTAATCTACAAAATCGAATCAAATTCAATCTCAATCCTTTAACACTTTTCTTCATTTCAACACGTCAAAATGGATTGTCTCAGAGTTAACAATACAACTGATATTAAAACACAAAATAATACAAAAGACGACAAGACCAAGACTACTCCCGCATACGATAGATTCAAGACACCTCTATCTAAATTCTTGACATCCCCACTAGAATCTCCCAGCCAGGTGAAAGCTTCGCTGCCCGGCAACATTCGAAGAGAGTTACCTACCTCACCAACGGTTGGAAAGAGAGGGTTCCGTACCAGAAACAACCTTGTCGACAGTCAACGAGCGGCTCACAGCCTACCCGCTCATGACAGTCTATATTGGAGACTTCTTGAGGAGACTCGTCGTCAACATGAGTGTCCTAGAGGTATTTTGACAATGCCCGAGACTCAAGACGATGGTGCTCAAGAGATGGCATCGCCTACAATCATGTAGTAGAGGGATGAGAACGCAAATGGATGAGACGTGGAGAGATATGAATTAATGAACTTTTCCATGGCTGCATGTGCAATATTTTGAATATGCATTGTTCTCATAGTTCCCGGCGCTCTATTCAGTTTGAGGTGGATTAATTCAGGAGTGCTTTTTTTAATCACTGATGGAGATAGCAGTAATGAGAAAGGAATACACTACAATTTTATTCACATCAATGGACCACTATGCATGTGAAGATAGCGAGTATTAGGGATCTTTCCCGCGGAACTAGATTAGTTTGGTAAAATAATTTGCTGTGCAAAAGCGCAGATGCTATGTTTCGTATCCTTTGGGGGCGCAGAACTCTATGTATACAATACCAGGCAAGCAATATCCCCCTAACAATATTCTATTGTAGCAATTCGATTCATCTAATTCCACGACTCAGTTCCTACTTGAGATTACTTGAATTGGAGGTGACTATACAGATTGTGAGAAACCCCTGAAATCATAAAATATGCTATGCACTATAACATGAATTGGATTACACTATCTGCCGATTTTTCTAGCGCACATCACTTCAAAATAGCAAAACCCGTAGGATATACAAATTCGAAGAAGAGTAAGAAGACATGAAACGACAGAATCATCACTACGGTGTTCTGAATCTCATCAATCGCGTTCATGAATTCGCGCACATAACCGTGACCGTATTCGCAGACACCAGGTAGATATATAACAACGAGAAGTTCCTCTCCTCCTATCCATTTTAATTACAAAAATTCCATCTGTAAATCTCTCCGCCGATAAACTTTCATCAATTAACCATCATTGAGAACCCCGGCTGACAACCTCTCCACATTTCAAATAATCCTATTAAAACCCCATGAAGAAAGAATCAGCGATCATGAAGACAGAGAGTTTCTCCACCCCCAGTTCTATTCCCTCTCCAAAAATCGCTCTGCCCAAGAGTAATTCGCAAAATAGCACACCGAAAACCCCTCCAAATGCACGCATGCTATCTCCACCAGGAGCTCCACGTCAACGTCGATATCTTCGCTCGGGAGTAACTCAACAATCAAATGGATCATTTAGAACTCCGCGCAACTTTGGAGATAGACTGAATGACACAGCCTATAGTCCAACACCACGCCCGGGACAGAATAACAGAGACTCACGCTCTCGTTCACCTCCAAGAGATCGTGCGCCTGTGTACCGAAGCCGATCCCCGGTAAATGACCGTCTGTTTGGCGGACGATCGACTCAACAGTCATCTTTCTTGATCGAATCCATTGAACAAGACACCGTTTTGAATCATGTACAACCTTCCAGATCATACAATATGAATGAGGGATTTCAGGGTATGATATCCCCAGCAGATGCCGAGCGTAAGAAGCAAGGTTCTGGAAAAAAATCGTCCGGACTACCAGATAATAAGACTACTCAGACGAAAGCCAAAGACATCGATTCAAGTAGCAACAAAAAGTCATCCAAGGATTCTAGTGACGAGAAGCGTAGTTTCTGGTCAAATAAGTCTTCAACATAGCGAAAGACTATAAGAAAATTGGGCGATGCAGGTTTGACATCATGGATTTGTTTGAGTTGGAAAATAGTATCTTGAAAAGGATATAACGAAAATCGACATATCTTCATCCGAGCCACAGCCATCCTGAATAATAGGAAGATAGCAATTTCTTCGAGCATTCTGGTCATTGCTTTCAACAGTGGAACGTTGATCTGTTAACGCATGCGTGTATATGGTATCCAGAAAGACACTGAGTTCCTTTGGGCTTGTTGAGGGTGGATAGAAGATTTGGTGTGCCTAGGTTTCTTTTGTATGAGTATCTTATGGCATTGTACTGTAGGGCGAGGGGCGGGGGGGATTCTAAGAATCCACTGGTATCTTCTATGATATTGGTAGAATTCCAGTATGAAGATTGGTTTGTGCGTTTTTCCAAGGAAACAGTACAGTGAGACTCAATGGTGTTGATCTGACGTGGTGGGACAATAGCCGCTCCTCAATGTTTCCATAGAATTTACCCCTGTGAAATTACAGTTATATGTGGTAGATATTTCACACTGAAAATTGAATCAAACATTTCACTCCAAGGGTGTGAATCATAGGTATGCATTTGAACTTCTGAATACCTATGTGACATTGAACTAAGCTCATGTTCGAGAATTACC
The DNA here is from genome assembly GCF_014898535.1 of Botrytis deweyae. Classification (NCBI taxonomy): domain Eukaryota; kingdom Fungi; phylum Ascomycota; class Leotiomycetes; order Helotiales; family Sclerotiniaceae; genus Botrytis; species Botrytis deweyae. The sequence continues at coordinate 2,005,246 of NW_024066211.1, forward strand.
CACAAGATGTGTATGACAATGACTAGAGCTATCTGAAGAAAAGGTGATATAGGCGTAGAAATATCTCGTGTCTGGAATATCTTTAATTTTTAGTATTTTACTTCTGAAAAATTTGCATGTATTAAATCAATGTGCATCCAAAGATTATCTAGAGCATTTTCCAAGTTATCGACATTGGAAATACGCGACAATCCGCGTCTATCCCACGATAAGGCGAGGTAGGCAGCTTTGACGCGACAGATCGAGAGCCATTTTATCACTTTCACGCCGTAAAATTCCTTCACTCTATTCACTCAAATTTCCGTAAAAGGCCAAAAACATGTTTCCAAAAATAGTTGTCTCAAAACAAGGGTAAATAATGCCATTAATACGGTCTTCATCGAAGTTCTTTATACCATGTCTGTCTCTTTCAGCTACGAAAGCACATAAACACTCTTCCGACTTCATACGAAAGGAATCAGCTTCCCACTCACAAAGATCTCGCAAAGATTCCTCGTTTCCCTTCGATCTGACCCTTTCAGAACCCAACGAATCAGCTTCCACAAACCATCACTCTATAAAAAAGGACCTCATTTCACTCCAATGGAGCTACCAAAGCACGATTCGAGAAGGTTTTCCAATCAAGAAAGTTTACCTTCAGAAAAAGTGCACCAAAGCGGGTCAGGCTCTAGAAATGTTTCCGGCCAACAAGACACAACTTCTTCCGACGACGATGTGATTATGTCTGATGAGAACTGGAGCTATGTAACTGAGAGTGAAGACACATATATGGACGATGTCTATTACACAGATGGGACTCATACCGGCGACACCACGATCTATCGTCCATCTTCTGGTCTTGCGCCCCAGGTATCAGCCACTTTAAAAAGCTTCGCTCAAGCCCAGGCCCCACAAAAACGATACGTACCAGCTCCACGGCGTTATAGAGGAATTCTTGATCCACACGAGGGCGCAGAAGATGCCGCATTTTTTGCTCACGCAAATACACGGTATCAACAAGGAATTCGGGAAGCACTGCGCAAAAGTGAGGAGAAGTATAAAGAGGATAAGCTGAGGTCTGCGAGAAAAGAAAAGACGGGTTTTACTGCGCAGACCAACGCAGCGCCTGCCGCTACTGATGGAGGGAAGATCAACTTCATTGATCTCTTATGGGGTGATGCTTAAAGAAATTTTGGGTAAAATTTTCAACGAAAACCTTGGGTGGTCTAGTCATTGATATGGAGATAACCGCTCTCAGTGGCTTTCATTTCTGTTAAGTAGGGTCTTCCGCAACTCTGAGCGCTCACCTTGTAGGAGCCATAATTGGTGCGATACAACTAAACTACTGCGACTGTGGTCTGCGATCTTGCAAACAGCTTCGGAAAATACTGTATGTTGGAGGAAAGGTCACAGTCACATGTCAGCCTGGGTTATTCGTCAAGGTCGCTCTTTACTTAGGTGACGGGGGGTGCGTGATTGAGAGTAGTCGTTTTTTGTAGTCAAATTTAAATCGTTAATTTTTATGACTTCGATGAGTTCGCAAGTAAGAATCAGAGTTATTCATAGTAGGAAGCTCTTTAGTAATACGATGGATGATTCCTGCCTAAGTATTCAATGATGATGGTGCTTTTTGCTTTTTGCTTTTCATCATTCAGAGAGAGTGAGCATTCCAAAGATATTCCTGGGCTATTTTGATTTTTTTAAATTGAATTACACCATTCTCTTCCTAGTAATCGACAAGAGAGAGTTCTCTTATTAATACGGCTGGGTTGTTTTCCTTTGGCCCCCCTGAATGACCTAGCTCTTTTCGTTAAGCTCATCCCCACCTCAATTCACAAAATGGTTGAATAACACAGCAAGTCAACAGAAAAACAAGTAACAGCTCAATCATTCAACAACATCAAAGCACAAACATCATAGCCAAAGACAAAGGCAAAAAAAAGGTCACAGGTAGTGGCGGCATCTCCTTTCCTGGACTTAAAAAGAAGATGGCCCCCAAAGCTAGAGTGAACAAATCTAATTCCAAGAAAATTGTCACCAGAAACAAAAATAAGCGTATCAAAGAACTCTGCAATATTATTTCGGAGAAGTCGAGCCGAAATCCCAACTTCACATGCCCAACACCAATTTGCCGTTCGTTAATTGCGACCCCGAGGATATTAAGCACTTGAATGAGGTTCAAAAAGAGTGCTATAGATTGATCAGCGATTGTAAGTAGCCATTGCTTGCATCAAATTCTTATAACTTTAATCTAGACGCTACAAATCATCATTGAAAAAAACCAAAGCTAACCAAATCTTTCACTTCTCCGAAATATAGGGTTCCACCCAATCCAAAATCTACGTCACGTAGACAATCTCGAATTGGATGAGATCCTTGAACACCACAGATCTCACTTTCCAGATGAATCAACTCAAAACTTGCCAGGAATTAAAATAAAGTATGGAAGATTCTTTCACATAATTGCCACGTTGAACGAAATGGAGGAAACTGCTGCGGCAGTTGCAGCCGAAGGTATTACTGTTCAAGAGTTCACAAATAGAGCTGCTGTCGCTAATTATAATAACGCCGTTGCTCAATGCAAAACTAGGGCTGCCGAACTTCTTGCTGCTGAGGCCGAGTTTCGTGCTCTCGCGTCTCTACATGGAGGTTAACAAAGATGACAAGTAAGTTTAAGATGTCTAAGCTCCGTAGCTCTGAGCTGATTTGCAACCTAGATTTCAATGGTATCGACAACGGATCTTCCAGCACAAATAGAGATATGGTAAAAGACTACTGGGAATCTTTAATATCAAGCTAAAGTTGATATCGTGTATAGTAGCGGGGTTAGAATGCTCGCCGAGGATATTCAACACCACTTAGCTATCTCGATGCGTAATATAAATCTTGTTGCAATTGGGTTGCCATGGCGTTTAGTTTAGAGCATCACGAGTAGTTTTATTTCGCAAACAATCATCAAATTAATGAAGGTATGATTCTGACTCTACACTACGCTTTTTAATCACTACTGGATGTATTGAATACTTCCGAGGCTTCAACTTGATTGTATCTGTGAGTGAATCCCGATTTTGACTGTTTAAATTGCGATTGTTCCCTGTGATAGAATGCTTTCCGCTATGTAGATAAAAAAAATGCTGGATAATTTCCTACGTTTCGCAAGATAAAGAGTATTGAAATTATTTCGCTAGCAACCAGCTAGACACAATTTTAGGACTAATCGAATTTTGATTGGTTCCTACCCGACCCCTGAATACCAAAGCAAGCTTTATACCCCACCTCCACCCTACAAGGAACCCATCCATCTAGGTCACCAAGCAAACAATTCCAAAATAGTCTGAAGAAACCAACACAATGACAAGAGTCAAAGCTAAAACTACAATGAAGCGCACTCCCTTACCCGATCAAAGAATGTCCACTACCAAGAAACCCACCATCAAATCTCCCAACTCTAAGCCCACCGCCAAACCTCGCAAATTCAAAATGAGCGCTGCTTCTCGAATGATCATGTCTATCAGTAAGGATACCATTGTTGGCAGAGTCAAGGCACAGGTAAAGAAAGACAGCAACAAGATATCCAAGTCCCGTGGCACGACCGTCGCATCTCTTGGACAGAAATCCCAAAAAGGTCGCGAGCTTCCTTGTCTTGAGCTTCCCAAGCCCGAAGCTCTCCTATATCAAGATGAGGAGACTGTGAAATATTACACCCATTACTACAACTGTAAGTGTCAAATGATTTCTTGTCATGTCATCCTCTTTCCTATTCAAGTCAAAGTTACTTGGCGACACTCGATCGGGAGAAACCTACTAAATACAATTCCTCTTTTTCATGCAGATTACGCACCACTTCAAGAGTTGAAAAAGGGAAAGAGCATGACCTGGAAGGCTATTCATGCTATTTACGCAGAGCATTTTCCCGACAGAAACTTCCCCAAGACCGAAAATGTAATTTCCTCCGCCGCATCTGAGAGCTATCACAGATTGTGTGTAATTGTGGAGGCTGAAAATGAGGCCGTTGCTTTAGCAGATGCTACTGAGAATCCAGAGTTTGTTTTTCCTGACGAAGAGGATGATGAAGACGATGAAGACGACGAAATGGCTCTAGATGGCCAGGCCAAGTGAGGGTTAGCAGGTGAATGAAAGCGTACTGCGAGGTATTGTACACATTCGTCCACTATCTAGGCCCTGTACTGACCTTTCGAACTAGTGCGAAAACTCCGCGAACACAAAAGTCACTCATTGATAATCGAGTAATATGACGCAGACGACGCAGGCAGGTATTCGGCGCGAGGTTCCATTTGATGGCGTAGTATAATGGGGGTACAAAAAAGGTACACTGGTTCATTTTGATTTCTTTATCATAACGACGCATACGGTCTGTGGATTACATTAGCTTTGGTTAAGGATGACGAGATGCTTCATGATGATGCTTCGGGGCACATCAATTCAGGAATATAATGAACGACCCATTACTCTATTGTTGCTGTCCATCTCAAATCACTGTAAATTCCTTTTTTTCGAATGTGATACTTATCAAAACTTTCTGTGAAATACCACAGACTCATCTCTCCAGTCGCCCATTCTTCCCTATGCAAAACAAAGAAGCGTTATGACTTGTACACATCCGCATTTAGATCTCAACTCAAACCGAACCAATATTTCAGAGCTTCGATTATTATAAAACACCGGAAGGTTGGAGAAGTCGTTTATAAATATCATCATTCTTATGCATACTTTTTTCTAAAAAGAAATTCTACGCTTCCAATGAAGTCAAGACTTTAAAAGATGTAGTTTATCAAGGCATCTCACACCTGGACTACAACTACTGCACTATGAGTATCCTGCGAGCTCTGCGTATGCCCAATTCCATCAGGCTCAATCATCCGTAAAATTATCCTGTCTTTGTTTATTTCCTTAGCCTCATTCTCCAATTTGTCAACTCGGTTCTTCATGATCATATTGACCAACTATTTCTCCCAAGCCTCATTTCCTTTCCTTTGATCGCCCCTTTTCCTGATATCCAGATCACTATTCATTTACTAAGTGTCAGATATGACGATCTCCTTTGCTTTCGGATTACTCGTAGAGTGCTGTTCGCATGTATGTTCGACTAGAAGACTATAAGTTATTGTGTCACAAATACATCCAGAGATAAACTCACAAAATCCGCGTTGAAACCCCCGCAACTTTCTGGCTTTACCATACAGGTCTACGCTTTCATCCGAAGCAAAGAAGCAACGCTCTTTTTTGAATCCAATCAATGTAAAACATGCATCCAATTCTTGTTCCGTTGATAAGACCAAATCTTGATCGTGTTCTGATGAAATATTCAAATATTTCTCTTTGTAAGGCTGGCTCAATTCGACTAATGTAAGACACGCCGCCATCATCTCCTCTTCGTAAATATTCAAATAGAATACAGTGCCGTAATGATTGATAGTTTGAAGACACTTTCCAGATCCAACACCATTTCGACTCTGTGACTGATCATCTGGAATTCGTCCAATCTTCAATTCATTTACGCCCCACCTCAAACTATTCTCAGTGAAGGTATTGTAGTCATCGAGCACTGACTCACGCCAGTCCCTCATGGAGTCAAAAGAAATGAACTGCGCTTTCTGCAAGCGAGGGACGTTTGGCTGATGGGCCATATGTTCTTCATAATCTTGAAAGCAAGGATGTGTTGCAGGTGAGTGACGACGTACTGTAGGTAAGGCTCGCTGCTTTGTGCTCGAAGAGCTCCCACGCTCATGTTTAGATTCAATGGATTCTGGTCCATGTGTCGGTGGAGGAAAGTCGATCGATGTGTTTCCGTTCTGTACCAAAGTAATTAATTGAACCTTCTTTTTCGAAACAAATGAATGACAACTTACACTCTGGGCTTTCTTCTTTACTTCCAATTCTTTGGACTTCACTGAATTATCCAGCCCATTCTCCGAAACATGATTTGTGCTAGGTTTTTTCTAAAAAGATGTATCGGCATGTTGGCTTAAAGTATCGCGAGTCTATATACCTTTTTAATAAGCGCTTTTTTCCCCATCACGGTTGCCAAGAATCCATCCTGGGAGTTAATTTTCTCTGGATCTCCAGTCGTAGAATGAGACCTGGAGACGTTACACACAAATCAGACTCTGTCTCGGGTTAAGGAGAAAATATTGTCCTATCAAAGAATTCGAGGCCTACATTCTGATTCAAGCACTTTGCCAGACTCTATAGTCTTGAAATTGATATGGCTGCTATCTTTAGTCGATGACGGAGTAATTGATGATTCAATTTGAAACAATGGAAGAATGTTTTTATCAGTGTAAACTCATTAAGATTGGCATCGAGAAAGAGATTTGTTTCATGATGAGAGGTTCTCATGCAGAAAATTTAAGATGTCTACACTCTATTGACTGTGGAAAGAAAGAACATCCAAAGCGAAGCGTTACTTCCTCCTTTCACTTCAACCATTGGTGAAAATTAACCCAGCAACCCTCCGAAGGCAGAACTTATCGGCAGATGGCTACAAGCAAGCGAATATTCGTGTCAATCATGAAAAGGTTCATTTTCAAAGTATAGATGTGTCATCAGACTTCAAATTTACTAAACTTCCATTGCGCACTTTTTCGTCATTTCTTCACCTTCATGGCATCTTTCTTGCTCTCATTAGCACTCCAGTGCAACCACCACTCCACGGCCACCATATGCAGTACCATTGCCAGCCATCCTGACGTTCCAAATACCATAATGATCGTCATCGTCATACGTTCTGGCGGATAGTATCCAAGTTGAACTGGAATGTGTTGATAGCCCCAACATTGTATTCTCACATGCAGGATGCTTTCGTGAAATAAGCTCAATGGGGTGCGAATGAGTGGTGCATAATTCACGGAGAATGGAACATGTGGTGACGGAATAAAAATCGCGGGTGTGTGGCGAGAGAATAAATCGGGCAAGGAAAAACATGAACAAGCGCATGGTGAAGATCTGATGAAATTTTAGTTCCTGTCAATAAGATAAGAGTGATAAAAGATATGGACTCGATTGAGTTTTGGGCCATAAGTGAGAACGAACGCAGAGAGGGGAAATAATGGTCTTGACTTACACAACCTGTCCACCCCCAAGTCCTGATAGCCCAGACTCGATGCTCTTCATTTCTTTCCTGTCTAATTGCAACCCAGGATTTAAGTAATGCAAAAAATACCATGACACCAAGTGTGTATACCCAGATTCTAGTTTCGAGAGTCCCTCCAAAGGAATTGTGAGCAATCGCAAGAGCACCTTCTTGTGTGATTAGCAGAAGTAGAAAAGGAGGATAGAGGTATCATCAACATGTGTTGCCAACCAGTAGCATCAAGAACAAGGTTCTTCCCAAATATCTATGCAAGCTCAAGTACTTCCTCCTCACTATCGGAAGAAACTGAAGTGGGAGGAGGGTTCCAGCAGCTAGATTCAATGTTAGCTGCAATCACTTTGATCTCCGAGTTGCTTCTGCAATGTATGTAGCAATATTATACAATGAATTGTAAGCCTCAAGCCTCACACATACAATCTGCATCATGGAAGGAAGAGATAATGCTAATCAGACATACGTAAAACACTCCACAGATGAACTTGCTTCCCCAACCACATCAACTGATCTCTAAAGTCTATGAACTCGAGTGAAAATCTGGGCCGTAATCTCCCTCCGAGAACAAAAGATTGTTGCGAAAAAGCGAAAATCGAGAACGTTACAGTAAAAAGAAGAAAGTAGATGAGAGACTTTGAGTATGTGAAGCCGGTGAGTTTCGAAAGAGACATTTTGTTGGGGATATTAATGTGAGCTATTGATGTACCAGTCTGCTATTCATGGAGAAACTTTTTGAATAGAATTTTGGAGTTTCAGGATACAACAACGACAGTAATGAGTAAACAAGGAGTGACAGTTATCGTGAGTATGTCTTATATAACCTAAATATCTTTCGCCGACACGTACAATTTCAAAGGAGTACAGAGAGACGTATCTTTTAGCTCAAGAAATTAAGTTGAGAATTGGCCCGTGCACTTACACGTCTTATTCACAATCTGGAGATGGTAAGAGAGAGCACATATCATTCCTCGTCTTGTACCTTTCAATGGTGTTGGGTTGAGTACTTCTGTTCTTGAGAATTTTGCTTGCCATCAAACTTGGTCAAGCTTATCTCACTTGCTACACGTCTGGTGCAGAGGTGAAAACCTTGGTTACAGGAATAGTCGCGAGCTTTTAGGAACAACTTGGATGCCAGTCATGATTGAGGTTCGTAAGTGCAGATTGAGAACCCCTTGCAGAGATATCTGGATACCAGCAAGTTCTTGTGCTGAGATCGATTGAATCATTGTTTCACGTGATATACATGTGACAATAGTGCTAGCGCATACCAAAAACTCACAGTCTTGAGCGATTTTCTTAGCTTCATCAGAAATGGTCCAAGGCGCGCCCAAGTTCTCAGTACCCATGTATTGGGGAGAAATTTACAACTCGCGTACCCCTTAAAATTCAGATATTGGAAATGCAACAGTGAGGTTGTAAGAAATTCTGTGCCCAAGTCGATCAGAAGATTCCTGATAAGCTTTTCATGCCTCTCGGAAACTCGGAAGTCAAGTCAATTCTCATCGTCATTCGACTGTTCGGTAATTGATAATCCATGGCAGGCACACTGTCCAAAAAACTATATTTGGCATGTTTCAATGGAGCAACAACAAGGCTGGGACTGATGCACACACCAACACATGTTTTCTTTGTTGGCTTCGTATCTTTTGAATCCACTTCCCCCCTAGGGATTCTCTCTAGGAAACCCCTTGTTCCGCCTAGTTTTCCGAGATTGGTTATCCAAGCCGAAGAGGACGCGAATCTTGGCGATTCTCGGAAATTAAGGAGATTGAACGATACGAGCGGAGAGATCGGATGAACCGTTGAAACTTCAAACCCACATCGTTAATCGATCACGACTACACAACTCCGCAACTTCAATTGCAACGAAGCACTGAAGACATTCTCGAATCGTGAATAATCACGTAATTGAACTTTCCTTTAAGCCTCAAACGTTTTCAATAGCCAATATTGAGGGCGACATAAAAAGGTTGGGGTTGTTGTGGACCACATATCTATTTATGGATGATCATTTTGCATGGTTGCTCCATAACTTTAAGAATTTATCGTATATCCACTAGATCCACCAAAGAAAGTATACACGATGTCAACGATGGCCTGTCCAAGTGGTTAGTGCCATCAACTTTCTTATTTCTATTTGACATTCCCATGTTTATTTTTGTCCTTCTGTCTATATCTTTTTTTCTCCTTTCAACTCATCTAGTCTGTCGTTTCCAGTCGAATATTGCAACCAAAACAACTACTTTCGTTAAAATAATCCGGCATTCCTTGCCAAAATGAGGACTACTGTTTCTTCCATTATCAACCTGGGGTTTTTGACTCTGGTTGCCGCTCAAAGCTCGAGTTCCAGTGCTACATCTTGTGTCTCCTCTTACCAACTGTGTTTGGATGAGGGCGGAGCCGACAACACATGCCAATCTAACAATGCAAAGTGCAAAAATTCATGTGCCGACAGCTATGGAACGTGTCTTTCGTCGTCAGATACATCATCATGCATGAATACCTATAATCTTTGCTTGAACGACTTCACCATATTCACCACACCAGAGGATTCGGCTGGAAAGGATTGTGCATCTCTTTTCTCGGCTTGTCACGACTCGGGAGAGGCAGATAATACTTGCAATAGCTATGCAGCTCAATGTAGGGTGCCTTCATATGATAAGGTTGTAGTTGGAATAAACGACTAACAGTACCAGGCAAGGACAAATGCAGCACAATTTATGCCACGGCCCTCACCAGTGGATCTTCAGACTCCTCGGCAGCCAGCACACAGTACAACAACTGTCTTGATTCTTTCAGTGTCTTCTCCACTAGAGAATCTTCATCTAACCTCGATTGGTAAGTAACATCAGATCAGACATCATGAAGTTCTCCTCGCTTCTTCGGTCCCCCTTTTCACACTTCGTGATTATGTTCTACCTCGCATATTACGCTTCGCTATCTTTATGCGCGACTTATGTCACTTGGTTCCTCGGAAGATTCTTTGTATTAAAAACATACTAATCTATTGATCTTATAGTGTATCCCAATTTTCGGCCTGCAGAGCCAATGGCACCGCAGATAACACATGTAACTCTTACACAGCACAGTGTAAAGTGAGTACCATTATTTCTTCACGTGAGCGTTGTCTACCGAGAACTTTTCTTTCCAAGTCTTGTGTATCCTTGCACGTCTCAAAACTCTCATTCAATTCACATCTTATTGTTCCCCTATCTTGATCTCCTTCCTGTCCGTTCATTCGAAGATTCACATCACGTGCAGACTTGACGGGTGCCGGTCATCGCGAAAAATCAAGTGGCACAGGCAGTTGTCCTTCTCACACCCCTCATCCCTTCTGCCCTTTAAGACAATGCCCCTTTCATTCTCGTTTCGAGAACCTATTGGAGTTTAGCAGTTTTATGACCTTTTACATTCACCCCGGCCGCTTCCTTGCTTGTTAAAAATAGACCTTTTTGATGACCAATGACTAACTTGACGTTTGTATAGGACAAGTGTAGTGGAATTTATGGAATTTGCCTTAGTAGTGGAAGCGCTGATGATTCATTATGCATGAATCAGTATAACAACTGCTTAGACTCCTTCACGCCTTCAACTGCCCTAGATTGTGTCAGCAGTTTCACATGTAAGCTAAACTGTTTATTGCTTCCATGATAGTCACCTATAACCAGCAACACAACTCTTCCGGATAGGCAATTACTAACTCCAAACTTTTACAGTATGCCGAAATGAAGGCGGCGAATCCAATACATGTGCTTCTGAATCAGCAACTTGCAAGAACGACGCCAGCATCAATTATTCCACATGTCTTTCTAGCGGTCAAGCTGATGAATCGGCATGCTTGAAACAATACGATGCAGCCCTTGTCCAATTCAACACTACCACCTTGTTGAATAATACCGACTGTGTTTCCAGATTCACCGAATGTGAAAATGAGGGGAATGAAGACAGCTTATGTCAAAGCAACAACGCTGATTGCAAGGTTCGTAAAGTTCCTTAACCTTTGCTATTTGGAAATTCCTTCTATCCTTCGATATGCACCGAGAATATCACTGACACCAAAATGTTGATGCAGACCGATTGTTCCACATCATATTCCACTTGTCTCAGTTCGGGTGACTCAGCTCTATATGCTCCTTGCTTGGAACAGTACAATTTCTGCCTTGTAACATTCGCCTGGGAAACCACCACTACCACTACTGGCCAGGACTGTGTTTCCAAGTATATGTCATCTACCGGAGAGGACAATGCTCGCAATGCTGAGGCAGCTCAATGCAAATCGTAAGTCTCAAACTTTAGTTGACATGTTATCGTAAGCCACAGTATACTGACTCTCTGGTTCTTAGTGCGTGCTCTACCAGTTATTCAACCTGTCTGAGCTCCGGTGACGAATCCCTCGAAGCGCCATGTCTTATGCAATACAACTCGTGCCTGGTCAACTTCAATTCCACCATTACCACCCCAGATTGTGCTTCTAGTCTCCTTTCTTGCGACGATGCTTCAAACTCTTGCGCTGCAGATGTAGCCAGTTGCAAAAACACGTGCTCCGTGGCTCTCGATATCTGTCAAAGTTCTGGTGATCCAGCCCTCACCGCAGGTTGTCAAAAACAATATCAGTCTTGCCTCGTTTCTTTCACATCTGCTACTGCTGCCATTGGAGAGGATTGTGTGGCTTCATTCACTGGATGTAGAAATAATGGTGGGGCTGACAATACTTGTTCTTCGGTAAGAATGATTCTCGTGAGAAATCTTGATTACGGAATATCACTAACATCGCCATAGGAGATGGCCAGTTGCAAAAACAAGTGCAGCTCCGTTTACGATATCACCGGTACTTCCGCTGACAACTCAACCATTACTGCATCCCAAGCGCTTCGACTCTATGATTCATGCCTCGTATCTTTCTCCTCCAACGACACCACTCCTACTGGTCAAGATTGCTCTTCCAAATACTACGCCTGTTCGCTCGCTGGTCTAGAAGCTCCAAATGTCTGTAACTCGGAGTACGCAACCTGCAAAAATGACTGCGCAGTCATTCTCGACACGTGCCGCAGTTCCGGAGACGAATCCCTCGTGAGTATGTGTGATAGTTTGTACAACGGCTGCTTGGATCCTGTTATGAGTAGCAACATTACCACGAATGCGACAGTTGCGATTAATGCTACAGCAACTTATGTTTTACCTACCAAATCTGCCTTCTTCAATTTGACCGGCGCATACTCAACAATTGTTAGTAAAGCGAGCACTGCGATTGCTAGTGCATACATTAGTGGGGCTCCATCGAGTGCGACAAATGGTACTGGACATTACACGCAAGCTACATCAGTATCCACTGCGGCAATCTCCACCGGCGTCAGTTCTGGATATTCTCTACCAGCAGTTACTATTTCCGCCAGCTACCCATTGAGCAATGCCACCTCCGCATCAAACAGCATTGCTTCTGCGAGCACTACTTCTGAATCAGCTATCACGATTGAGACTGGAAAATCGAGTGCAGTAGACAGAGCGGCTGATGAAAACATCAACGATGAAGGCGCTGATGATGATGCATGCGAGACCTAAACCCATAGATAGATGCTCGATTTGGTATATGTAATATTTATGAAGGCTATGAAATGGAGGATATGTTGAAATTGTATATTCAAATTGGAGGTTCTTTTTATCTCTAGCTTAAAGACGTTTAATGATAATTTTTGGTTACGCCTTTTGAAGTGATTGTCCTTGAGCAGTGTTGCCAAATTGTGTCTTGTAATGTTTCTCGAGGCGTGCTTGCTGTGATTGTGGATCAGGGTTGACAATCGTGATAGTACTCGAATTGCTAATTACGGAATTATCTGGCCTTCAATCATTTCAGCCGGCGTATGGAATTCAGTATCAAAAGGTCTTCTCGTCTCAAAGTGCTCGAGTGTTTTGAGAGAAGAGATGAAAAGCAAATGTCATTGGTGAATTTATAACTACCTACATAGGTAATCAAAATCATATTGTGTTCCCAGGCATCCCCAAGAAAGGTCTGATAAAACCATTACGCTGATTTTCAATGAAACCCAAATCAAAGGACCAAGGATATCTCGATCAAAATTCAATAATAGAGCCATCAATTCTGTGCTCTCCCCCCACTCTGAATCGTCTTGTATCTCTCATACGCCGCAATGAATTCATCTTTGAAATCCTTAACATTTGAAACCATTGCTTTCAAGTGTTTATAAGTAAGTTTAGGTCCCTTGCCTCCTGCTTCAGCTCGAGCAATCCCCACTGCACTCGTGACAATGTTGCGAATTTGTCTGCCATCCAATCTCATCTTCACCACATCATCTGTGAGCCATTCGGTGATGAATCTCATGTCATCAATCAACCCTTTTTTGTCAAGCGGCTGAAGAAATCCGTTGAATATAGCCAGTGTCTGGTCTGGAGTGAGTTCTTCGTATTTAAATGCTACATGAATACGAGACTTTATCGCCACGTCAAATTGTGCGATTTGGTTGGTGGTAAGCATGAGAATTCCCTGGTAGTATTCGAGAATGCGCAGAAATACTATATTCCACAGAGACTTAGCTCGGCTCGGTAGTGTATTGAGACTCTCCTTGAAATCAGATACGTACCGGAGACGAGCGAATTCTTCTCAACGTTACTGGCTGCCCCTTGTCCTCTGCTCTCAAGGAACACGTCTGCCTCATCGCTAGATTCCTTAGAATTTTTGAAATTTGGTCACACATTCGATAGATAAACTTACATGAGCAGTATAGCTTGCCAGGAACTAGCCAGCGAGAATATTTTGGCGAGTTTCTTTTCTACCTTCTTTGCTTTATCTCCCACATCTGCTACACTTATAGAGAATAGAGGCTTGCGGGCGGCAATGGCAACTGTCTCTGCGGTGGTTGTTTTACCTACCCCCGGTGGACCTAATATTAAAGGAACTTAAAATCACCATGTCAATACTTGAAGATGTGCTGGACTCACCGTATAGGAGAATAACTAATCCTTTCCCTTTATTGGCAACAATATCATCTACCTCCAGCTCCTGCTCTTCGCCTTCCTCCGATTTCGTCCCATGACTAGTCACCAAGTTCAGTATGATATTTTTGGTCAAATCTCCATCCTTTAAAACGAGCCTTTCAGACCATGAATTACGATAGTCATCCCTAGGAATGTTCTTGAGGCATGTGACTTGTAATTGAGCCCATTGTTTGTTGTAGAGGATGTAACCCAGAACCCTAGGCGGACATAACATATACTGCTCATCATGCCATTCGCCTTTCTGATGAGCTTCTTCATCGAATCTAGTTCTCAATTTCTCTCGAAGAGGAAGGTTCTTTCGGCACGCGTGGCATCCACATTCATCGACATTGGGTTGTGGTATCAATGCGCCAATCCGAGCGAAGGCCGGCCCATAGCGAAAGTAAGATTCAAAATCGATCATGACTCTACCTTCAATCTGATAAAGTTGACAGCCCCAGATATTTCCATCGGTGAATTGGTTCCTACATTAACCGACTTTGAATTCGCCGTACTCAAATCTGCTATGGATCTGTGTGTATGTTCCTGTATTCGGACGGTAATCGAGATGTATCGTCCTGGAAGCCAGTTAGAGTTAGATATGACTAAATTGCTAGCGAAATGGAAGCTTGAGGCAAACCCTGTCATCATCATCCTGAGCGTTTGAAAAGCCTCTCTGTTCAAATATTGCTGGTCCCCCATAATCAAACATACGGTCTGCATTATTGGACATGCAATAACCTCGAAATTTTCTGCCTCTCTCAATCAACCTTCTTTTCACACTCTCAACATCGTCATGAAACTTAAGTGGAAAAACGCTCAAGGAGGAGATCGCTTTCTGACCCTCGAAGGCCTCTATTTTAATTATTGCAGGGGATCGCTTGAATATTCTTCCATTCCAGTCGTATGACCAAACTGTGAGTTCCCAGTATCTAGGACGTGGATTTAGTGACCAAAGCCATTCGCTTTCGTAGACAAGAAATACTTGATCTTCGCCTTGGAAAAAGCGGCCATATACCAGGGTCCCGGGAGCGAAAATAGTCCAAAGTGTTTCATACGTCACTGTTCTTTGGTCCATGTTGGATTTACGGCTTTTGAGATACTTATCGAGTTTCGCATCCCCTGAGCCACTACCTATTGTTTCTAGAAGAAGTTTGAGATCAGCACGTGCTTGTTTCTCGACCGCATCTTCTACTTCTTTTTCCGCTGCGTTATTCAAGTCATCCCAGTACAGGACAAGAGGTTCGTAAGGAGAGTAAAGTAGCACTGGGGAGCCATCGAAAATATGGTCAAGCCAATGATTAAGAATCTGCTTGAGCAGATTCCATAGACCATCGCTTATCATTTCAACTTGGCTGTAGTTCCCCTCGTTCTGATCCGGATCGGCAATAATCTTTCTCAAAATAAAGGCTTGAGACTTTTCTACAGTATCGGAAGGTGCCGATAAAATGGGCTCGTTAGCAGGTTGGTCTTTATGCTCTCCAGTTTCCATGTCTATTCTGCTGATTACGACCTTTGCACGTGAAGGAGGATGACTCAGGTCAATTAACACTGGTGGCTAAATAATCGTTATTTTCTGTCAAGTCCAAGAAAGGATTTATTGACCTTACCACAGTCTTTTCCATCCTGTTACCTTGAGTCATGGTACATGGCGGAATCTAACTCACAGATTAGCTTTATCCAAAATAACCGCACTGGAACTCAAAGAAGCCATACTAGACCATTCCCGTCGGACGCTACTATTTTCAAAGTGCCTAAGGCAAGTGATTTGGAAATAGAACTCTCTTCCTGGAGTTTGTTGAAACGTTCTTCCAACCCCGAGTACTTTTCCTCCAGAGCAATGAACTTCGCCATCAGAGGCTACGTTATGTCCGAAGTCAGCATTAT
Organism: Botrytis deweyae; assembly: GCF_014898535.1. NCBI lineage: Eukaryota > Fungi > Ascomycota > Leotiomycetes > Helotiales > Sclerotiniaceae > Botrytis > Botrytis deweyae. The sequence goes on from NW_024066211.1 coordinate 2,021,210, forward strand.
ACCCCTTGAATTAAAATGTTAAAACATCTCCAAATGGCCAAAGCTTACGGCTAGACTGCCAGGCAAATCTTCCTTCCCCGCCATCTTGTTTAAAGTAAAGGGATATGTCGTGGTTCTTTCGCGATCAAGGTTCCTGTGTTCTGACTCCTGGCTTCGGGCCTCCCTGATTCGGGGTCCTGTCACTTAATATAAGGATATTGGGCCACTGTCAGAATATGATTCTACTCTCTCAAAAATATCTGGGCGTCGTAGACAACGATTTCCCAGGTCGAACCCACAGGCTGTGGGCTACACAGCCTGCTGCAATGCTTTGAGCCGTACAATGGTTTCACCAAATAATTAATGACTCTTTACCATAAGCTTCAGATTCAACAAACGAGGCTCGGTGTGATTAGAAAGACGTCAATGTAACCTTAATACTTGGAAATGATTCCTTTGGTTGGTTCATCTTGATTTTAGGAAGTGGTGCCAGGTTTTCACCAGTCAGCACTGTCATTCAATAATCTGCATGTACGTCTGGCCGCATAGAATATTAGAGCGCGAGGCTCTATGGTAAAATGGAATAAAGTTGCAGTCCTTGGCAAGTGGCCAGTAGTTACGGGGCAACAAAAGATGACATTGATCCTTTTTGTGCCACCGTCTGGTGTAGTAGAAGAATCAGACTTCAGTATGCCGATCTCAGAAAATGCAGTGCCTCAATCTGAACGCCCTTTTCTTTCTTTTTATGTAATTTTCCGATGATCTGATGACCGTTCATTACGATGGCTCATGCCTTCTAAAGTATTTTTAATAATCAGTCCGTATTCATTAAACGTATTGAATTAGGTTCTGAAGTAGCCTGATGATCCCTTCCCAAATTACAAGGCAGATGCAACTATGTGATCGTTGCACGAGAATAGCTCGCAGTGTGATAAGGCTATATATGCAGTAATAGCTGCTGCGGTGGCCAAAAACACAATCCTTCGAGCAAAACGAGTCAGGGTCGACCAAATCATTTGATCTAAATATTTTGCTTTGCATGTTCTAAAACCCTCTCCAAGATACAAGATCTAGTCTCATATTACGAAACTTCATTGCAGATGGGCAGCACGATGGCTCATACATCACCTCAAACAGGGAAACGACTTCGTGAAGCAGTCCGGTGAGCAATCGCGTACGCCTGCCCAGGGAAAGATATATTAACAAGCGAAGAAATAAAATTGAAGATCTGGTAAACAAACAATCGCAATTTAGAGTCTCTGTATTGAGAAGCAAGAGATACTTCAAAATCGAGAAAGAAGCCGTCAATATAAGTTCAAAAGATAGATTCGATAGTGTTTGGAATCAAGTCAACCATGAGAAGACAAGGTTTGACGAGAATTACGAGAAGGGTTGTGGATTAATCTCAAAGAAATGTCAGGATACGAGTGTTGCTATGCAAGACTTCATGAAAAAGTTTGCTCCAATATTGGAAATCATCAAGACTTTTGCCAGCCCTTATGGTACCGTCGCATTTGGCACTATTTCTATCCTTTTCGTTGTGAGTTTTGCCAGCCCTGGAAGTATTTCAGCTAATCTGAAATGATTCAAAGATTTCTCAGAGTAAGCATGAATTAGAACAGCAAGTTGGGTCGACCATATCCGCGATCAAAGATCGTTTACCCGGTCTGCAAGTGTATCAGCATATTTACACCGACAAGAAAGAACTTGATGTCAAGCTGCAAGGACAAATCGTCATGGCTTATCAAGAGTTTATTGAGTATTGCATTTTGGCCACAAGATACTATAAAAAGTTACCAATAAGTGAGTAAAACGCTGTATCATCGCTTTCTGTCAAAACACAAGAGTAATTCCATTAGAAAGGTGGCTTAATGCCATTGGATCGCCAAGCTACCAGAAACAGGAAGACTCAGTGAAGAAGGTTATCACAGAAATTCGGCTTTCGTGCGAGGAACTTCTGCACAACAGGGTTTTCGAGATCAAAAGAATCAATGAAACAATTCTTCTGGAAAATAAAGTTATCCTTGATCACCCTAGCCAAACTGAAATACACTGACCAGACAAGACCAGACTCTAAAGTTGGAGGACCAAAACATCAAATTGAATGAGATGACTAAACGCATCAAAGGCAAGCCAATACCTCAAAAGTTCTGTTAAAAATCACCTAACAAGCGTGACGAAACACAGAACTACAGAAAGCAAAACAAGACGGTCGAGTACGAACCTTTCAGAATGCTCTAGAGCTCAGTTCCTTCTCCGCAGAATCTCACCGCGACAAGTTTGAGAAGTACTGCGAAGATCTGAATTCAAACAGACAACTCAATATGCACTATCTCCAGCACATGCAGGGCGAAGAACTCCGATCATTCAAAGCAGGTTTCGAATACCAAGCGTGGAAGGTTTCCGAAGAAGCCCAGATCCTGCTTTTGTGGGGCTACAATAACAATAGCATCCTGCAGGAAGTCGAATGCTGGCTATCCCCCATAGCGACGTCTACGATACACGAGCTTAGCCAGAACGGGTGCTACTTGGCTTACGATATCGTGATAGATGGAAAGCGCGCCCATGAAGTTCTCTCTTTAATTCTTCTTCAACTTCTGAGATTCAAGAGTGATACTCTAAATGATGAAAACCAATACTCAGAGTTGAGTGGAGACCTAGAAACATACCGTCTTTTCGGCGGTGAAGGCAAACATTCAAACGAGAACAGCGAAGCGGAACTCAATGTCCTGCAGAATATCGCAGCACGAATCATAGGTTTCTTTGAGCCTTCCGAAATAGTTTACATTGTCATCGATAGGGTGGACCGATGTTCACGGAATCCACCGAATCATCGAAAAGCGTTGTTGGATGCGTTGGTCAAAATGGTAGAAGCTGCAGATTGTAAGCTGAAGGTTCTAACCGTGATCAATGGATACGATTGGGACTCGCGTTATTATGACCTTGAAAATAGGAGGGGTAAAAGGTGTGTTATGGAACAGGCGTTGAAGTTCTGAGTTTTTTTTCGGTGGTGACTTTTGATTTTTTTTTGTTATGAGGGTCCTAATAAATAAAGCAGTCTGATAGATCTCGCAGATTTTCTGCTTCATAAACCTCCTTTCATAATCTTTTTAGGTATAATAATAGATAATGAACTCTGAGCCGAATATGACCTTACGTTGAATATAGAGATTGACAGCAATGCAAGCAATGGTACAACAGCCAATTTCACGCCCTCCTAACACCTCATCAATCTTAGGGTGGATAAAATACATTTCCTATAGGGTTCTTACACTTGCAAGAATTGGGATTGCTCTTCTTCTCTCCATACACTATTTCGCGATAGAGTCGGTCAAAAATTTAACAAATACCATTTTCAAATCACAAGGGAGTAGATGACAGCCCCGAAGAACTATGATGGATCTCTCGAACAGATATGTAGAATGAATGTCATCTTACTTTTGCAAGTTCAAGAGCTCAGATTGAGAACGAGCATAGGAAAACGCGGGGGTAGCATCTAATATTAAATAAGAACTGTTATGCAAACAAGCATCTACATTCTGTCTTTTGAATTCCACTTTACTATGGCGATGAAAACGGCAACCTGGTCCGGCTAATGGGTTCGAAAATGGTAATTGCGCTTGTCAGGATGAATCCTGTAAATTGGATTTGCAGGTATGCAACAAAGTCATAGAATTCAACTTCATTGGGTCTGATTGGGAGATTACTGGCCATGATAGATGTATCTGCCAAGATTAAGAAAGAACAATGAACCATGACTAATAGAGTTAGTTCGGATCGGCGAAGTGTGTAGATCAGGCGTGTATACTGAGTGTGTACTGCATACTACCGTAAGAGTAATTTCAAGAGCTGGGCTCAGCAGAGGCGGAATGGGGCAAAATGGGGGCAATCTGGGACAACGTTCGGCATTCAAATGGTCGAGTATTTTCACTTGATGCCAGGCGATTCTAAGTTCCCTTGTGCAGAGTGTATCGACTTGACAAACTTTCAATTCGCATTGCATCAAACAGAACACTATTGTCTAGATGACCATATCGCCTTGTGACTTTGATGCTTATTAGTGGTATAAAATTTGGAGAGCCTGGGTCCTAGTATCACTCAAAAGATTCCGCTCTGATTTCGACAAAGCAATCTAGAAGGATAAGAAGAACATAAATTAGCATAGACCATTATTCTGTTCGAGTATACAATTGGACGAAACAAAAGACAAAGGTGGAACTCCGTTTCTGGCATTTTTAGCGAAAATCTTGAGCGCGTGAATTCTTTGTAAGTTGGAAGAGAGAAATAGAGGTCTTTAATATCGACACTTTTCTCGGGTGGTTCATATGTGAGTATTTCAGCATTCATCTTTGACTTCAATTATTAGACAACTGGAATCAAATTCAAGGGAAGAGCGCATCCACAATTTCCCAAAGTAAATGATTCCCCCAATTTTTAAACATCACCATGGGGGCGTTACCTCAGTATAAGGGTCAATCAAGACCGGATGTCTATCTCACAAAGTTAGTTCAGGTTATCTAGAAATCTTATTTTCCTTCTGTTGTGTATCATTCCAAATACAAAGATTGGCATGCAAAATGGACTAACTCATCGTAAAAGGCCCAAAAATATGTCGCCTTCAGATATGCGCCAGTATCTGACGAGCCTCCTTGTTCAAAACCACCAGTGTGATGTTGAGGACGCGAGAGAGATCGCGTCTTATTGGGTGTATGGCCGGGGATCAGACTTCTATCAGTATGATTTGGATACCTTTAAAGACATGTTTGGAGATGAGATAGGGATGTTGTTCTTCTTGTATTCGAGGGGTCTTACACCAGGTGGAAGGTTAAAAGACAAACATTGGAAATTATGGCTTTTTCTTGCCGTCTGTATTTTTGTTCTTTTCAGTTGGAATCGACATTCTGGAAATTTTGAAGAAAATTAAAGAAGATCAGTAGAAACATTCATACGATATACTGCTTCAACTCATTTAGAGTCTGCGATGTATTGATATATACTCATTGTATTCCAGCTGCCAGATTGAGCAATCAAAGATGGCTTGATCTACCGTTTGGAGTGTTTCGTGTTTATTGAAAGAGAGCCCTGCAGTGTTTTTCTGTCATTACTTTTTGCTCCTTGCCTAGCTAGGTAAGTGGCAGTTTTATACTAATCGAAAAATAAGATATGCAACAAAAGAGCAGGTCACGAGAATTTCAAATACTGGTTGTTGATTGGTCTTGAAGACGTGAACAGTCTGTTACCGAAATTGTGCCGAGTATGGTATTTTGTGTTTTGATGAAGATGACTAAGGCAAAATCTTAAATGCAGAATCTCCTTGATGATTGCAATTGACACATTTATTACTCAAAAATCTAATCGAGTCTTTTAAGCTTGAAATACCACGGCCACCCCCTGAATGTTCACAAGGAGCTCAGTGTTATGCATTCTTCCTCCAGACTACTTGTGTCTTCTCCAAGATCCTGAAGAATTCCTGCTGCGAAAACACACATTTTTCACACCTCATACAATGCGATCTCTGTTGTAAGCTGCGGATGGACGAACAAATCTTAGGTACACCTCTTCTCTAATGTCAGTGTCTAGAGGTGCATGAGAGACTCACCGGAAGGTGGTGTAATTTGATCAAAGAGTTGGGCTTCGGCTGCTGCCTTTGAGTATGGATTTTATGGTAGATTGTTTGACCTAATCATGCCTGACATCATTGTCTACAGAGCCTTAGGAATAGTTTCGCAGACTGCATTGAAGACTTTGTTTTCACTGCAAGTAGTTTACGCGATGAGAAACCAAGTCATTGAACTAACTTTTGAAGGTCTTCGCATACATCATCAAGTCTGTAGACGTCTCCGTACAAATAGCATCAGTACACGTTCTGGATCGTGGTAATTTATTAGAGGGTCTCGCTACCACTGTGAATTCACGCATCCATTGTATCTATATGAGCAGTCAGATTCTAAGTAGTGGTTCTTTGCAGCTGCTGCTTGTTTTTTGAACAACGTTCAATATACAAAGACTTCTTCATGTGTGCTCATGTTTGTGTTTTGTATCGATATCTTGTATAAATCTCCTTTCTGAAATTTCCAGCACTGTCTCTCAGTTCTGCACAGCTGATATCGATTTAAATCTCTATTCCTTCCGCGGTTCAAGAATTGCGAATGGATTCTATGCAGAAGCGTAGAAGATAATGTTGATTGTCTTTACTTTTCCTGTACCTTGTCCCACTGCCATCCCGACAAATTTATCTAATTATCTACCTAATCAAGGATTAGAAGAGAGTGATGCCATTAGCATTATACAGACAATTTGGCACCAAGTGGCTCTCTGTCAACTCGCTGGTGCAATTTCTTGTTCCTACAGGGTCTTCGCCTCTTTCCTAAGATCTGTTTTCCTTATTTAGTCATTTCTTCTTCGCAACTTGCTTGGTGCGATTCTGGCTCTAATTTGCTCCTGTCAAAATGTGTTTTTGCTCGCTCCAATCAATCAATCATCACGACCTCGGGACCGTCAAGCTTTCCTACTCTGTTTCATGGTGTGGCTGACATGAAGTTTTCTTTGTGCACGTGTTTCTCAATTTTGGTGTAACATTAACACGTGACGCGGGGTGGTTTGCACTGCTGCCTGCACCGCCTCGTCACCCTCTCTTTTCGATTATAAATATCACTGCATGATCCCCCAGTATTCAGAAATCCATCACTCACAATATTTTCGTTCATCATTCTACAGAAATTCCCTTAATTTTTGGATTTATTAAGCTGCACCTTCCATATTCTCCTATCCTTCATAAAACACCTTGTCTTCCATAACTTCCCATCTCCACCATGTCTGGAGGAGTTTTCTCCGAGACACTTCAATCCATCACTACTACAAAGCTTACTGAACTTTCCAAGAAGCGCCATCATTTCGAAAGCCAAAAGGATGCTCTCTCCGACAAACTAAGCAATGAACTCGACCAACGAAAAAGGCTCAAGATATTATTGGAAGGTGTGAAAGAAAGCTTCGCAATCACGACCTCAGTTGCGAAAAAGCGTAGTCACGACAGTAACATCAAATTATCTCCGCTTGAACTGCTTGTCAAGAATCTCGAGAAGTTTATCGCACAAGCTGAATATGATCCATCCATCTCCGATAAGACTCTAGAGCAGTGGGAAAAATACTTGGTACGCCACATTGATGTGCAATCATCAAAACACCAGTATGCGACTTTGTATGGCGAGTTGGTTACAGAATGGCTTTCAGCGGAGCAGAAACAGAAAGCTGTGGAAGTTGCCAATGATACTTTGGAAATCGATGAGGAGTTTCAAAAAGTCAAGAAGGAGAGCGTTGCTAGGACTGAGGGACGAGCAAATTGGGAAGATTTGGTCTTTCAACCCTTCGAAACCGATCATAAGGCAATCACGACATACCTGACTACCTTATTTGGAATGGATGGGAAGAATGGGCAAGCGAAGAAAGCCTTGATTGCTCTACGAAAAGAAGTTGAGACATTCGGAAATACCTTATCTGCCCCAGGCCAATTTGATCCTACTGTTTTACGTTGGACTATCAATGGCCTTATATCTTCCGGTCTTCTATCAGAGGAAAAGCGTGCAGCGCTAAAGGATTTCCTTGCCAGTCCCGTCATTCTTACAGAAGTCGCAGATGTTCTGAACATGCGTCTTGCATCCATAGATATCTGGGAATGGAACAGGGACATTGCTGTTGAGCAAAGACGTCACCTTAATGGTACGCATCATATGTTCATTGACGAAGATCTCCTAGAAGCACTGTTCCTTCAATATATTGGTGTTAAATGGTCTGTTTTCTTCAAAAAAGCCTTCACAGGTTTCTCCGATTTCGATGGAGCATGGTCAAAACTGAACAAACCTATTCCCCCAATTGATAAGGCAAGAAGAGATTTCTACCTGGGACCATCATACACCCGTCAGGGAAGTGTTATGGAGAAGCGGGAGGAACTTTATAAATCCATATACTTCATGTCTCAGCTTCCCGATTCGGAACAAGGTGAGCAAGCAGATCAGGACGGAGTCGAAGAAGCCAATTATAATATGGTTGAACTCTCCAGACCGGTGATGTCTCTGAGGCAGGAACCAGCTATGTATCGCCGTAGCCTTGTGCAAACACAGCAAGCACAGCAAGCTCCGCCTCCTGCGCCCAAGAGAAAGAGAGCAAAGATGCAGGCACAGGCAACTGGATTCAATCCCGCTGCAAGTGTACTTGCAGATTTTGATTTTGATTCGTTTCTGAACGCCAATGAAGGGGATTTCGATGATTTGCCAAAAACGCCAATGGAGATCAAGCAATTCATACTTCATTTACTGTCAACTGAGATTATCATTAATACAAAGGTTCATGGCGAGATAAGCTGTGCTCGCTCCGAATTTGAGTCATTTGGTCCATCATTGCCACATTCCACCATTTTCTGTGTTCTCGAGTTCTTTGGTTTATCCGTAAAATGGTCGAGATTTTTTCAAAAGTTTCTTGAAGCTCCACTGAAATTTGTCGATGATGATATATCCGCGGAAGCTCGCATTCGGAAGCGTGGTGTTCCCGGAGCTCACGCTTTGTCTGCTGTTTGCGGTGAAACCATTCTTTTCTGTCTTGATTACGCTGTCAATCAAAGCACAGATGGAGTTCAACTTTACAGAATGCATGATGACTTTTGGATTTGGTCGCCTTCTCACCAATCTGTTGTCAAAGGATGGAATTCAATTCTTCAATTCTCAGAAATCATGGGAGTTACGATTAATAAAGGTAAAACCGGCTCTGTACGCATCACATCTAGTGGATCCAAGCAGCCGATGGACCCTTCTCTTCCTGTCGGAGACATTCGCTGGGGCTTTCTCAAACTGGATCCTACCACCGGCCACTTTATCATTGATCAACCTATGGTCGATCAACATGTTTCAGAACTTCAATCCCAGCTCCGTGATAAGAAAAGTGTCTTCTCATGGATCCAAGCCTGGAATACTTATGCCGGTCGCTTCTTCACCTCAAACTTCGGAAAACCATCGAATTCCTTTGGTCGTGCACATGTTGACGCTATGCTATCAAGTTTCCGACACATTCAAAATCTGATCTTTACCAATACAAACGTGGTTTCATATCTCAAAGATACTTTGAAAGAGAGATTTGGGATCGACAATGTCCCCGATGGATATCTTTACTTCCCAACTAGTCTTGGCGGTCTTGAGTTGCACAATCCTTTCATTGGGCTTTTGCAATTACGAGATGGGGTATATGAAACCCCGGAAACGTTGATGGATAATTTCTTCGAGGCGGAGATTGAAGCATATAGAGTGGCTAAAGATAATTTCGAAAAGAGAGCTCCTCAAGTCAATGTGGCAATGGCGCGTCAGTGGCAACTCGACAATCTCAATCTCCCTGGTCTGCAAGAGTTTATGTCTTTCCAAGAATTCACCAGATATAGAGAAAAATCTGTTGACTCTTGGGAAGGAACTCTAGTTGGGGTCTTTGAGGATCTACTCAAGCAACCAAGCAAAGAATCGGCAGATTGGGATGAGTCTGATATGATTCAGGCAAAGGCAATTGAAGGTGGCTTCTCTTCGGTGTTTGAGGGATTGGATATGGGATATTGGAAATGGGTTGTGAAGCTTTATGGAGAAGAAATGATAGAGAGATTTGGAGGATTGGCTGTTGTGGACAAGGGGTTGTTGCCCACCGGGATGGTTAATTTGGTAAGAAGTGGAAAGGTTCAGTGGCAGGGTTGATTTGGAAACTAGGAGGGATTTTTGGAAAATTCATCTGAAATGATTTAATGAATATTTCTTTGCATAGGTATTTGAATGATGATGAATTACTCAGCGGGTTTTGGAAGAACGATGGTATGGAAAACTAAATTGCTAAAAGAATTTGGAGGACATAGAGTGTATCTCAATTCAACTCGATCAGAAAATGGAGACTATTCAATCTAATTCGAACAATCATTTGAAAAGCTGATTATAGCTACCTAGTTCAATAAGAGAATGCAGAGTTTCTCATTCATTTATGGACTCCAGTGAAAGCACATGTCTTTGGTGAGCCTTCCACTAGTACACCCGCATCCCCTCCCATCCATTATATCCGCAGTAGACAGGGACATCACGATAGCCATACAACAAACCATTCAATACTACGGAATTAAATTTTAATATCCGATACATTCAACAAGTGTTAAAGTCCGCATCATCCTGCAGTCAGTAGTAAGCGCAGAATTTTTAACCGCACTTCGGTCCTCTGCTTACTCCGACATCTTCCAAGGTGTTCGTTGATGCCCGTTGGTGCGAGCGAACCAATCAGATTGAAATATGAGGTTCAGAGGATCGGCAAGTTTGGAGAGAGATTATCCGACTTAGGGTTCATTGTTGTATGATTGCGGTAGTTCACGATTGATCCTTTGAAAGAGGTTGGAGTAGAGATTGGAGATATAAAGATGTAGTGCTAGTGTCTATTCAGATTCTTTTCGTTGCACTTTATATCACAATTCGCTCATGCTTCCTCCATTGATCCTTTTCTACGGACTTTTTACCTTTCGCAAACACCCAAACCCCCTCCAAATCGATAGCGCAGTTGTTCTCATATATATCATCAGAAAATATATATCACTGCCATAATGAGTCCTCCCGCATCAATTGCCCCTCAACCAAATGTTCCAGTCCACTATGTCAAAGCAGAGACAGGGGAGGTCATCACGTTGGGAAATGTCAAATTGAGAGTTTTAGAAGATGGGAGTAGGACTGGTATGTATTTCTTCTTTACGTTTTCTCTTGGACTACGTATAAGTTCCCGCCTGTGTTTGGGTTTGAAGGAACTGGTATGGGAGATGCGTGGAGTTTATCCGTAGTATGATAAGAGAAATATAATAAGAAATTAACAAAAATGATAGACAACCGGATTTCGACCGTTGAGGGCACTCTTCCCGTGGGTCTAAAGGGGCCGCCAGCTCACTGGCACGAGATGCATGATGAATGCTTCTTGGTTACGAAAGGGGGTAGGCTTTCTTATTTTCTTGCTCACTCATTCCCTTCGTCTTCTCGCATCCTACCATCACCTCCCCATGACCCACTACTTCCACTCCAGCTTTACTAACGCCCTCAAGTAATAACCTTTCAAGTGCCCGCCAATCCCTCAACCGGCGAATCCGAGAAGAGAATTGATGCAGGAGTAGGGGATTATGTGGTTGTGCCTCCCAGAGCTCCTCACACATTTAGCAATGAGACGGATGAGGAGGCGAAATTTGTTAATACTTTTACTCCGGTATGTTTTAGTTTTTACATGGCTTGTGTTTTATCGCTACCTGTGGTTCTTGCTTTAGGGAGGGGCTTTATTGGGAGAGAATGATGGAGTATAATTGGAAACTTAAAAGGGGAGAAAAGGAAGAGGAGGGGAAAAGATGGGAATTATATGGGTAAAAATTCGACTGACGAGAACCCAGGCATTCTACATCCATTACTTCAAACTCCTGGCTAAGATGATGGAAGAAGGAAAAGAATTGACTCCAGAGATGAACATGGCAGCTATGGCCTATTGTGCTACGATTCCCGTGCCAAGGAGGAACTGAGGTGACGTCTTTGAGTACATGTTTCGGAGGTTCGGATTCTGGGGATCGTGGTCTCTCGGTTGTGGAGAATCTATTATTTGATGAAGTTGAAGATTGTTTCAGAAAAATTTACGGGGTTATCAATGATGGCTATGACTTGGAAACTGTAAACTTAACAGACTTCTCATATACATTCTGATTCTTTACGTGCATGGCTTCTTTAGACCATATCCAGCGGCGGTATTGGAATCAAGTGACTTCAAATTCCTCATCAGCGATTCAAGTTGTTCTCACTTATATCATATCATCTCGATTAGAGGAAAAGCTTGCTTTATACTTCACAAAGAGGTTATCACGAGTCGAACTTAAATAGTACGAGTATACAACAAGACTATACTCCAGATATTCACTTAGACCCCATCTAGCGCAAGTACATACTATATAAATCGAAAACCTAAACCAACGTCCAACCACAAGAATACTTCCTTTCAAGAATGGACTGAAACCTTTATGTAGAAAGGGTCAACTGGAAGCCAGCACAAAAAGATCGTGCAAGTTGGGCTTAATTATTGAATCGCAATTTTCCGAATCCGCCGTGGTAATTGTCATTGTCGACAGAGAGAACACAATATGCTTGAGGATGGGAGTTCGCCGTCACTGGGAGAGATCATTGTCGCGATACTGTTCCATAGGTACTTACCGCAAGTAATTATCTTCGTGTAAATGACAACATGATTCTAACGTATCCAGATATCTCACATTCCAGATCCTCAATACGAGAATCTAAGCAAGAGGCAGTTACCGCTCCAGTGAACACAAATTTCCATCTCAACCTCCATTCGCTAACTACGGAATTCTTCCCATCACAACCATTGCAGCTCTAAAATCACGAGAAGTCCACCCAATTTATACACGGTGATTCACTCGGCTATTTCTCCATAACACTCTCCATTTCCTTCCGCCACACTTCGCGTCAAGAGTAACTTACATGTAAAATCACCACTCGCTCCGAAAGCCAAAATTCGCAATAATTCATCTGCACAACTCCCATTCTCCCTCTGTCCCCCAATATGCTCACCCCGCAGGAGTATAAAATCCCTTTTGCACCCCAGCTTTCAAGATCCATCCCGAATATATGACATCAACCAAGCCTCTCAGGACCGTTTTTTGCTTTAAAACTACTCTATTCTCAAGCTCAAGAGAAGGATTCAACATCACTAAACAGTATAATCATTCAAGATACAGAGTACATATCATATTTCCTTTGATGAAAATCTTAAAATGTGACAATAAAACTTCCCGTTATGAACAACAGTATTCGAGGAGGTAGAGTCGACTCGACGGTCACGATTAAAAATGACGATGAGGGAAATGAAATGTAAGAAGCTAATCCCACACACATGAATATGCGCCATATTTTCAATTCTCGAATTCAGAATATATTCCCATGATTGCTGAATAATTTCTATCTTGAACTGGACATGACACTTTGAAAAACCGAAACCACATGCTTTACTTTATATAGGTACCTAGGTATTCAGCATCAGAAACTTTCGCATCCTTCCGTCACCGGATGTGGTAAACGATTCGATCTCAGATCACCATGTCCCATTAGCATCACAATCGACTTCCATTCCTTGTGTCGTCACCACCACCACACCGCGCATCGCGCTTCTCACGTATAAACCCGTCTACATTTCCGCGAGTGCCCCTTCCCTGTTGGTCGCAAAGTTGACTCCCTTATCAACGTAGAGTATAAATTCCCATCAACCACCTACCTACTAGGTACCTACCCATCATCCCCGCATAAATACACAAGAACCAGATCATAAGTCCAAAGTATTGTAAGATCTTATATAATACAGACATCTCTTCAGATTCCACGAAACCTCGTCAATCAAACTCAAACTCAAACTCAGACTCAAACTCAAACTCAAACTGAAACTCAAACGAGGCAGGTAATCTTCACATATTACTTATCTAATAATAAGTTGTAAGATTACCAAACCAGAAGTACCTAAGTAAATCAGCATATTACTAAACCAACCCATCATCATCAACAACAAAACCCTTTCCCAAGAAGAGATGATACCTATTCTCACCACAAGACTGCTTCCCATCCTCAATTCTCGAAATCGAAATCGAAATCGAAATCAATATCAACCACAAACCTCAGATAGGATAACCCCCCCTCCCCCCTCTTTTCTTGCCCCCAAACCCAAACCCATCTTCAACCTCTCCTCTCCTCTCCTCTCCCCTCCCCTCCCCCCCTCCCCTCTCCTATAAAAAACGCACGAAAAACACACGAAAAATACAAGAATAAGAATAAGAATAAAAATAAGAATAAAAACAATAAAAAATAATAATACCAACATAAAATCGCCGTAGAATCATCACATTCATCTATCCATCTATCCCATCCATCCATCTATCCCATCCATCCATCCATCCATCTATCCCATCCATCCACCCCCTACTAACAAAAACTAGATATTCACCATTAATAATCATTACGATTTATTAAAGTACCTAGGTACTGCTAGATATTTGCTTTTTTAACCTTGACGATTTCCAAAACATTTCTCTTTCTATTAATTGATATTCTGATTCGAAAATTTAAAGAGAGGTAGATAAAGATAGAGGATTTTCACTGATTTTCATATCAACTGGTCAAAAACACAGGGAAAAAAACATTGTAAAACTACTAGTCGATGAATATAAATATACACGATATCAACCGCGTGCGAAAAAGTTGAATACTAGGTATTTTCTTTCTCATTTTTATTTAATCTCTTCTCTAGAATTTTCTAAACCTGGATGCTGGAAAAAACCCCCCAAAAAACAAAAACTCGCTATGCAGTACGCAATACAAAAGACCAAGCTATGCTAATATCTATGACGTTTCATTCCGTGTCATGAATCATGATAAAATGCTCTCCATCGTAAATCGATAAATTATTCATCGTCCCTGCCAGACCCATCTTTTCCAAAAATTATTACCACCTCATTCTTCTCAATGAAGATCCTTCGTCCTCTCCTCTGCCTCACTCATCCATTTCTCCAACTTCCCTTGATCCCTAACCTTGAAACCCACCTTGAATGGATAAGGATCTGTTGTCAAACTAGTTTTAACTGCATTACATTCCAAAGCATCCAGGATCGGCCTATCCTTTGGATCTTTCGGAGCCACAATTTGAAAGGCAGTGAACAATCTAATAAAAGCAGTGAAGAGTTCTCTATTCGCAAGATGTGAACCTGCACACATGCGAGAACCGGCACCGTAAGCATAGTGAGGTGTACCGCCGCCTTCGAGATTATCAAGATAGCGATCAACGGAGAAGGTATTGGGGGATTTGAAGTGGGTAGAATCGTAGTCAGCGGCCCATGCGTTCTAAAGAAGCGTTAATATGAGTCGGAAGTCTTTGAAGTTAAAAAGGAAGCTTACCATGTAAAAAGTAGTACCAGCTGGAACAGTAGCCCCGTTGTATTCAATATCTTTGATACTGGTTCTTGGAAGACAAATAGGAATAACAGTGAAGAATCGAAGAACTTCGCGAACGAAAGCAGTAACATATGGAACTTTTTCTTCAACAAGACAACGTTCCCATGCATCTCCATCTGGGTAAACCTTCATAATTTCTTCATATGCTCGTTGTTGAATTTCTTGACCGTGTTCAGAGGAAAGATATGCAATACCCATGATCAAGTTACCAGGAACTGTATCGAGACCAGCAGAAACCATTGTTAGACAGATGGATTTGAGTTCATCTGAGGCGGGTTAGTGTGTTACACAATTGATAGATCTCAGTAAACTTACTCTCATTCAACTTTGCATCAGGATCCTTGATAATGTTTCCAGTAATACAAGGATTGTCTGTTCCTTCATCGATTTGTTTCTTGAGTTTGTTCAATAAGAAGTTCAAGTATTTGTCTCTTCTTTCTCTATATTCGATAGCCTCGGTGTTCGACTTTGGTAACAATCTCAGTAAGGGAATGTAATCCTGCCAGTTATTGCTCGTAGATCTGAAATTGCTAACAGCTCTTTCCACATCACAAATTTCCTGAAGTAAATCCCTGTCCTTGACTTCGTGAAGTCTTGATCCATAGTTCAATGTTAAAGAAGTGTTGAGAGCAAATCTTTGAAAGTAAGAGATAGGATCGATATCAACTTGACCGTTCTGACTATCATTGAGTAATTCTCTGATGGAAACCTTAGACTCAAGATCGATGATTGGCATATAAGATTGAACAGCCGGACGATTCAGAGCAGTAGCTGCAGCCTTTCGTCGTTGTTTGCAAGACTCATCCCAAGGAGAAGTACCAATGGTGAAACCTTGAGAAGTAGACACGACACTATGGAATGTATGAAGAGTAGGACGAGAGATCAAAGCCGATTGATTGGTAACCCAGAAATGGCGGACCGCATCGAAAGTGTTGACGAATACAATTCGCTATTTACCATTAGTGAGACATTTCCGCGGAGATGGTGAGATGTCTTACCCTATTTCCCAATCTTACTTGGAAGACAGCACCATACTTTTCAGCCAATCTTTTGGCTACCAATGCATGAGAGACACCAAATTCTAGAAGACTTCCAAAGAGAGGGTATCCAGGAATTTCCGGTAGATTCTGAATCTTTGGGGTATCTGTGCGATTGAGGTATCGAACAATGAAGAAAACCGTGGCGATAATCGCAATGCCTATGGTTTCAGGAGACATTGTGGTGATGTAGATGATATTGACGAAGAGAAGGAGGAGGAGGAGGAGGAGGAAGAGGAGGAAGAGCAAAGTAAGACAGTCAATGTGAATGAAGGTAAGAGTGTAGAAGAAATGGACGATATATAATGAAGTCCAAGCAATAAGATTCTATTCCATGTCTCATCTGTGAGCCCATTTTTCCAAACTTGACCTTGCGGAGAATGAGTCCCAGTTTCCAGGCTTGACCGTACGAGCTGTAAGATATTACCAAGTTCATCGGGAAATCGTGAATGCATCTTCAAGTTTGAGAATAATGGATGGTGATTGGTTCATGGTGAGAATGTGTGGAGAGATGGGACCCGATCGTACAGCCCCAGATGTTTATATTCCGCGCGGGTTCCCTTCCGTGCCTGAAAATATGGAGATGAGATCCAGAGTGAAGAAAGACTTGAAAGCATAATGATCAATCATGAAGTTTGTATGGAGCGAAGGTTGAGTTAGTCTAGAATCATCTGAATTGACTTTGTTCTGCAACTTTAGTGCAGATGGTCACGACGGAATCAATTCCGTTTGAAGAAAATGGTGAATGAAGAATTGTGATGACTAATCTTGGCTGTTCATATTCACCCCGCATGCGGAATGGATTGATTTGCTGACCCCGATGTTTTGGAATCCTATCGGCTGTACGCGGGGAAAACAACTTCGTCATGAGCGGTATAACAATTCATGGAATGTTTTGCTCGATTGATAAAGATTCAAAAAGGATTTCGCAAACTTAATTTTAAATTTAATATCTTTCACAGCTTTCACACCTTCTCAAATATCCCAAGCCATTTCGAACAATAAATTAATTCCATATATACCATCACAGGCAATTCGAAATGCCCGTCACAAAATTCAATACACCGGAGAAGTATAAATATCAAAATGGTTTCGGCTCATATCATGAGTAAGCTTATATTCACAACCCCTTCATCACTTTTCGCAATTTTTCTAATGCTTTCGCAGATCCGAAGCTGTCGAAGGTGCTCTCCCTATAGGTGCCAACTCTCCTCAAAAGCCTCCTTATGGTCTGTACGCCGAAAAGCTGTCCGGTACAGCATTTACCGCCCCCCGACATGAAAACCAACAATCATGGCTCTACCGAATTCTCCCAGCAGCATCGCATCAACCTTTTACTCCTCGCGAGACCTCTTCCTACAACACAAATCCAGAAGGAAACAAATTACATCAAATACCAAATCAACTAAGATGGGATCCATTCGATCTAGATGAGACAGTGGATTGGGTACACAGTCTGAAACTGGTAGCTGGAGCCGGTGATCCAACATTGAAACATGGAATTGGAATCTTTATCTTCGCTGCCGGAAAGAGCATGGACAAGAACCAAGCATTTTACAGTGCCGATGGAGACTTCTTGATCGTGGCACAACATGGAGTTTTAGACATCCAGACCGAGCTCGGAAACCTACTCGTTCGACCAAATGAAATTTGTGTTATTCCTCGAGGAATTAGATATCGAGTTGAACTTCCAGAAGGACCTGTTCGAGGATATATATTGGAATTATATTCAGGACATTTCCAACTTCCAGAATTGGGACCAATTGGTTCCAATTGTTTAGCCAACGCGAGAGACTTCCAAGCTCCAGTAGCTAACTTTGAACAAAACACCAATGGTGAATTTAAGATCTTGTCAAAGTTCAATGGACACCTCTTTGAAGCCACTCAAACACACACACCATTCGATGTAGTAGCTTGGCATGGACTCTACTACCCATACAAATACGATCTCGGTCGTTTCAACACCATCGGCAGTATATCCTTTGATCATCCCGATCCCAGTATCTTTACCGTCCTCACTGCTCCTTCCGATCATGTCGGTACCGCCATTGCGGATTTCGTCATCTTTCCTCCACGCTGGCTCGTAGGCGAAGATACATTCCGACCCCCCTGGTATCATCGCAACACCATGTCTGAGTTTATGGGTCTCATCGGTGGCGAATATGATGCAAAGACAGGAGGAGGTTTCCAACCCGCAGGCGCTTCTCTACATAATATTATGTCAGCTCATGGTCCTGATGCAGGTACTCACGATAAAGCATCGAATGCCCCGCTCAAACCGGCAAAGGTTGGAGAGGGAAGTATGGCGTTTATGTTTGAGAGTTGTTTGATGGTGGGGGTGACGGAGTGGGGATTAAAACAATGTAGAAAGGTACAGGAAAATTATAATGAAGAAAGTTGGACTCCCTTGCCGGCTCATTTTAAGATTCCCGCAGGAGTCAAGAAAATTAGTCATTTGGTTTCGGGGGAGATTGAGGGCGTTCTCGATATCGGAAAGAGTATTGGTGGTGAGGGAGCAAAGAAGGAAATTAATGAAGGGGCTTTGCCGCATTATACTTAAGGGTGAGGGGGTAGGTCGTTTCAAACGACATTCTTATATGCGCGTTATCACGAATTTATGAATAGATATACCATTATCAGGTTATTACTTATCGTCATATCATATCATCATATCATATCATGGCATCCTAAATCATACCATACATACATACATACCCTACATACCACATCATACATATCATGCAATCGATCAACCAATCAATACACCCATCATATAAATAATCTGATCTCGTTCAATTCAAATCAATCAATTCAATCTAAATCATCACCTCACCTCAGTAACCTTACTGAAAACGTAACCTAAAATCTGAATACAGAATATTGAACAGAACCTGTACCCGAACCTCGTACTAATATAGATGTTAATAGATATAAATATAGTCTATGCTAATCTAGAGGTAATTCAGATGGATGGATGGATGGGTGGGTGGATGGATGGATGGATGGTATAATGGTATGATGGTATGATGGTAGGTAGATCAACCCCGCAAAGTATTGTGTTTCCGATGTTTCCGTGGTGGATTGAATTGGGTGTGAGGGAGGGGTATGAGGGGAGGGAGGGAGTAGAGAGAAGGGTGATAGAAGGGTGATAGAGGGGTGATAGAGAGGGGGATAAAGAGGTAATTATTTGAAATCTTGATATAAATTTATAATAAATATGAATATAGAAATGTAAATATAGAAATATGGATATAGAAATATGAATATAGAAATATGAATATAGAAATATAGATATAGAAATATAGATATGAATATATAAATAGAAAATCAGATATCTACGAGTAGATAGATTTGAGATATTATATATATATATATATATATATATACTATATATATTATATCATATAGATTATAAGGTTACCTATTCTTATAGGATTTTTGAGGTATATAAGATTATATATCCGAGTATATATATATTCGAGTACGAGTATATATGTATATATATATATATCCGAGTATATACGATATATATATATATATAAAAGAAGACCTCGTGATCTGATATCTACGTAGCGAGGAAATTTGGGGCGAGAAGAAGGTATATAATATATATATAGTGTGACTTTGAGTATCTATCTGGGGGGGGGGTTGAGTTTTGAGTCTTGAGTTTTGAATTTTGAAGTGGGGGTTTGGGGGGGATGGGGGAAGGGGGCTATTCGTAGGAGAAAAAACAGGCGGAATTTGACAATTTAAATCTTTGTTAAAATCTTCTAATTTAATTGAATAATAAATCATTTTAAAATGATTTCTATAAATTCAAAAAGATCAAAAGAATATTTAGCTCTTTATTGTTTAGGTGATATTTCGAAATTTTATTTTATATAATATTAGAGGAAAGTAATTGAATGATATTATATCGTAGAAGTGGTCGAATCCCGCCTGTTTTTTCTCCTGCGAATAGGGGGGGTGAGAGGGGAAGATGCGGTGGTGGGGGGTGAAGAGGTATGGATTGGGAGTTTTGATGTTTGTATTTGTGTTTGTATGATTGAGGGGATGGATAAGGGGAGGGGAAATGAATGAATGGATAAGTGGATATTAGGTATATACAGAGAGAGAGATGAATAACGCGAAGGGTTTAGCATTAAGATTAATGAGTATGGTATGTATGGGATGTTGTGTACCTAGTATTTTCTTTTATTTGCTATTCGGTAGTGAAAAGGAGATATTATTGATGTTTGATGTTTGATGTGATGTTGTATTCCTTAATATTTTGATATGATGTGATTTATACATATCGGTACCTACATACATATTTATCGTAAGATATCTACCCATATCCATCTCTTCTCTACGTATCTACCTACCATATCTTTCCATTGGTATGGATGATATAATTAGCAACCCGAAGGAAATATACAAGATATCTATCTCCATACCAGGTCCTCTACAAAGTACTCTCTACTGTCCTCATACCCAGGCCAACCAACCATTAAACTTTCCTCATCTCCATAGCACAATAGCCAGAAACCAAATGAATACCTACTCCGTACGAGTAAAATACCTCAATCACATTCCAAGCATTGCGTTACTTCCCTAACTCAATCAAGCATGACCATCTTCTTATTTTCGCTGGTAGACTTCCGGTCTTGCTGGCTTGCATATGATTTGATGGTGCTGGGATGGAGGGAAAGTTTAAATACGAATGAGGAGAGGAAATGCAGAAAAGACCGACCTAGGTAGTATCCTGAGGTTAGATAGCTATCCAGAATTGGAATTAGAATTTGTGAATGCATGGTGGTCGGGGATTTGGTGCGGTTGGATGATTCGATGGCGTGTGTGGTGGTGAGATGTTGATGATACGTAGGGAGGTACGTTGTTAGTGGCATTTTACCCCTCACGAAGAAACCAATCGAAGGATTGTACAACCCCTCTTTTGAGGAAAGGGATTGAGTGGTTGATTGGGTGTGAGTTGGATGAGATGGGATGGGATGGGATTGGATTGGATTGGATTTCAGTCAATTGATTTCTTATTCTTTTTGTGTTTTGGTATCGATCGATGCAGTGCAGTACAGGACAGTTGTATGATGATCAATTAAAATAAGTACGAGGTATATTCTCAATTCACATTTACCATTCTCGCCATTTCAATTGCAATTCCAATTCCAGTACACGTGATGCAATAAATTGTATCAATCCATATCCTCAATCAGTATGACGACGCATCAAAGGAATGAGCTGATCAAAACATACATGACGTGATAAGAGTCAGCAGATACCATGGGCGAAACCTGGGGTATGACCCACTTCCCCAGTTTTGAGGGTAGAGAGGGTCGGAACTTCGCTTTGCCGGACAAGGGAGTGATTGGGGAGACTAGGCTTCTTTGGGTGTGAGATTTCAGGGGAAGATACTACATGGGGAATGGAGGGGATTTTGATATGAGGGATGTGGATATTTTGATGTGGAATGGAGGAATGTGTGAAATGAAGGGATGGTGTGAAATGGAAGGGAACAAGACGATTGAAGATTATGT
Organism: Botrytis deweyae; assembly: GCF_014898535.1. NCBI lineage: Eukaryota > Fungi > Ascomycota > Leotiomycetes > Helotiales > Sclerotiniaceae > Botrytis > Botrytis deweyae. The sequence continues at coordinate 2,042,789 of NW_024066211.1, forward strand.
ACTCGTATGTTTGATTGATTTCCTATGAAGTGGGATTTGAAGTGTGAGGTGAGGTATCGTGTGAGGTATGATTAAAGCGGTTCAAGGTGAAGTGTGAAGTGTGATTTGAAGTATGATTCAAAGCACAATCAAAGTACAATTCAAGTACAATTCAAGTATGATGGAAGTAATAGAATGAATCAAAACAATCTTGACAAATGGAAACTACCAAAATCCTAATCATGTCCGAGGTACAAGGTTTCCTCCATGAATTAATTCCTTCTGGTTGGAAATATAATTATTCCCTCTTTTTGATTCGGATAACCTCAACCAATCACCTGTCGGTTGTGTGACTTCTTGTCTATTTCCCCTCATTTGAAAATCTAATGACCTCCTCCTCCCTCCCTCCTTTGTTATTCCCTCCCCATCAAAACTCACTCACACTTTCAAATCATTCAAATATCGATACATTGACTTCTTCGTACCTGAATCCATCACATCACATCAAACAATTTACAATCTACACTCTACAATCTACATCACTTCATCTTTCTTGATCTTCAATTCATCAAAGAAAGTCTCTTTTCAAGCTACACAACTTCCAAATAACCATCGTAGTTATTTGATCCAAACATTCCAACATTGTCTTTGTCTCTCGATATTGATCGTGAGATATCGTATCACCTACACTTTTACTCCATCAAGTAAAACAAACAAACCTCCCTTCCTTCCAATCATGTCTGCCGATACAGCAACTCAACCCATCAATACAGCAAACGCTGGTAAAGATGCTGATCCCATACCTTTAACCAAGGTTGATTCTGCAGTTCAAGGATTATCGAGTAGTCCTACTGATGAGAAGAAAACCATGGGTCATCGGAGAACAAGTTCAAGTGCTCCTGGTGTGTGGAATATTAATGACTTGGGTATGTGATCTTTTCTATGGTATTCCCTTCTTTTAATTGATGAATACATGCTGTCCTGCTTGATATGCAGTCTTACTTGATAATGAAGACATACTAACAATATCAATAGAGAAAGAGGGAAAGGAACTAGAGATTGCGAAAGAAACTCAAAAGCTGAACTGGTATGTACTCTTACCCCACTTCATCACCTATATCTTCACATCTACATGATTCTTATGAATGATGGCTGATGATATTTGTACCCTCTAGGCGTATAAATAAATCACCAATGACTCTTGAGGATCCGGAAAAGGGTTTCCTCAAGAAATCTCTCACTACACCACCCGTCAAGAAGATTGATTTACATTTCCCACTGGGATTGGAGGTCACTGCGAGAAATATGAAGGGTGTTACAATTAAGGATGCAGTAGATGCTATTTACAAACAATTCCGTAAGAAGGTATGTTACCCCTTTGCATTTCTCCCTCATTTCTCCGCTCCATGATCAAATCTTATATTCTTCAACTGCCATCCTCTCAACATCAATATACTAACAAATCTTCATCACCAGGCCGATGATGAACTAGAAACTCCCGTCCTCGCAGGATTTGAATGGGATAAAGATGAATCGTGGACTCGGCTCATCGTACACTGCAAGAAAGAAGGAGCACCACAACCCAAGAAGAAGAGTAAGAAGGCCGGTAAAGAAGGAGAAGAATTGTAGTTTCCCCACACTACACTTCCCTAACTACACCTCCCTTTCTGCACTACTCGTAGACTACACTTGTTGTTCGAATAGAGCATTGATGGCGTGCGTGATTATGGATGGATTTTGCTTTGCTTTGCTTGCTTGCTATCTAGGGAATTGATGAATTTTTTGCTTGGGATATGGATGGATGGATGGATGGATGGATGGATGGCTTCGGATATGGTATTAGGTGGTTACCATGATATTCTTCTCTCTCTCGCCAATCATGGCTTTACAATACATTGACGTGATATTTATTGAGCTAGCTGGCATGCTATGCTATCATGAGATGATCAGAGTCTGGAAGATGTTGACTGGCTGGTAGATTTGTATACTAGTTAGGAATTCAATACTTTGACTCCTGTTTCTTTCTTTTTTTTGTGTGTGTTTTTGAGGATGAGTTGATCCTTGGTGTATGAATTGAATTGAATTGAAATGTGATATCCAGCTGGAGTCCAGTATGTATTGATGTGTACACTTACCTAGTATTTCTCTTTAATTCCAGAGGTTGTTGGAGGGAGAATTTTGCTTGGTGGTGTGGGGTAAGCAAGTGAATGATTAGCGGGTAAGGGAATTGAGAATTGTGGTTTATTAGCCGATTGATCGTTGTTTGAATCTGATAGGGTTGGGATTTATTATATATTTGGGATTAAATTTGTTTATTACGAATTTGAATTCTTGAGTGATTTGTGGGTGATTTTGAGTGATTTGTAAGTGATTTGTTTGTTATTTAGGGGGTTGTTTTTTATAGATTGGGTTGGAATGAGTTGGGTTGGATTGGACTTGGTGAGGAGAGGAGGAGAGGAGGAGAGGAGGAGAGGAGGAGAGGAGGAGAGGAGGAGAGGAGGGGAATGAGAATGGTTTGGGGTTTGGATTGGAGTTTGGATTCGGGTTTAATAAGATGGGGGAAGAAGAGAAAGAGAAGGGAGAGAATAGAAGGGAAGAGGAGAGGAATAAGAATGATTTGAGTTTGGATTTGGGTTTGGATTGAATTGGGGTTTGGATTTGGTTTTGATAAAAAGAGGGAAGAAAAGAAAGGAAAGGGAGAGAATGGAGAGAAAGAGAAGAGGAATAAGAATAGTTTGAGATTGAAGTTTGAATTTAAATTAGATTAGGATTTGGATTTGATAAGAAAAAGAAAGAAAAAAAGAGAAAGGAGAGAATAAAGAAAAAAAAAAAGAGGAATAAGAATGATTTAGATTCGGATTTGGGTTTGGATTTAGATTCGGATTTGGGTTTGGATTTAGGTTTGGATTTGGATTCGGGTTTAATAAGAGGAGAAAAGAAGAGAAGAGAAGAGAAGGGAGAGAATGGAGGGAAGGAGAAGAGAAGGGATAGGGATAGTGATGGGATGGAAGAGATAAGTAGGAGGGGGTATTTGAGGAGTTTGAAATATCTATGTGATGTTGTGATGAATTTGGATTTGACTCTGGATCTGAGGCAATTGAAGGAGTATAGGCAGGGGAGGGGGAGGGGGAGGAATGTGGATTTAGATTGGAGGTGGGAGGTGGGAGGGAGAGAGGAGAGAGGGGAGGGGGAGTGGAACAGGAGAGAGATGGAGAGAGAGGGGATTGGAGGAAAATGGCTAGCGAATGAGGGGGTCAATAAGAGGAATGAGAAAAATGGATGGATGCATGGGATGGATTGTGAGATGAATATATCTGTATTTGGAGAGCTGGTTGAGTGGGGAGGGGGGAATTGGTATGGAGAAGAGAAGAGAAGAGAAGAGAAGAGAAGAAGTAGAGGGAGGGATTGAAGAAGATTGATAGAAGGGAGTAAATGAATCGAATAGATGATTTGGGATAAGAGTGAGATGGATGGAGGGGGGAAAGGATTGTGGTGTGGTGTGGTATGGTATGGTTAATGTGGTTTTAATGTATAGTTGTGGATGAGATGGAAGGGATAGGTGGAAGGATAGGTGGAAAGAAGGAGGTGAAGGTGAAGGTTAGTGAGTTGGATGGGAGCTGGGAGATTGGGAGATGGGAGATGGGAGATGGGAGATGGGAGATGGGAGATGGGAGATGGGAGATGGGAGATGGGAGATGGGAGATGGGAGGGATTGAATGGGAATTTGAATGGAAATTTGTTTTTATGGGTGGGACTGGTAAGAGGGTGAATGGGGTAGATGATGTAGAGAGGGGGAGAGGGGGATAGTATAAGGAAGGGAGGAAAGGGAAGGGAGAGAGAGATGAATAGGAGGGGGTATATAGATGGAGTGGATAAGTTTGAGTAATTTAAATAATAGAAAGAAAGAAGAGAATGTAAGGTTGGAGATTTGAATAAAGATTTGAATAATAAGGAGGGGATGAAGAGAGAGGATAATATTAATTATTCAGTATTATAAAGCGTTAAAATCTATAATAGATAGAGATATTTAATTAATAATTATTTTGATATAAAAAGTATTAGTTTTTGAATCCACTTTATAATAATATTCTTTCGCCTTTGATTTTCGAATAAATCTTTTTTTTTCTAAGACTTATAATCTTCGAATCGCTATAGATACTCAGCTTTTAATTTAATAAAATTTTTAATCCCCACCCCTCCCTTTCTATTATTCGATTTTCCCTCCCCCCCATCCATTTATGATTTCCCTCTGTAATACTGTTTATTCATTTAATATCAAATTTCAAAATGAATAAACTTTGATATAAAAAAGTATAAAAAAGTACTTCATATATAGACTCGATATTTAATAAAAATATAATCTTGTATATACTCTATACTTCTTATTTCTAGAGATTATTATAATTATTATATCTTGTATTTGAAATTCTCGACGAAAAGATATATAGATAGATAGATAGATAGATTATTCTTAAATTCCATCCCCGGATAATATCTATAAAGAGGTTCTCGAACTACTGATAGTGGGTCTGGAAAATCCACTGTAATATGACGCTGGCATGTATGATGTATGAAGACTCCACTTTCTTCCTGTTTTCCTATAGGTACTTGTCGTGCTAGATGAGGAGTGAGGATTGGTGTGTTGAGGTTTGTATTGTAATCTTCGTATACCTAGTGTAAGTGATATACGAATATGTATTCGGAAGTGAGAAGGGGAAGAGTAGTATAATAGGAATGAATGAGCAGGGACTCGGGAGGTATCATACGAGGAAGGGATAATTGAGGGATTGTAAGTCTTACCTTGTGTTTATTGATTTCTGAATGATCGGAATAGTCGGTTAGATGCGGTTATTTCTTGATATATATTTGGGAGTGTCATTGAGATGGTAGGTGGTAGTTGGTGATTGTTGATTGGATCTTGTTTTCTTTGTTGGGATTGCTGATGGGATTGCTGATCTATGAATTCATGGTTTGGAGGGGAGATGGATGGAAACTCAGATGTTTCTGTCTGTGTATGATTGGACATTTGATGATCTTGTCTGCGATGGAGTAGTATTGATGTCTACTTTGTAAGATTACAAGACAAGTTCATGATTCTGTCTATAATATGAGAGTTGGATAAACAGATCGGGAGTAGTACTCTGGAGTAGTATGAAAAGCATGATTCCAAATTTCCAGCAGTACGTGAATATGTGAATGCTTTGACGTTCTCATCAAATTAGACCATGATTTTTGGATGTCGACAATGAAGCTATTGAAAGCTTGAGGAAGATCTTATAGGGGATTAATTATTAAGATAGTACTTAAATAATGATCATCATACTGCTCAATACATAATATTGGTGATGGGTTTGTCAAGGACGCTCGGGAAGCTGAAAAATAAACAATTACCTGTACGTAGAAGGTCCCTGGCGATAGTCAGTACCCACATTCTAATAAGCCCACAGCCCACTGAAACTCGCAATGTTCACCGCTTCGGATAAGATCACGATGATGGATGGGTATTCTCCGAGTGATCATTCGAGGTGTCAAGTATTGGATTTGAGTACTCGGTAGATGAGTTGGTAGATGAATTGGTAGATGAATTGGTAGATGAGTTACGGATAGATGGCGTGCCGGTAGATGAAGTCTCGGTAGTTTATACAAAGTATAGTAACGAGGAGTTTTCCGGATCTATTATCAATAGGTCGAGTAGCTTGGTTCTTTCTTTTGCCTTTGTTCAAGGGATATGGTAGCTGCCGTGCTCTTGTACTATCGTATCTCGTAGCCTTGGTTGACCTCTTTGACTCGAGAAGGGGGATTTGGAGGAATGAGAAGGGGAAGTTGATGTTGATGTTAATTGATGTGTAGGTATATGTTTAACGATGGGGTGTAGATGTATGTAGATGTAGATGTATATGTATATATATATATATATTTGTGTGTGTGTAGATGTAGATGTATATAGATATAGATATAGATGTAAATGTATATCATTTGAGATTGTCTCGCTCATTCTCATATTCTTCATCTTAAACATCACGTGTAACATAATCTTCCATCATTCCCTTTCCTTCCCTTTCCTCTCCTCTCCTTCCCTTACCTCGAGCCTTACCAAGTACGTCCTACCAATTATCCTTGTCTGCCTTGTCTTGTTGGTTCATAACTTCTTCCCTCTCTCTACACTAAATTTCCCCGCATACGATAAAAAATCCGGTCAAGGGCAATCCGTCAACTCTCATTTGTTAGAAAGTGACTATCGAACTGGACTGGATTGCCATTTTCTAACAAGTCCCAGTCAAATAACCTTTCTAAAAAAAAACCTCGTCGACTCAACTAAAAACTTAATAAAAACTACTTCCAACATCTCCGGCCAAATGCGCAAAGACATATATTCCTCCTCCTGACTTTCAATGTGATAATGAACATACTTGAATCACAAGTTAATGATCTAAATTATATCGCAGAGTCTCCCATTGCCATCCCGGTCTTTGATAATATGAATGGTCAACAACAGCAACAGCAACTACAGTCTTCGGAATCACCCGCGGATACTGGGGCTCAGAGCGGAAAGAAGAGAAAAAATGATGCGGGTGAGGGAGGCGACGCAACGTTGAATGGAAATAAGGAAGGCACTCCACATACAAGGGCAAAGAGAAATAGATATATATCTATTGCTTGGTACGTTACCTTTTCTTTTCTTGCCTTTCTTGTGTTCTCTTTGTGTGCATGTGCATGTCTTGATGTGGTTGCTTTGCATCCTGCTTGAGTTTCACTTGCTTCTGGGTTGCTTTGATGGAAATGCGCCCGAGGAAATCCAAAGGGGGGACCGAAACCCGACTCTACCTGCAGACAACCTTACACATGGGATAATTTGAGGACGGAATTTCCATTGCATGATACTAATTCATATACTGACATAGTAACGAATGCAAACGAAGGAAAATCAAATGTAATGGAAATACACCATGTCAAAGATGCGGAAACCTCAACCTCGAATGTCAATATGCCCCGAATTGTTGTACCAATGGCTTCAAGGAATCGGAGGAGTTTCGTCGAATGAATTCACAAATTTCCCTATTACAAGAACAAGTGGACAATCTATATTCGACAATAAATGCCATGCGCCAAGGTGGCAGCGGTGGGGGTGGTGATGGAAGCATATCCTATGGCGCATCATCAGAAAGATCATTGTCGATATCGCAACAATCCGCAGTGCAAGGACTTTCTCCCTTGAGCTTTCATCATAAACCTATACCTAGGCATCCTTCATTTCGGGGACCGACCAGTTCCGCTTTTGGTCTAGATGTGGCTAAAAACACGCTTCATAATATGGGATATCAATCATTGGCAGAAGAAGGCATCGCTACTCAGGATCCGACTCCGGTACCGTCACCAGCTCCATTACGACCAAGAGCATTGCCATCCATCAATATGAATGGTGTTCGAGCTCCAGATCCATTGAGAAGTGTAAATCGAGAAGAAATGATTCGACTGTGTAGGGTATATGAAGAAGAGATGGGTCTGATGTATCCTGTTGTGGATATAGAGGAATTAATCACTCATGGTTCCAACCTTTTTGAATTCATTGATGCCGCGGTGAGGAATGGCCTTGCCACATCCAATAATCCTCAAGGTATTAATGATAACAATTCTTGTATGTTGAAGACTATCATGGCTATCTCAATGATCACAGAGGGAAGTGGGCAAAGTGACTTGGCCTTCAGATTATTCGAGAGTGTTAGAGAGCCTGCGGATCGTGCATTGCATGATGAATTTGTGGAGGTTAAAAGCTTGCCATTCTTGGTACTCGTGGTGAGTTATGGAATTTTGTTTCTTGCCCCTTGTTTATTTTTGTATGTTGTGTTTGCTTGGATAATGTGGAGGTTAAAGGAAATCACAAACTCTAGTGAGTAAGGATTTGAGAGAAGTTTCTCTTGTTTTCCCAAGCTGGGTGGTGGTCGTTTCGAGACTCATGAGTTACTGTTGCCATTTGAGCAGGTGAAAATAAATTCAACTTATAATGCTACATTTGGCCAAGTGGGACTAATGTGGGATGCCGAGCACATGTGGTTGGCATTATGGACATTCAACTTTATATGGCATGAAAGAGGTACAAAGCTGTAGAAGGATATCTGGAGAGGAAGGCCACCACAATGAGGAAAATGTTAAAAAAAAGAAAGTTGGCGTTGGGAGGAATCGAACAACCCCATCTTGCTTCCGCTCATTTAAGAGCGTGGCAGGTTTTACCATTAAACTACAAGGCCTATTTGATTTATTGTTGCACTGGTATGATTATCACATTAGAAATCCGATTATATATCGATCAGATGATAGTTGAAGCACAAAAACCTGTCGCTGGATTTGGAGCTCACGAAGGATGGAAGAAACTGCAAAGCCTTGACACGTTGGCGCAGGTAAAAATCTCAAAACGATCATTGACTTCGTAAGGGACCAAACCTACTTCTACATCTCACATCAACATCAGGGATATCGTGCTTTATTATTCACTTGCAAGGCCTACATCATTTATTTTTGGACTGGATCAATCATTGCATTTTTCATTGGCTTCTAAAGACACGCAACCCATACCGTTATTGGTGTTACAGATCCCAAAGGCCACAGCAATGGAATCTTGCTGTGCTCGGTTGAATTGAAAGTCGGAAAAAACCGCCCATTCGATATCTGCTTCTGGCCTAGGAAATCAAAGTCGGAATAATGCTTGCTACTTGGAAGGAATTAGCCCACATAATGCCACATCCAGTCAGAAGTTTGCGACTCCAGCGTTAAATCACAAGCTCTATTTGATTCATTCAATCCTTGGTCATTACAATATGCAGATCATAGTCGTGTTAGTGCCGACTGTCATGGATTTCAGAGTATGCGGCTCTGTTATGAGTTCTCATCCCTTATGGACTCCATCACATTTGTGGTTTCTCATTATTGAGGATAAGCGAAGAACCACAAAAACCTCTTCTCATTAGAGGTGGTTCTGTCTATTCGGCTGTCCCCAGAATGAGAATTGAAGATCAACGTAAAGAAAAGATGGGCTTTGCAACATAAGCCAGGAAGAAAGCAAAAGAAATTCCAAAAAAAAATAAAAGATTTGGACCTCGCAGGATTCGAACCCGCTTCTCTGGAAGGGACACTTTCACCTGGAAAGGAAACACAGCGTGTTAACCAATTACACCAAAGGCCCTTTTGTTTTTGTTGACTGAGATGACTTGTTCAGAATAATCTTGTTTCGTTCCGTCTCTACTTGTGGACCCTCTGATTGGTGTACATACCATGCGTCAGAGCCGTGATTCGACGTTTTGTCCCTTAGCTCTCTCAAATTAATTACCCATGCCGCGATTGTACTTTTCATTTTCTGCGTCAAACTTTACACTTTCTTCTACTGTTGGGTTTCAAACAGATCCATCATCAATCTTTCGCAAAAGATTCAAACTCCTGTTCTGCCTTCAAGTTCTAATTCGTTCCCCTTTCTTCTTTTCTGCGAACTGAGAGACAAATGTACTTTTTAGCAACAAACTAACATAAATCTTAGGCAATATTCCATTTCCACTGTGACGAAGAAGCATTGGCCTGGCGCATAATTGGACAAGTCGTACGAATGTCAATTGAGTTGGGTCTGCATAGACGTGATTCTTTTTTCAAAGTTGTGACTGATGAACGAGAACGGGTTGCTGTTACCAAACTTTTCTGGTCAATCTATGTACTTGATCGAAGGTGGAGTTTCGGTACAGGCATGCCTTTTGCTATACAAGATTCAGATATTGATCCCTCTTTACCAGAACCTGTATGTAATTTTCTAAATTTACCTGACGACTCAGCTAATTCTTTTAGGATAATTCGGTCCCTTATCTACACGTTATGATATCATATTCAAGAATAGGTTCTAAAGTTTGGAAATCGATCTGCTCTTTCTCCCCAACACCTTCAACGAATATAATCACCGAGGAGTTAAGTTATCTAGACTACCAGATCACACAATGGCAAAAAACGATACCACCTCATTTACAACTTCCAACTTCTGCTGCCCCTCAAGCCTCCTCTCGCGCAACCCATCGACTACAAATACTTCTCTACCTTCGTGCCAATCAAATGCGTATCCTGATCTATCGCCCTGTCTTACACTCTGCATCTTCTATACAAGAACATATTCAACATGCGTCTATAGTTGTCGAACTTGCGAAAGATACAATTCGCGCCCTCACACATCTCAATCAAACCACGGACATTTATCGCGTACAACAAGTTTGCTTTAATTATTTCCTCATTTCAGCGTTGGCGGTCATTTTTCTAGCAAGTTGTCATGCTCCAGTTACCTTCAGCTCGATTTGCCGCGATGAATTCTATATGGCACTCGATTTAGTGAAGGGTTTCTCGAATAAATCTTTTGTATCGAAACGTCTCTGGAAAACAATCAAAAGTCTAAAACAAGTAGCTCCAAGACTTGGGCTGTCTCCCACTTCAAATAATCATCATAACGGTGCATTGGGAGCGGATGATGCACATAGTAGTGCGGCACTTGCAATGGCTGGATTGGCAGGTCATGAAATTACGGGAATGGGAGGAGGATACGATACAAATGGACCTGGACAAGGAATGGGTACGGGATCAGGAAGTAGTCCGATGACAGGAAATCAAATGAGTTATGAGATGACGCATCTATTTGAAGCGGCGTTGGGAATGGGAAATGGACATAATGGATATGGAGTTGGGAATGGGATGGATGGGACACCGGGAGTGGGAGATGATTTGGGAGGTGTTGGTCCGGCTTTTGGAGAAGGTGATGAATTATTTAGGCAGTTAAGGGATTTGTTTTAAGGGTGATCAAGCTCACGGTGGTATTTGTAATATAAGGAGCCTGTATTACTGTGTATATTGAAGCGACAAAATATTGCGGAGGTTGTTGATATTCGGTGGTTTGAACATAGGGCTGAAGAACCGCAGCTTCGTTGGTTGGTAGTTTACATATCCTCTTTACGTCATTAATCAAGCACAATAGTTCTATTCTAGCTTATGGGTAGGAGGGCAAGCACTGTGCAAGCAATTGACCTTGAATCATTGTCTGAGACTAAGATGTCGGAATCCCACTGACAGGTGGATCAGTCTCGACGGGGTTGACGTATTACTGAATCCACTGGGATCTTGATTCAAAATTGCATATTACACCATATGATACAAATCGAATCACATCTGATACATCACTGCCATGATCTTTGGCCAGCATTAATGTCTGACAGCGGAAATGCTACAATTTTTATGGAGAGGTCCAGGACGGAATTAATACCGTGCGGCAGAGCGACGAATTTCAGCTCCACAAAATGTTCATTCCGCGAAGACGATGTATGTATGGATGACCCCACAATGTGGAAGCTTTGCACTCACTACCCCTCCATTCGAACGAAATAGCTTGAGCTTGACGTCGGCTTGTAGAATTATCGGCTTCGGTTGATGTTTATGGAATTTGGGTTGAAGAACTTGTAAATGTAATTGTCATTCTACTTACAGCTATTGTCCCTTTCTTCTCCACGTTCATGAACAAATCTCAATTCTAACTTCACATCAAGTTCTTTAGTATACAGATTCCTCGTTATCCATTGTCAACATGCCTCCTCTCAAGTCTTGGCTTCGAATTCCTCCTCATAGCGATTTCTCCATCCTCAATATCCCCTTTGGTATTATCACCTCTCGCAATTCGCAGGTTACTCACCGTCCAGCTATTCGTATTGGCGACCATGTGTTAGATCTCCTTGCCTTTTCTAAATCGTCTGGATTCCAGAAACTCCCTTCATTCAAAGACCACCTCTCCGTTTTCGAAGAACCAACCCTCAACGCATTTGCAGCATTAGGTCAGCCCATTCATCGAGAAGTTAGAAAATATATACAAGAGGTTTTTAAGGAGGATACCCCATATCCGGAATTATTGAAGGATAATGAAGAAGTACAAAAAGAGTGTTTGCTGAAGGAGGGAGATTGGAAGAATCATCTGCCGATGAGGATTGGGGATTACACAGATTTTTTTGCGGGTATCAATCATGCTAGGAATGCGGGAACTATGTTTAGAGTGAGTTCACCTGTGGTGTATTAGAGTGGTTTTGATGACGGATTCTGATGAATATGTCTAGGGAGCGGAAAATGCATTACAACCAAATTACACACATGTTCCAATTGGATACCATGGTCGGGCTTCCTCGGTCGTCGTCTCCGGAACGCAAATTACACGTCCTAATGGTCAGATTATTCTTGATCCAAAGGCTCCTGGCCCTAAGAAACCTGTATTTGGACCTTCCAGAAGACTCGATATTGAGCTTGAGCTGGGATGTTTCTTATGCACGGGCAATGAACTCGGAGAGCCTATTAAGGTCAACAAGGCCGGAGAAAACATCTTTGGATATGTTCTCATGAATGATTGGTCTGCAAGAGATATTCAGAACTGGGAATATGTCCCGTTGGGTCCTTTTAATGGAAAGAATTTCTCTACAAGTATCAGTCCGTGGGTTGTTCTCCAAGACGCTATTGCGCCTTTCCGAACCGCTAAATTAGAGACGGAGGCCTCGAAATCGGGAGAATTGTTGGATTATCTAAAAGAAGAGAGTAATAATACGGGTCTTGATATTAATTTAGAGATTGATCTCACGACTCCAGATGGAAGTACAACTGCGATTGGGAAAGTAAATGCGAAGAATTTGATATGGAGTTTTGAACAAATGCTTGCGCATCATAGTAGTGGAGGATGTAATATGAGGACGGGTGATCTGTTGGGTAGTGGGACGATTACTGGGGAGGGCGATCAGGAGATGGGGAGTTTATTGGAGATGACGTGGGGTGGGAGTAAGGATATTTGGTTGGTGGGGATGGAGACGAGGAAGTTTTTGAAGGATGGTGATGAGATTACTTTGAGGGGTACTTGTGGGGTGGAAGAGGGGGGGAAGGTGGGCTTTGGTGAGTGTAGGGGGAAGGTGGTTAGTGCGATTGTTTATTAGGGGGAGCGTGTATGGGGTGGGAGGCTTGGGAGATTTGGATGTTACGTCGAGTAAAATTATATTATATCCTATCTACTGGGTGTTCTTTTTGCTTTATATTTATCTTTTGTGTGTTTTTTGCGGATTTCCATTGTTCAACTTGGGTACTTTGGATTCCGAATGTCTAGTTGTCTTGGCTGGGCCTTTTTGATTGATTAGACTTTTAGCGGCGCAATGAGTTGATGATGACTTACTGCATCTATCATCTTGGTGCAAGGAAATTGGAACTTTGAGAATGGGAACACGTTTTTTTGAACAAAATTCGTTGTTACTGTTCATTCTAATTGCTCATTAGAGAAGGAAATATACTCACAATCTCTCTCAAGATGTTACTAATACAATTCTACTCATTCAATATTACTTTCATCCAACAATTTCAGCTGCAAAAATCTTTTCACAATTCACTACTCGCCCTTCACACATACCAAGGAAAATGAGATTTTTCTCCCTTGTTAATCCAATTCTATCTTTCCAGAATCTTCAATTATCCTCTACTTTCCTTTCCAATTCAACTCGACTTTCAACCCCCAAGATTCACAAACTCGAGACATTTAGTGCACAAACACAAGCACTCACTGTCAAAAATGTCTTCCAGATTATTGACATCTCCCATGGATCTTAGGAGGTCGTAAGTTCTACCCTTTATCCTTGACCCTAAACCTCCAACCACAAATACAACCCCAACTAATCCCCCTCCCCTCTCCAAAGAAAAAGCCACCGCACCTCTCCCTCCCACTCTCACTCCGCCAGCTATTCCCATCCTCCCCAACACCGCACCTCAACTTCCGCACTACCAGAAGAAGAAAAACCTCTTCCCGCCCCGCCAAAACCATCCACTTCTACTTCTACTTCTACTGGGGTACTGCATCGACTGATTCCGCGCAGGAGAGATTCAATCGCGCTTCCGAGAGTGGTGGAGGGATTGAATCGGGGAGTGGAGAGGGTGAGGAGATGTAGTTTGAGAGCGGGTGGTATGTATTTTTTTTTTTTTTTTTTTTTTTTTTTTAGGAATTGGGGAGGGGGGAAGAGGGCGTTGGAGGGTTTATTCGATAAGCTGTTTTGGATTTGTTTGGATGTGGGATGAAAGGGAATTGGAACATTAACTCATGGAATGAATTGGAATAGTAGGATTAGGACTCACAAGTCCCACGGCATCGAAAATAATCAACACAGAGACTACACGCACATCCACACCCAGATCAACATCAACATCCAAATCTAAATCCAAATCCAAACCCACCAGCAAATCCACCACTTCCCCCCTCCTCCCCAACCCCGAAACCGAAACCAAAACCAAAACCAAAACAAATCCTATCCAGAACGCCAAGGCAGATATCGACTTCCCCAGTGATGAAGAAGCAGAAGCAGAAGAAGCAGAACTAGGTATCGCGGTCGAAATGAGTATCAGGTGTGTTCGTGCACGGCTTGTGTATATTGGTTGTAGGGGGTTGGAGTCTTGATTTTTGGGATTGGAGTTGGGGTTGGGATTGGGATTGGGATTGGGATTGGGATTGGGTTTGAGTTTGGGTTTTTTTGGTGGGGAGGAGGGAGGGAGAGAGGTAGGGAGGTAGGAAGGTATGTGTATGCATTGGTGATGGATGGGATATTTTGAAACTTTTAGAAATTCTGAGAAATTCTTTCGTGGATTGTGGTATTTTTGAGGGTTGGGATTTATGGGGTTGAGTGTTTCGTTCATTCATCTCTCATCTGATGGATGATGGATAATTATTTCAATTGTCAGAATAGGTTTAGAGAAGATATTTAGGTACCTATCTATAATAAAGCTTGGAATGAGGATTGGATATTGAATAGGTAGCGATTATTTCTTTTTGTTCTTGTTCTTGTTCTTGTTTTTATTCCTGTTCTTGCTGGGGTGGTATGTATATGTAGGTATATGAATATAGATGCTCAAGAGCGTTGAGAGAAAGAAAAAGAAAGAGAAAAAGGAAAAGAAAAAGAAAGAGAAAAGAAAAGGGGTTCGCTTATGGGAGTTAGTAGGGTGTGCAGTTTTATGTGTCGGGTATGATCTACTTACTTCTGAATATACATGCAGAATGACAATATCGTAAAAATGTAGAATGGAATTTCTCCTAGATGGAGTTATAATTCATACAGGATTTGGATCTTGAAATAGCGTTTGTTGATTTGTGTTAAATGAATGATTGAATGAATGAATGAATGAATGAATTTAAGATTACTTCACATACCTAATTCATAATAATTCCCACTTAGCTTTTCTTGCACCTGACGTTGAACTAACATAGTACCCCCGCAGCGAGGTACATGTAATCTATTAGAGCAAAATTCATCCGTCAAAGCAACAAGGAAGACTTGAATATTCAGTCCTCTTGCTCATCAATCCAAGATAATCAAAGACGCCCAAAGTTCAAACAAATCCTCACTCGATCTACTAAACGATTACTCACTTTTTATAAAGAAAATCAAAATACTCAGTCTACTATTAAATACCTACCTACCTACTAGTAAAAGTAATCAGAGAATCGAGAGGGCATAGGCATAGGTATACGTACGATACACATCAGACATCAGACACCAGATATTCAAGTACGGTTTGCAAACCTTTTAGTTATTAACACATCAATATCAATATCAACATCAACATCAAAACCATCACCATCACCACACCAATACCAACACCCACTCAAGACTAGTATTGTACACTCAAAGTTCGATTCCCTCAACAAATTTCAACTCCACAAATCATATTTACAAACCTAATACCTACTGCCTTCACAAAACTAACAAACAGCGAAATCATCACAGATTACTCACGAATCGAAATCTTGAAGTTTGGATTCCCAAATATTCCAACATGATTTCCACATTAACTAGGTATTTCAAATTATCCTTCCCTTCAATCCTATTTGCAAACAAAAAAAAAGGTATCAAATCATATTGACCAAACAATGCAAACGCATCTCGTACATGCTATGAGAAAAACCAAGTCTGTTCTTTCTTCTACCCTATGAATATACTCAAACACCACCATCCCTATCCATACAAAAAGATATACTAAACCTTGTTTCCCACCTCAACGCTATGCTCAAGACAAAAACATGAGCCATAAGACCATCCCCATCCTAAAACACCTAACCATAATAATCCTACAAATTCCTATTCCCAGTTCCAATGAATCATGACATATCGTTAACCAAATCCATCAAAACGCTTCCTTGCCTTATATTCCCATTATTCATCGCTAAACCTCCTTTGATCCTCTTAGGCTGATGTTTTCCTTTGCTGCTCTTCGCAGCCATCGGTTCTTTTTTGGTGGGTATCACGCCCATTCGCGCGTTTTCCTTGTCTCCATCTTCATCTCCCTCGATATCCATCAAATCAGGTTTCTTTCTCTTCCCCATATCCTTCTCTACCTTAACCCACTGCGACAATCCTACACTCCCCTGCGTCGCAGTCCCCGACACCTCCCACCAATGTCCCATCAACTGCTCTTCCTTCAACTCATAAACCCACTTCTTCTCCTCCATCAACCTAACAAATCTGCTCACCATTTCTTCCTTTCTGTCTCCTCCATCATTCTCCCCCTTCCCTTTCAGCGTCCCTCTACTCCCCACAACTAACAACTTCGTCTTCGCTCTGGTGAAAGCCACATTAATCCTCCTCCAATCCTTCAACAACTCCCCAATATTTCCACCCTCATTACTTCTCACTAAGCTCAACACAATGACCTCCTTGTCTCTCCCTTGAAACCTATCTGCAGTATGCATCTCCACACCTTTAGCGGTACGGAGACTATCTTTGAGTAAAGCTAACTGAGAGCGGTAATGTGTCATGACCCCTATCTCCGTAGGATCGATACCGACTGCTATGAGAGAAGTAACAAGTTGTGTTACGATTCTAGCTTCCACGTCATTTACAGTTCGATTTCCCTTTTCACTTTCCCGCGCTATTTCGCCGAGACCATCGGTATCAACGAATGCTACGGTAACATCCGGATCCAAGAGATCGCGTAACCAGCATCTTCCCTTTTTCGGTTCGAGACAAATGTATTTTTGTGTACTGTGTAAGATACTACTGGGTGTGTGATGATTTGCTTTCAAAGCGTCCATATCGGGAATAACTATCTTACGATTAGCGACAGAAGTGCTACCGCATTTAAGACGACCGTTGTAAATGAGTGTATTGGAGAGAGCCATTACGTCGGCATTCATGCGGTATTGATGTTCGAGGTAGACGACGCTTTGAGGATGGGCGTCGGAGAGATATTTGAAGAGAGAGATATCTAGACCTCCTTTGCGGGCTTCTTCGTCTTTAACCAAGGGGGGAAGTTGGTTGTGGTCTCCGACAAGAATGAATGTGCGAGCGAGGCGAATTGGACCAACACAGACGGGTAGTGTAATTTGAGAAGCTTCATCTACTATGCAGTAGTCGAATGTACGTTCGTTGAAAATGGGATGGTTGATACCGAGGCAACTCGTGGCAATAATTGGTGTGTCATGCCAGACACTTCGAATTTCTTCCATGGTTTCTTTAGGATCCACAGCGAGTTTGGCAAATTCTTGAACATCGGGGTGGATCTTAGCTTTAGTGCCTAGACGCAGGATCGGGATTGAGTCATCGCGAAGTTTCAGAAGGATATTGTCTACAGCTGTATGAGTGTAAGAAGTGAGGAGAACGGATTTCCCTTGCGAAACAAGCGCTCGGATGATATGAGCAATAGTTGTAGTTTTTCCAGTACCAGGCATACCAAGTACTAGAGCATAATCCTGTGCGGACATAACTTTTTCGATGGCACGGCGTTGATCCACATTGATACAAGACCGATCTTTGAGTGTATACTGAGTGGAATGCGGTTTGAACTGAGGAGGATTGAGATCAACGACTAGACTTCGGATTTCGCGTGATCCGAATGGACCTTCGGTCATGATCTGGATGAGGTTATTCCGAACGGTAGCAAGACCATTACTGAATTCATCTTTATCGAGACGATAAAGAATTGGGTCCTCTTTAATTTTGCCAATAGAGTCCGCTGGAGTAGATCCTTCGGCAGCGACTTCCATGATACTAGCAAAGACTTGGTTGTTAATCTCATCGAATCCGGGTTGTCTGATGCGAGCATTGTGTAAACGTCGATCAACAGCGACTGTAATCCTGTTCTTGCGTACATTCGTAACGTAACCTTTGGCGAGAGCAAAATGGCCCTTTTCATCCGAGATAACAATTGGCTCTCCTATTATTATTTGAGAGTCCATGAAGGAAAACCCGGGAGGTGCGGTATTTTTTGATTTGATCATGGTGTATCGATATCGATTGATCTTTTCATTGTTCTGGTCTTCATATGCTGATCCCTCCTCAATTATAACGTTCGAGAAACATCGACCAAGCTTCTCTCGCTCCGAGCTCAACATAGTCCATAGTTCTCGACGAAACTTCAAGGAATCTTTCTCTTCTTTTGTAAGAAGATCATCCCATTTGAGGAAGAACTCTTTATGCTTTGGAGTAAGATGCCTAACTACTTCATCAAACTTCTCCTTCATACCGCTTGTCTCTCCAGTTCCATCATCAGCCAGCTTGTGATAAATGAAACAGGTATTCTTCGCATAACATCTTCCACACATGTTCTCCTTTTTGAGCATTGGTGGGAGTTGAGCATTTTTTTCACGAACAAAACACGCGAGCTCATTCCGCTGCATGATCATGTGGCGAAGTTCATGACGAATGGCAGGAATTCTAATGGTCTCCGAAGTTTCCATGTAGTACAAGATTCCATAAGCAATCTCAACATCATATCGATCAGATATGAGAAGATTGTAAAGCGCTGTTTGTGCACGGTTTGCAACACTGGGATTCTTGCCGGTCTTGACCTCAAAGGGTGCGGTGAGAGTTCTTTGCCCCTTTTCGTCTCTCATTGTGATTTGTACCGTAGCATCAATGTTACCTTTGAGACCATACATCGGAGACCAAACATGCTCCTCAACATCGAGAAGGTTACTGACACACATAGCCACAGCATCACCATTGCCAGCTTTTACTAGAGCTCCAGGCTGATGAACCAGGTTAGTATTCGGTACGGAAAATGGACTTTTACATACCTTTGGTTGGGACGACACAAACAATTCTGCCCATGCTTGTAATTCTCCCATTTTACTATGTAGATATTCTACAGCCTGGGGTATTTCAACCTTGATAACATACAAGTCTTCAAGATGTCTTTGAGCAAGCTTATCAATAAGCTCGCCAAGAAACATCCTATCCCAGCGATTAACAAGCATTGCAGCTTGAAATATCTCATGAAGGATTGTTCCATAAAGCATAGCTGGAGATGCTTCACCAGTGGCTTTGACCCTATCTTGAAGAACTGCACGACGAGTACACCCGAAAGAATCCGCTACTACAAGCGCAGAGATAAGATGGTCCGGGTGAAGAATGATCAAGCCAGAGTTATCATCTATGATACAAATTCCCTGTGCATCAAACTTGCCAATGATATGAACAAAAGCCTTTGTGGTCACAGGAGTATCAATCCAGGTGCCTCTGAGATACACCATTCTTTTGATTTTTGAGCGTTCAGGTTGAAGATAGAGTATCTCGTGGGTGGTTAGCTAAATCATGGCAAGAGTTTATAAGAATTTACCTTTTCTGGTTGCATTCTACCATTAACACCTTCATACTGATTATCATCTATCATGGTGACAAGATATCTTTGGATTGCGCGAACTTTTTCCATAGACTAGACATTTCTTAGCATTGAATTAATAATATATTGCTATGAATTTCTTGGACGTACAGGCATTAAGCTATTTGTTGATTGTTTTAGTGACTGCGTTGCTGCTATCTCTGCGGCCGCAAAATCTGAATCGTCTATATCGTCGCCATATTCATCATCGGACTCCTCCTTTCTAGCTGCTGCACCTCTCGGTCTTGAAGGTGGAAGTTCCACATCATCTACCGGAGCTGATCCTGCAAATGCAGCGTCGAAATCATCATCGTCCAAACCTTCACCAAATTCGTCGCTACTATCGCCCTCCAATGCTTTCGACGGGTCAGGACTTCTGGTTACAATCTGAGGTTTATACGTAGAGTGAGCTCTGGGCTTAATTGGCGATTCATATGTTTTCGGCGGTAGTAGTCGTGACATTGAAGCTGAAGGAGCCTGCGATTGTGATTCAATAGCTGAAAGTATCATTCCACCAATTTCGTCTAGACCATCATCGGAACCATAATCTGAATCGGCAGTGGCAGGTCTTTTTGGACTCGGTAAAGCAACATGAGATTCAACATTCGTACTTGGTGAGGAGGGCGGCTCGAGTCTCCTTTTTAAGGGCGATGTCCTCTTCTCAGTTCCTTTTCCGCCCAATGGAGAACTTGGTCCTTCAAATTGAAAATGACCTTTGTCGGGAAGAGGTGATGAGCTGGAAGGGCCACTAGAAATTTCCTTTGCCTTATAATCTTCCTGCAATCTCCTCATCAAACCCGGCGTATCGATATTTTTACTGTTTCCTATCCTGCTGGGTTGGTGTCTCTTGGGTTTCAATGGATTGCCAAGACTTCTTGATCTAGTCAATCCTCTAGGTGTATTTCCTCCCCTCGATGATTGTGGAGATGCGTTTTCCATAATTCGCGAGAGCTTAATGTCCTTAGTCTGACCCAATTTCATCCATACCTCGACTTCTGGCCCCGGCCTGGGAAAAGAATCTGCTTGCGAAGAATGACCTAGTATAGGTGAAGAACTCTGTGCCCTGCCAACATCATTATCGCCCCTCTTCCTCTTTCCCAATTTGCCGCTCTCTGGTTCAGGTAGTTGTTGACTATCCTTATTCGTATCCCAAATTATACGATCGTCAGGTGATACTGCTTTAAATGGTCGTCTGAAATCCGCATTCTGTGTGGGATCAAATCCCATTGAGGGCGTTGAAGGTACATCTGCCGAAGTAGAATCGTCAAGAAAGACATCTTCTTCTACAGAACTCTTCTCATCTTTTGATGAACCCTGCCGCCGCCTCTTGGAAGGCGTGGCAATTCTACTATCCGTCTCCGATGACACTAAATTTATAACCTCTTTCGAATCATCTCCCTTCCCAGGTTGTTCTCGATATTGAAAGTTGCTAAGTATATTCTTCGTGGTTGTAGAAACAGGTACCGGCGGTTTCTCTGCTAATGGTTTCACGGGAACTTTGGGCTTTTGTTGTTGGTTCTGGTAATTCTTGTTCCTCTGCCACGGCTGTCGAGACTGTGATTCAATTAGTTTCCATTTTAGTTCATATAATGATCATATGTTTGTAGTGTAATTCCACAGTCAGTAGAATGTATACATACGTGGTTCTCTTTTCCTGAATGATTAGTCTCAGAGAAGGACTTCTGAAGAGGCATTATATCTTCACAAAATACGAATTGGTACTAGAGTACATGAAAGATGATGTTATGTTATGGAAATATAGCAATATGAAAAGTAATCTGAATCATAAAGCCATTTGTAAAGTGTTAAATGTACGATAGCTGGGATGTGTATTGATTGATAGTTCTTGCACTTTGTGGAGTAGATTACGCGACTACGCGATTTAAGAGACGCGCTTTCCATTTTATGTGTATATTACTAGTCCTAGCGCGTGTTTTGAACCGTTATATCATTCCACCCCTGTCTTCATACTATTCGGTGATTTTATCTTTGATCCTCCGACTATCGGCTAAAGGTGGAGAAGCAGCGGAAGAGCTTAGAACCCCTGGGGTTGATAAGATTGTCATCGCACAGATTACACGAGATCAAAATAATTTCTCAACAGCGACAGCTCAGCTCAGATAATAGGTAATTAGATCAAGGTATGTTGTACTAATAACTCTTCAAATTCGACACATCTCTCTACAAAGGGCATTATACTCATTTCTAACCATTTTATAGTCCCAATCGCAATCATGTCGACCGAAAAGCCTCTTCCCTTCGTTTACCAGTTCGCTGCTGGTACGTTTTACCCCTCACCCCATATCATGAAATTGAGACTCACAAAGATAATATAGGTGCGATCGCCGGTGTATCTGAAGTAAGTTCTCTCTGTTGCATATCATACGAAACTTACAGAACCACGTATTTAAATTATGTGCCATTGCGATAGATTCTTATTATGTAAGTGCCCCTCAACAGAAGACAAGCATTTGCTACTGCATCATACTGACTCGTGCAGGTACCCGTTAGATGTCGTAAAGACTAGAGTGTAAGTTTTGAGTTCCTTTGCGCCAGTACATTGAGCAGATGTCAGACAGAACGTTAACGGAAGGATAGACAATTGCAGACCAGCTCCGCGGGGCCAGATGGCTACAATGGCATGGTGGATTGCTTTAGAAAGATCATTAAGAATGAAGGGTATAAACTCCCCATTAATACTAACCCGTCAATCTCAAGATGGGCGCTGATGTCTCATTCAAAGTGTCTCACGACTATACCGCGGAATCGAAGCCCCAATTCTAATGGAGGCTCCTAAACGTGCCACTAAATTTGCAGCCAACGAATCCTGGGGAAAGTTCTACCGTGATATATTCGGTGTCGCCAAAATGAACCAATCCCTCTCCATTCTCACTGGAGCTACCGCCGGAGCTACTGAATCCTTCGTAGTCGTCCCCTTCGAGCTCGTCAAGATCCGTCTGCAAGATCGCGCCTCTGCCGGAAAATACAGCGGAATGGTTGATTGTGTTACCAAGATTGTAAAGGCCGAGGGTCCATTAGCTCTTTACAACGGATTGGAAAGTACAATGTGGAGGCATATCTTATGGAACGCCGGATACTTTGGATGTATCTTCCAAGTCAAGGCGTTGATGCCCAAGCCCGACAATAAGAAGCAAGAAATGATGGTCAACATGGTTTCCGGAGCAATCGGTGGTACCACCGGTACAATCCTCAACACACCAATGGATGTCGTTAAATCGCGTATTCAAAATAGTCCCAAGGTTGCCGGATTAGCACCGAAATACAACTGGGCATGGCCAGCTCTCGGTACGGTGATGAAGGAGGAAGGTTTCGCAGCATTATACAAGGGATTCTTACCTAAGGTTCTCAGATTGGGACCTGGTGGAGGTATTCTACTCGTCGTGTTCACCGGAGTAACAGACTTTTTCAGAAAGATGCGCGCAGAGAAGGGACTATAGATCCGTTCGCCCGGTTGTGAAGGTGGGATGGAGAATGAAAAGAATGAGTGGGCCATTTTATCCTTGTATAGGTGTCTATATCATTTGAATAGAAGCGCAGGAAACATTTAGAAGGCATTACAAACAATTTAAGATTCAAGAGATATCATTTGATGTAAACAGAATACATATCACGAAAATTCACATTACTCAAAAGGATGAGATATTTGACTAAGGCTCGCCGAAACAACTTCACGCTCGCTCGATGTCTATCCATTTTCCTGCCCGCTAGGTATATATTTACTATTATACTCGTAACTCCACCGGCACCCAGTTGTCAGGCGCTTTCAAACTTCCCATCAACCATTTTCACGCAAGCCGTCCATTTCCGTTTGGCATCCTGTTCCCAATGCATATCTTCTGATTGCAGATCCCTGTTTGATCACATGCCTCCATAAATTTCACTTCTCATCCCGTATCTGATATGAAGTCGCGCCGCCTCACAATAAACTCTCGTATGCATCCAAGCCACTCTTCTTCTGTGGTTGCTGCTGCTGCTGCACAACCGGCCTTTGCTGTCCCATTCCCATTCCCATTCCCATTCCACCACTTCCCAGCCCACTTCCACTAATACTCGCAAATGCACTGTAGTTCCCTGCACCCCCAGTCCCCGCACTGGGTGGTGGAGGCAATGAAAAACTTGAGAACGCACTCGAGGCGCTTTGTGAACTGTTCAAGGCGGGCCTGGCTTGATTCATTTGGTTCATAGAAAGTGAAGACATTGAGTTGCTCATTGAAGAGAAGGAAGAATTTAAAGGAGGGGGTGAGATGGGTGATAAAGTCGAGGTTGTAGGTGTAGAGCCCCATGGGTTGGGAGTTGAGGATGCGGCTGCGCTGTTCCAGTTCAAAGTTGAGGTTGAAGGTTTGGGCGGAGGGAACGCGGATTGAGGTTGTGAGAAGGAAGGCTGGGGATGAGAGAATGAAGATTGTGGTTGTATGGGATTTGAGTAATTAGATTGCGGCTGAAGCGGTTGTGAGAACTGAGTAGCTGATGGTGTTAAAGCACCAAAGCTTGAGAGGTCTGGAGTGACTGTTCGTGATGTTGCTTGTTGTGGCCGAAGGACATTATTAATTGAGTTGGAAGGGTATGTAGGCGCTGTTGGCGATGGGGTAGACCAAGCAAAAGATGGTTTTGGTTGCGCCGACTGTGCTTGTTGAGCGTGGGGGCTTGTAGGATTAGAATCCCAACTGGAGTCTAAGGCGTTGTTTGATGAAGGTGCACCAGTTCCGCCTTTAACAAGTCGTTCGAAATCCATTTCGGGATCATCCGATCCCACGGCGGGTGGGAAAGCCGAAGCGGCGCCAAA
The DNA here is from genome assembly GCF_014898535.1 of Botrytis deweyae. Classification (NCBI taxonomy): domain Eukaryota; kingdom Fungi; phylum Ascomycota; class Leotiomycetes; order Helotiales; family Sclerotiniaceae; genus Botrytis; species Botrytis deweyae. The sequence continues at coordinate 2,067,237 of NW_024066211.1, forward strand.
CGACATGAAATCATCGGTGCCATTTGCCCTTACACCTGCACCGTTACTACCGGAAAGCTCTTGCAACTTCTTTGTTTGCTCAGATTCGACCCGAACAGATAAGCTTTTAATGAGTTCCATGAAAGATTGGAATTGCTGCAGATTCAGGAGTGGCCCTAAACTCATATTCCATAATATCGGGAGAATATCCATGGCAACGAATTCTGCGTCGGCTATAGTACCTATCTGTCTAAGAACGTTTAAAGCAGCGACTGCAACAGCAGGTTCTTTTGTCTTGATTGCCCTAATCAGAGGTACTATTTTCTCCTGCATGGTATATTTGTCAAGGGGGGTAGATGTGTTTTTCTTGGCACCCCCAATGCCATCCAGACCATCATTGCTAGAAGTTGGATCATTTGAGCCACCACAAAGAACCACAAAAGCCTCTAGCCCTCGGACCTTTATTCCTAGACTGCTGGTCTTTGTGAACACTGAAGAGATGACTGGGAAAAGTTCATTCTTGATAGTAGAAAAATCTAGGATAGGAAGAACTACATTCAAGCTTCGCAAAGCAGCGTCTACAAGTGCATGCGTTGGCGAATCTATCGATATTGCTACTATGGGCAAGATATCTAAGGCAATTAGCACAATAAATCTGATCTTTGGCGAATATCTTACCATCTTTAAACTCTTTACCCGAACAATTGACTGATATTACTTGAATATGCTCCAACAATACCATCAGCCCAGCTTCCTTTGCAGCATCACGCTCGGTAGGAGGCTTGGGGTTATTCAAAAATATCTCCTTAAGCCTAGGCATGATCTTTTCGGTAAAAGGCCTTCTTCCGGAGGGCAATAATTCGATTATTTTGAAGATATTTTGTAAAATTAATGATATCAGTTCTCGGTCCTTCATTTCTTCTAACAAAGCCGGTAAAACCTTTTTTTCCATGACACTCTTTGGGAATGATGGTAACACCCTGGACAAACCACGCATGAATTGGGCCTTCTCGTTAGGAGTTTTGGCTGGTAGAGAGTCCAAGAATCGAATTGTAGATATCAAAATGTTATTAAAATAAGCGCTGTCCTGAAACTCTTTCGCGGTCATACGTTGTGCTGGACGTCTAGTGATCAATCGCGGTAGTACCTCTCCAGTCATATCTCTCGGCAATGGCTTTTTACATAAGAAGGTATTGCTAGATGAAGGGATGGTGGAAGATGAGGTAAATAGTCTTTTGTAACCAGATACGCTATTGTTGGACTCCAGTGGTGATGTATGAGGTGAGTTATAGAGAGCGACAATGAGAAGACCCAGTGAGAACATATCTGCTGAAACATTTAAATTCGAGTCTAGGACAAAATCTGGGGAACAGTAGTCGAGGTTGATCTGGACAGAACGAGGTAGTCGAGGATCGATGTTCAGAACCTCAGAGAGATTAATCGGTTGCACTGAAGATGCTTTAGTCGAATTGTCTGGCGGACTGCAAAAGCTGAGTCCACTAAGTTTCCAATCAGACTGCAATAATTAGTTTCAGCATATGCAAACATGCTTAAGAAACTTACCTTAGCATTCACAAACACAGCATCAGGAGTCAGATTCCCATGCACGAGGCCAGCATTATCGTGTAAAAACTCCAATGCTTTGCTGATCTGTAGAAGACCCTTTTGTATTTCCAATTCGTCTATCTCAACCTCTTTCCTCCTTCTGCCACCTTCCGAATCCTCTGTGACATATCGACTTGAGCGTCCGCCAATCCCACCAGCTCTTTCTTGTTCATCTTTTTCCTGTAGTAGGCCAGATAACGAGGCCGTTACGGTTTCCGTCGCAAATTGTAATCCTCCACCCCTCAATTCTTCCACCGGCTCTACCAGTTCCAGAATACTAGGATGCCGCAGCCTTGCCAAAGACGATGCTTCTTTCTTCAATCTTTCAATTACCTCCTCAGTCGCGCGCTTCATCGAGGTAGCACTCGATCGCCCCAAGGATCCTGCATGTGCGTCTAAGGCTTTGCGATCGAGGACAAAGACTGAAGCAGTCTTTCCTGTCGATTTCTTCTTCGCATCGTATATTTTCCATGGTCCTGAGTATGAACTGGGTGTGGATGAGACTGAGTAGTTCGAGTTGATATTCGAGGTGAAGGACTTCAACGCGGAACTGAACATCGTCGCAGCTCTCCTCCCACCAACACTAGAGTATCAAAGGATTGTCCGAACTTCTGGCGCATGAACCTTAAACCCTTGATAATTATATTGTTAGGAAGCTTATCTTGACTGGTATATTCTCGTTAAAGTGACTGTTGTTGATTTCCCCTTGGACTTTTCAAAGACGGTGGAATAATTTTGTTGTGGTCTCGCAACTGTTTCCTCCCTCTGGGTGTACAAAAATCGTAAGCCTTGTCAAAATAATAAAGGGACATCTACTCTGGAATTCGACCTCTCACAACGAGTGTTAAGCTTGTGATTTCAGGGACATGTTGCTTACATAAGTCTGCATAAGATTTAAATGTTATCTTTTTAATCCTTGCAATCTGATGGGACAAGATTATGCTGGCACTCCGCAATTCGGAGCCGGGAAGTGGTCACAGCATCTAAATTTATTTTGGACATTGAGGATTGAATGACTGACTCCGAGGACCATTTCAAAGCATAGGTGGGATCTTACTCATTTAAGAAGCTCAAGTTTCCCAATTCACATTTCGAAGTTCATCCCAACCTTTTATTCTTTGAAATTGATCAAAATGCTTCGTCAATTGTTCCCTAGAGGGGCAGCTTTCCCAAAGCCAAGCTCAAGAGTGTTGAGGCGATGGGAGGCTTCTTCGAGATTATACAGCATACAAGCAGAAGCTGCTTCTACGACGAAGCTACAAGACATCGACCCTACCAAATTGACTATAACGAAAAACACTACTCCTAATGAATTACTTCCCCCAAAGGAATTGGTATTTGGAAGATCGTTTACAGGCAAGCTCCTCGGAGATCTCACAAAATTGCCCATTGCTGACCGCCCATAGATCATATGCTTAGCATTGAATGGACAGCTTCAGATGGATGGTTACCCGCACGCATAACACCTTACCAAAACCTTTCCCTCGATCCCGCGTCCTGCGTTTTCCACTATGCGTTTGAGTGTTTCGAAGGCATGAAGGCATACAAGGATAAAAGCGGAAAGGTACGGCTCTTCAGACCTACCAAGAATATGGAACGAATGAACAAGTCCTCCGCTCGTATTGCTCTGCCGACTTTTGATCAATCCGCCATGATTGAATTGATCTCAAAATTCGTTGCTATGGAGAAACGATTCATTCCAGAAGAAAGAGGATATTCATTATACCTGAGACCGACTATGATTGGAACACAAAGAACATTAGGTGTTGGACCACCGGGTTCCGCTTTACTATATGTTATTGCTTCTCCCGTTGGGCCATATTACCCTACTGGATTCAAGGCTGTGTCCTTAGAAGCTACAGATTATGCCGTAAGAGCATGGCCTGGAGGAGTTGGAGACAAGAAATTGGGTGCGAACTATGCTCCATGTATCTTGCCACAATTAGAGGCCGCCAAGAGAGGGTTCCACCAAAACTTATGGTTATTCGGCGAGGAGGAGTATGTTACCGAGGTTGGAACCATGAACATGTTTGTGGCTATTAAGAATAAGGAAGGCCAAAAGGAATTGGTTACCGCTCCATTAGACGGTACTATTCTGGAAGGTGTCACGAGAGACTCTGTTCTATCTTTAGCCCGCGAGAAGCTGACTAAGGATGGATGGATTATTTCTGAACGTAAATACACTATGAGTGAGTTAGCAGATGCATCAAAAGAAGGTCGATTATTAGAGGCGTTCGGGGCAGGAACTGCAGCAGTCGTCAGTCCAGTGAGGAACATCTCATGGAAGGGCAATTTGGTCGAGTGTGGATTGAGACCAGATCAAGAAGCTGGTGAGATCGCATTGAAAATGAAGGAATGGATCGAGGCTAGACAATATGGTGATGAAGAGCATGAGTGGAGTTATGTTGTACCTAATTAACGAGCTATATATGTGTATGTATTCATAGAGCCGGATGAATGGAAAAGCGAAAAATGGGATATATATTAGTCATACTTTGAACTTTCAAATTCACATTGTGAAATGCATTCTTGTGCCGGAGTTTGAACAGACGAATGGAAACATGATCGAGGTTGAAGAGTCATCAGATCCAACGATGACCAGATAACAATCCTACCCTTAAGAGCGGTACGCGGGTCTTTCATCGAGTTCCAGAATTTTCACTTTTTATTCACCACATGCCGAACGAAATTCACAGTAAGCTCATGTTGGTGCCAAGTTCCTTAGGAAAGAAAAGAAAAGAAACTCAATAATATTCCTTCGTTCTATTAGCACGCATAATATTCCGTGCAACCCGTACATCTTGGAATTCTGCGCAAGATGTTCATAGCCTTCCATCATCAATCCTTCGTATGTACAACTCCCCTGCTCCATCAGTCTTCGTCCTTGAGCGCTCCATCCAGTTCCAGATTCTCCATTGTAACTTGCGTGCCCAACAGTACAATGGTTTATGATTTGTCTTCTGGCTCCTTCAAGATCCCCTCGGCTTCTAACCTTCTGCGTGCTTCTTCTAATGCCCATGTTTGTATCCTGTGAATGATAATTAGCGGCTGTTTGGATTTTGTGTATGATCATGTATCTGTAGGAGCCCATGTTCTCAATTTCCCTCGCTCCATTCTTGCCACAACCCCTCCACCCCTCTTCTTAAAATCCCTGGTCTTTCAGTCCATACCAAATTTTCCCAAAATCAACCATTTCACCTTCAAACTTTCACCCATAGTAAGATCCCACAGAAATAAAGAAATAAAAAACCTACGAGGTATCTGGCTTGACCGCATAACCCACAATTCCAAAAGCACAAGTTCCAAAAAACCCGTACACCCATAAATTTTCCCATCCCTCTTTCTCGGCCTTCTCTCCAGGTTTCACTCCAAATAACCATCCGCTCGGTGGCTCATAGTGGTCACCATGATCTGCTGACTTTCGGGCTGCGGTGATAGACAAATTTCGTGCTTGGTTGAGAACTGCTGATTGTGTGCGGACGATGGTGCTGGTAGCGCGAGGAATGGCGCGTGTAAAAGACATTTTCGAAAAACTCGCGATAATTGGAAAAACGAATTGCGATGTGACGATTTGCGGGAAAAAGAGAGAGTGCTGGTGGAGTTGTTGATGAGATGGTGGTGATGATGAGGTTGTGAGGGTTGATCGGTAATATTTAGCCAAGACGCTAATTTTCCGCTCCGCCGGTTGCTTGGAGTCGCTCCCGAAAATGAGCCAAAACTTGAAAACGATCTCCACAAATTGGACAGGTTGTCTTAGTAATCTGCATTCTTACATGAATGATTGTGGTTGGCTCTTGAACCTCACCTGCAACCTCTTCAACGTCAACCTTCTTGACTTTCTTGTTGTTGACCTTCTCCAAAATCTTCTTCTTACAAAACTCATATGTGTCAACGACTTTGTTGTTCAATCTGAACAAAAAGAGTTTGCCCAACCAAAGAAATTCATTTGGAGCACTCATGATGGTTTTTGTATGTGACTTTAAGGTAATGTGGTGAGAGGTATTGGTAAGGAATGGTTGTGAAAAGAGTTCAATTGAGTTTGTTCAAGGTTGTTGATCTGAGATTGTTTTTGGAAGAACATTTCTGGAACTAATTTGGAAATTTATCTGTGGGAGAAACCTTAGTACTCCTCGGCGCCGAGAGCATCACCTTCAATGTGATGTGGGAATGGTTCATGGGAATGGTCCTCGGAGACAACTGTCCATGATCTTGGTTTCAGTCTTCAATCCATGCTGGTCTCTCTTTTGTTATGGCTTTCGTTTGAAGCCAGACACTATCTCAACAATGTTACTGGATGCAATACCGAATGTGCAACTGCTGCATTTTGGTGGATGTATTACACACTTCAACACATGTTTGGCTCAGTTCCCTCTGTTCTCTGTGTTGCAGAACTACTTCAAAGTGCAGTCTTCAATGTTGCTGCCGCTCAACGCACGCCTATCTCCATGTTATCTAGTCTCTCTAGGTGGTAATTTCAGGACTTTTCTCGAGTCGCTTCTGGAGTTCTCTGCATCATTGCAGGCTGGTCTTGAGTTTGACAAAAAAGCTGTATGGCTCCGCAGAAGTCGCAAGATCTTTGGCTCCGTCATCAATTCTCGCATTGCTGTCTCGTGGACATCAAGGTAGATATCGGTAGACTGTGTGAATGGTCAACTACATTGACGGTCTAGTTTTCTAGCAGTTTGTGGTTTTGTGGTTTTGTGTCCTCCCATGGGCAAAGATATGGGTATTTGACTTTCGTGCCATTGTGTTTTTGATTGTCCCCAATGCTATACCACCTATCCAGTATTCATTGTTTGAAGTTTGCATAAAATACTGAGAACCAGTGGGTTTATATTCTTGAGAATACCTCTTTAAAATTTGTTACTCAAGTCCAATATGCCCAAAAGCATGCTGCATTGAGTTCCTAATCGCTTTGCGACACTACTAGCGCTTCCGCACAGCACCTTTCGAGCAAGACTCATCAACCACTGATTTAAATCCCATATCAATAATAGTAAGCATACTGATCATATCAAATGACTGGAGCTTGAATGCTAACTTCTTCGGTTTCATACAAAGGTACCAATTCGTGACCAAATTTTCTTTCGGCGGCAATGAATCAGACGACACAGTTTGTATCATACCACTATCTACCAGCAGTTCCATAATATAGAGTCTTGAAATTTCGAGACCCAGGCCGAACCGGTTCCCAAGACGCGTCTGAGCATCAATGCATTCTTTCGCCTCACAGCTTACGAAGGTTGGGTTCGCTGGACTTAAAATAAAGTGCCATCCTCCTCGCGTGTCTCGCGTTTACAATTTCTCGTTGAAAAAGTTCCCCAACGAATTCTTGAAGAAAACCTGCTCGAAGTTTACTATTTCTCTAGCCCACGAACTCTAGCTTCTAGAAATAAAGTTCCTTGGACGCAGTAGCTTCATTCGTGCTGGAAAGTTTGTCTGCGGAGTATAAGGTACGCTTGCTCCCTCAAGAGAATACTTCCCGCATCTCCATTTCTGGACCCTGCCCCAGCCACTTGAAGAGTACCCGAATCTCGCGAATCTGCCTTGTTTTCTGGAGAAGGACTATGTTGTGCCTGTGGCTGATAATGGCGGTAGTGTGTTAACTTTTGAAGATTTAGGTTTTGCTGGGAGAAATAAGTAAAATTGTCGATAATTGACAGTTGGTATGGTTTCGACTTAGTGGGCCTTAAACCTCCGCGTACGGTTATATCAGTTATGGTCTGAAAAGGAATCGGAAGACAATAATTACATTCTTTGGGGAGAACGGTGTGGCAAGCAACTGTGGGTTTTGTTTGTTCCTATGCCTGGTTATGGGGCGCAATGGATCGAGTCGTGAAGATAATCAAGATTCATACAATATTGTAAATGGGAAGAGAATTAGAAGAAGTAAGACGGTGTAAGTGAAGCCCTTCATTGGGACATGAAATGCTGATGTATGCTGACGTATCGAAATTGCGGTCCGGAATCATACCTACAGATCATACAGCACTGATCAAGCATTCGCAGTCATATCATGAGCCACGCTGTACACGATGAATCATCTAGCAGTAGTCGGGTATGTAAAGTGGCTGTTCTGTAGGTATTCTTTGGAAATTGTGAATGTCCCAAGAAAAAGAGAGGTCCAGGACGCTTGTGAAAGATCGGTAATCCCCGTGCCTAGCCATGCTATTTATTTCTATCTGACCACATTGATGGTTAAATGTTGAGGAAGAGATAGAATTTCTTTCCAATCTAGTATAATTGACAATAAAAAGGATGGCAACGATAGAAGTTACAGCAGAAGCGACAATCAAACAAAATCTGGGTCAAAGTCGAGCAGGACAGTAAAATTAACAAGATTGGTGTTGATATCAAGTGCACGATATCTTGAAGAAAACTGGTGGACGCCATATCTCCTATCAGATAATGACTCAACTTGTGGCATGTTACATCGTCGAGTTACTTGGTCTTTTTGTGACCATTTCGAAAGGCTAGGAACATTTGACAAGTTTTGCATTTGCTGTCGTGAATTTGTGGAAAGGAATGCGTATTTATAGATAGAACAACGGTCTCTTGAGGGGGTTGGATCGGCTTGTGGACCGACAAGAATCAGTCGAGGTTCAGCGCCATAGTGCAGTACGTAAGTTTGAGAAGAAGTGAATGATACCTTGCATGATGTACTTAGTCTGGATCTCAGTGGCTGTTCCATAAGAACAGACTTCTGGTATTCTTTTTCGGTATCGTGAACACATACTGAACCGTCTCAAAGTCCGTTGAGGATGCGGTCAAAGAAGTGCCACTACCGAAAGCGTTCTACGCTATTTGTTGGAAGTGTGTGAGACATTATCTTCCCTGATGCGATGTGACATATAAATTGGCATGTTGATAGTTGGCGACGGTGCTTGGAAAAGTAATGACAGCGAAAAGTTTTGTTGCTTATGCAAGTTTTCATCATCAGTGACAGCGTAGGACTTCAAGCGATGAGAGACCTCTTGATTATACCCAGCCTTGGTTTGCAGAAAATTAAGGGTTAAAGTACAATCAATTGATCACCACTTGCTACCTTCGGGGTCAGACGAACTTAATAATCCCCGTTTTCTCCTTATGAGCCTGCTGCTCTGAAATTAGGTGATACATTTATGCTCTCGATAGATAGGAGATGGATACCTTTTATACTGCTCTTAATGCAATTAATTGAGCATACTATCTAAAGCATATTAGTAGAAGGAAGTGTAATGTGAGTGGGCTAGTGATGAGTAATGAAAATGGAAAATATAGAGAAGTTGAGGGTGTACGTTTTTTGTCTGGATTGACCATTCATTGCAGTGGTTTTGAAGAGTCAAGAGCCGAGAATTTTTCGTAGTTACCCAGCATATAATATTGCAGATCCAGTGTAGTTGAGATTCTAGATACAAGCGAGTCGAGGAGAAGACAGTTCTAAGACTAATCAGAGCATGGCACGTAGCTCTTGACCGGAATCTGAAGGAATCACAATTCTCCAGATGTATGGTTCTGGGGGTACTCATTCGGGAATCGTTTCCAAATAGAAGATCGAGATACTCTTGATGATGAAACTATCATGCAGCGGCATTAGAAACCAATAGTAACAGTGAAAAGACTGTGAAACTTAAGTTATCCTACAATGTATACTCTAATATAATAGCTTCACGGTGAGTCCTATAATATAGCGTTATTGTTCTATCCTGAGTTCGATCACCTAGTGGTGATACTGTCATATTCGCATACATAAAGTCAACGCTCATTATCAGATCTCAAACGAAATATATCCCTTGTCTTATATAGCGGGACTAGCTCATATGATCCATTGTTCAAAATATTGACATACCAACTTTCTGGGGAAGCGGTTAACATCTCAAGAGTATCCACATGTTCCCTTGGACCTCAAACCCAATTGGCTTTCTTTTTTGGGTTTAATCGCATAGAATCTTTCACAACGGTTGTTTGTATATCCGAAGCTGGTATCAAGATTCAGGATGCCGGGGCACGACGCGCCTTGATTGCATCCTCTTGAAATTGCCGAGTGGTGTGGATATGTGAATCATTTGATACCTTGATAGTTTTCTATTTTTGTTGAATATGATGAATTTCAGGATCTCATTGGGAATCTTAAATATGCTTCTTCCATTGTTCGATATATAAGGAGCTTGTGGATCTTCTAGCTAATAGTAAACATCTGCAAGAATTCCAACAACATTCACGGTTTAGGGATCAAGCAACCATTCGTCATGCAATGAATCTTCAAGAATTGCGATTTGTGCCCCGGTTCATGTTGGAGAGGATATCCGGACAATATTGTTCATCCTAAGATTTGAAGAAGGGTACTGATGATCCACTACAATGTCGTTGTGTTATATTAACAACAATTATGTATTATCTAGAACTTACTACTCTTGTCTTCTTGACGCTGTTTCATGACAGCGCCAACATGATATCACACAATGGCAAAAATCCAGAAGAGTACATCTGATGAATTGGTTCGGATCTACATAACAAGAGATGGAAAGTTATCGACGAGCCGCAAATGAATGTAAATCCACTTTATGCTCCATGATAGGTGGAAAATTGACCAACTACCTCGTGAAGCAGTGGCGGCCGTCCATCTTCTTTTGCTTGAGAAGTGATTGAGTTGGTCAACTGCAAGGGGCTTTTATAGTACATTTGTGAGATGCTGTGAAAGAATGGTTTGAGTGAGAGATGTGAGGACCACACTTATTGTGGCGAAGAATCCAATAATTAGATAAAATGGACTATGGACTACCGAATCATTGGTTGCTTGTGAAAGGGTCTCTCTCACTGTATAAAAAGTCAAACTCAAAGCGTCAAACTCAGAGCGCCAGTAAGCCTTGGTCCAACAACAAGGAGGCTTAGTATAATGGAGTCCAAGTCAATCTGGAATTGTCTATACAATTGTAGTTTGGTTTCCGATAATCAACACCGGTATGCAAGAAGAAAATAGTCTGGAGAATCGAATTTTGTGACAGTGATAATAGTGTTTAACAATAAGATATTTGTCTGGCGAAACTTACCGATCAAGAATGAACATATCATGCTCCGGTGGTACGAAACAGCCAAGCATAAGCTGTGAGTAATATGTAGCAATAGGATAAACCCTTGGACATTTTCCGGTTCTGTTCTAAAGCATCCTCTTCGGCACCAAGTTGAAGGCTTAGCCATTGGTTTATTTTGTTGCAGATAGTCTTGGAGATTCTCTGCGAAGACTCAAGATGCAGTCAATAAATATAGAGCAAGAGTGAATATCTACGTGAAGGTTTAATCAATCAACGGAGAAGACAGCTTTCCATAGACGAGACTTCTATACCGTCGGCCATATAGATCAATTGTCTCATTTTCATTTTTCGACTTTTCGACTTTTCGACTTTTCGACTTTTCGACTTTTCGACTTTTCGACTTTTCTTAATATTAATATTTATTTGATTTATTCTATAATATCAATACTATTAAAATTTATATAATTTATTAGAAAAAGATTATATTTAATATAATAAAACTATTATTAAAAAAACAAAATAAAAAAATATATATAAATTACTTATTTTACTCTTATTTTTTCATTTTTTTTAAAAAGAATTTCAAATTTATTTTTGAATTTTTTTAAATCTTTTAAATCTTTTAAATCTTTTAAATCTTTTAAATCTTTTAAATCTTTTAAATCTTTTAAATCTTTTAAATCTTTTAAATCTTTTAAGTCTTTTAAATCTTTTTTTATAATAAATATAGTTTTAATAATATTTATATTATATAACATATTAAATAAATCTTAATAATTAAAAGTTTTAAAAAGAATAAAAAAAGTCGAAAAATCGAAAAATCGAAAAATGAAAATGAAACAATTGATCTATATAGTCAACGGTACTTCTAGATCAACTTTAAGTATTACAAAGTTTTAGAGTTTTACTCTCTTAATATTTATATCATCTCTACTTCTCCATTTACAGGCCAGAGTATACTATACCACAAGAGACACATCTCGGCATGCTCTGGTCTATCCTTCGAATTGACTCCGATAATCTTGATCTGAACTTTTCATGCAGTCGTCATGTAACTATCACTAAAAGAGAAATAACGTTTGCCAACGACAATAACAGAAGCAATTTCTCAGGAAATTGATTGTCAAAATGGTGACCGATGTTATTGATACATACCCTGTTTGGAAGCCATTATCAGGGGGCAGAAAGTCCGCAACAAATTCGTATCTAAAGGAAAATTTCCAGAATTGACAGATAGTGCAAACGGCAATAGACTTATCTAGTTCTCGGCTCCATGAACGATCAGTACTTGAGAGATTTTGTCCTTAAAGAAAAAACAACGGAGAGCCATTTATAGAAAGCTAGAGACCAACCTAATATTATGAGATTGATAAAATCCACGGGCTAGAAGTGGATACTCGCCGCGCATACGCCAGAACTCGAAAGAGGGGGCAATTACTAGATCAGATCGCTAAACTTTCTTTAATAAAGTGAATATAATCGAAAGTTTTCATCTTCTTTGGCTTAAATATACGAAACTCGGTGAACTAGGGCACACAAGGCTTAGAAATCAACAGTCGCTTCAGTATGATTTGCTTTGCTGGGAGGGAGGAACATGAACTTTATAGGATCATCAGTCTACAATTCGATAGTTCTCGTTCGTTAGGTATTTTCAGCAATGTTGGAAGAGCAGAGTGAACTTCTATGTGATAAGTGAAAATCGGATGATATGAATTGGGTTTTGGTGATGGCGACAGCGACAACTCAGTCAAACATCCGATGACAATAATGCCTATTGATAGTCTAATATGCTCGACACCTATTGCAAGAACTCGCTTCCGAAATTTTCCTCCGATATCTCACGCTCGGTACACATTACCCTTCAAGAACATATAAAGTCTATTGCCGGTAGCTTCCTGGGCAGTTTTTGTACTGGAAGCCCATTCAACTGATCAATGCCGTGATAGATTCTTGCTAGTCGATATTTGAGGATATAAAAGGATTTATATAACTTGAGCTTTGAATCAAAGTACCTAGTGAGTGAATATGACAGTGTGAACAAGAGGCTAGACGTAAACAGGGAGTGGGTCAGAAGGACATGATGACGTGCTGGTGAAGAAGCTCGAGTTCAGGGGCTGAGAATAATCTATGTAGAGATTAGGTATTTAAAGATAGTAGAGCTCTATGGTTTTGAAAATTAAAGAAATTTGACTGTATCTAAAGAATTCAAGATAATCCTGGAGAGGAGCTACTTACAATCTAGTTCTAGAATTGCATTGAGTATATGCCTTTGATTATTTGGGTATGCGATTTATGCGGTAATGTTTTCGATTTCTTCGACATTCGATACCACAGCCTGGAGTCGCAAGAAGAAACGTAGCGATAACAGGGTTGACCTGAACGACAGTAGAAATATACGAACAAGAAGAACAGATTCTAATACCCCGACTACAAACACCCAACTCTGATACCATACCAGGCAGACGATCTACAACTGGAAGATATATTACTTCCGATTAGTCACCAAAGTCTCCATGCACAGTGTTTCTAAGCCTTGACCATCCATTCAGTTGACAAGACCAAAGCAAGCAGAGGTGCACTTTTTATAGCAAGGGAATGGAAAGTATCTAGAAATTTTAAGTCGCTTTAGACATCCATTGTGGAGAATCCCAATCCCCCTTAAGGCTCTAATGGAAAGTCAAAAGGGCATTTATAGCGAACATTTAATCCTCCCGATGATGGATTGCCCAAGAACAACTTCGTCAATTTCTATATTATCAAGCACGGGAATGGAAGCTAGGTGTGCCATTGAGAACAGTTTATCCTGCTGGATTTATACTCTGAGTATTGCCTCTCTATCTGCGCTATTGATTACACTCTTCCGGCATATTGAAAAGCAGTAGTAGCTATTGATAGTGGTAGATCTGAACGGCAGTGAGCATAACAATATGCACCATCGACGACGAATAGAAATTTCAATAGTGGATCGATTTCTTTATATTCACTTGAATTCGAGCGATATACATCCCATATAACTGTGTGCAGAAGTCGCATTTAGCAATCCACATCCAAGATCACATCTAACGTTTTCCATGCGCAACGCGTAGAAAGTCTGGGAGTGTGATGGCTGCATGAAAGGATTATTTTATAACCCCCCGAGGATGTGGCTCGTGACTCATGACAATTTTTATGGGGGGTGGAAAATTGTTTCTCATGATAGCGATACATCATGATATTAGCTCAGTACCATCTATGCAGTAATTGCGAAACATGGAGCAAAGTACGAGGGTAATTCCTATCGTAAAAAGGCGACCAAAACGGGAGTATAGGAAGCAGTGAACAGTTTCCTTGTATCGCATGGTAAGCTATTCGAGCGAAAATCTAATAGACTCCACTTGGAAGTGGGAGATTCATCGAGTTTACTATGATGAGAAGAAATGGATAATCCGAGACTACAACTTTTCACTTAACAAACAGAATGCATTTTGATTAAAAATTGCTTTTCATTCAGTCTATAGCTCGGAACTCTATATCGTCTAAAGTCTAACATGTGGACATCAACCCAGTTGACTGGTATCAAACCGCCTGGTCCAATTTTTGATTTTCCAACCGAGCCCTCCCAAATCCATTTCAAACACCCCCCAAAAAAGAAAAAAGAAAAAGAAAGGCACACTAGTCGGTCGCAGACGCAGCAGCACCGGAAGCTACACTAGCACCCGTAGGCTTAGCAGCCCCCTTAGCACCTTTACCCTTCTTGCCTCCGGTACCGGTCGAAGCAGCTTTGGTACCACCAGTAGTACCAGTGGCATCAGCGGTACCATTCTTGTTCTTCTTTCTTGATTCAAGGATGGGAAGACCACGGAGACCTAGTGAACTGAGCTCGCTCTGAATCTCGCCGGTGAGAGATTCGCCGCCGGTGCTAGCTCCGGCTGCAGCGGGATCGGCATCGCCTTTTCCTGCCTTGGCGGCTGAGGTAGCTGCCGCTGGTTCTGCGCCGGGTGCCTTTGCTGCACCATTTGGCTTTGCTGCGCCGGTTGCTTTTGCTGCACCATTTGCCTTTGCACCAGTTGCTTTTGCTGCACCATTTGCCTTTGCACCAGTTGCTTTTGCTGCACCATTTGCCTTTGCACCAGTTGCTTTCGCTGCACCACTTGCTTGTGCTACGCCACCAGTTCCCTTTGCGCTTCCCTGTGATGAGTTAGTATCATGAGACAGAGGGATAAATATATAGTAGGACAAACCTTGTTTCCCTTGCCTTTGTTTCCAGTTTCAGTTGAAGCTGCGGCGTTTACATTGAGACTGGCAGTTCCCTTTGCCTTTGGACTATCTGCGGCAGCATTGGTTGTTGCATTAGCTAGAAGTGGTAGTCAGTATGAATGAAAGATATAAGATGAAACCAAAGGACTAACCAGCACTGTCGTTATCGTCGGTATCGTTGTCTTCATTGTCATCTTCGTCATCGTCGCCGTCATTTTGCTTGTTTTTTGGTGATCGAGCATAGAACTCAAATACTGATCTTGTTAGCTATGTTTGTTTCCCGTGAGGTGCTATTGGCTAACCATTTGGAACTGGTGCTCTAGCAATGAGATCAGACTCGCTCTCTGGCAGAGCTCGAGAAGAAACGAGTGTGGCAGAAATAGCAATGAATGCTAAGATGGATCCGAAGTTCTTCATGATGAAAGAGGTATGGCGATAAGCGTCAAGCTGTTAGGTCTATAGGTTAAAGTAATGAAGTAAGAAAGCACAGCTATGAATTGTTATTATTGTCCAATAGTCTATCAAAATAGGAAGACTTACCTCTTGAAAGAATGTAAATGTAAAGGGAATTGAAATAAACACACAAAGAGATGAAGAAATGAAGTTTTGATGTAGAATGAAGATATAAATCTTGAGGCTTTCGAGGCTTTTATCTTCAAGTTCGACAACAATGGCTGATCTGGACCCCATGGAATCTCGAGCTTCTTGAAACCATGAGACGCCAAACAAAGGGAAGATAATCAGCTCATGCTTAGCCCGTCTGATCTTCAATCTATTTGAAAGTTTATTTCGTTGACCGTGTGCTGTCAAACACCCCATCACACCCCATATAGTATCGATTTTCACGCAAGAACCATGAAAGGCACCATATTTAGAATACGAAAATTAGTAGATGTTGTGTGAAATAAAGTTTATTCTATGAAACCCCGATTCTCTGGTACCCACGCCCGCACCCGTGGACAGTGAACTACAAGAGCATTCAGGTTAGCGTCGTCGGGAATATAGTTCCAGACAAAAAATAAGCTTTTTAAGCATCAATCCTCTCAAGTGGGGTGTATCTTCGCAACTAAATCTAAAGATCTTTCGTAAGAACGAAATAAAGATTGGGGTGGACAGTTGTACCGAATCGAGATAGTTCTGAGTTCGGTAGTGTAGAAACCGGGGTTTCAAACTGTCGATTAAACCAATTCGGCTACAGCGTCAAACGAAAAAGGAGGTGTCAAATACTTCCGAGACGGGTGGGCCCCGGCAAACATCATCGGATCTGTGAAATACCGCGCCAAAAAAGGAAGTGTAACGGTAGCACAGTATCAAGTGTCCTATTTTAAGAGACGTAAACTGTAGTTTGTATCATCCTCAATTGCTTGGTACATCTGAATAATGGGAAAACTCTCATCCCAAGTCTTGTATATGAAAACATACCTTGGCACGTATATTTCGCCAAGTTCTCAGGTTAATGGAAGTCTTGATGGAAGACATAGTATGTTCAATTCGAAAAAGAATATGGAAGTGCACTGGAGTCGTTGAACGGATGTTGAACTGAGCAAATTTACTTGATGGGTCCTTGACACCGATCTCTCTACGGCTTTTGTGCCAATGGACCAGTTGACGACGCATCGCAAGTTCTTCCAGAACATTGATATTGTGGTTGAGTACCTAGGTAAGTAAATGAAAAATACCCAATTGATTTGAAGATTCAGTCTTAGGAGATAACATCTTTGCTCGGACTCTGTTTATCACGATCTACACCACGACATCTGCATGTATCAGTACCGCGGGGCAAACAAGATAACGTTCATAACTCACACCCACATTTCTAATCTCTTGGCATGAGTCCGATGTATAATGGATGAAGCGGTATTCTTTGGAGAAATTCAAGCAGCTGTAAACAATGCTGACATTGGAGATGATACTATTCGTGAAGAACTAACACATATCTGTGAGGGGGTTTCGTTCCGATCCGATTGCGACCCCGCTGAACCGTTTCCGAGGGAGTACTACAATACCTAGGTATCTTCGTTCGTTGCCAAAAATAACACTCCCATCTTTCCGCATCCACCAGATTATCAAGTACCCAATCTCCGAATAGTAATGATAGACATTTCCCTGACTCTTGCAACGATAACAATGTTGTCGCTTTCGTGATGATTTTGATGTTATTCAGTCAATTAACTGCTTTCAATTGGCTGCTTACGGCTGAAATGGCTTTCAATCGGGTGACACATGATTGGTCCGAGGTTCTAGCTTTTACAGTATTGCCGAGACGAGAAGCTTTGAAGAATTTCGCCCGAACCCGAACTCGAACTCTGAGCGCATTCGTGAGTCAAGAGGCAAATGAATTGTACTTTAAAATTAAGAAAGAACAATTGATATGAGGTGACAATAATCATGTCTTCTTCAAGGGCTGTCACGGCATGTCTGCAGCGTAACGTCGCGCGACAAAATGCTTCCAGGATTGCGACTCAATGTCCGCGAATTCTTCAACAATCATTCACACATCCCACATCGCGACCCCGCATTGCCTCATCATTAATTGCTAGCCAACGACGCACTTTCTCTCTTACAGTCTCTCGACGATTGGCAGATGTTGCAGAGGATTTTGACCCAAAATCGGTGGAGAGAGAGTCGGATGAGGTTGATGTATGTATAGTTGGAGGAGGTAAGAATATTATCACATGCCAAGGGTTTTTATTAACATTCACAGGTCCATCTGGTTTAAGTGCTGCGATTAGATTAAAGCAACTCGCAAACGAAGCAGGGAATGAAGATTTTAGGGTCATACTCTTAGAAAAAGCAGGTGAAATTGGGGCACATATTCTTTCTGGCGCGGTCATTGAACCTACGGCTATCAACGAATTATTCCCAGATTGGCTCGCGGAGGACAATGAGAATAGATTCGAAAATGTTACTCCCGTCTCGGGTGACAAGATGCGTTTCCTTACCAAAGGTAGCGCAATTCCTATACCTGCTCCGCCGCAGATGAACAATCATGGCAATTACATCGTCAGTCTTAATCAATTCACAAAATGGCTTGGAGATCGAGCAGAAGAAGTTGGAGTTGAAGTTTATCCTGGTTTTGCAGGAGCAGAAGTTTTATACAAGCCGGATGGATCTGTCAAGGGTGTCGCTACCAATGATCTAGGTATTTCGAGGAGTGGCAAACCCAAGGATAGTTTCGAGAGAGGAATGGAATTTCACGCAAGAATAACCCTGTTCGCAGAAGGTTGCCATGGAAGTCTCACAAAGCAAGTCATCAAGAAATTCGACCTCCGTAGAGATAGTCAACCACAAACTTATGGCCTCGGTATAAAGGAGGTTTGGGAAATCCAGCCTGAAAAGTTCAAGAAGGGCCAAGTTGTTCACTCCCTGGGCTATCCTCTCCCAGCAGACACATATGGTGGTGGCTGGATGTATCACTTTGGTGACAATATGGTGAGTATAGGACTTGTGGTAGGACTCGATTATCCAAATCCTTGGATGTCACCATATCAAGAGTTTCAAAAGATGAAGCATCATCCACTTTATAAAGATGTTTTAGAAGGCGGCAAATGCATATCATATGGAGCCCGTGCTCTCAATGAAGGGGGTTTCCAATCGATACCGAAATGCGCCTTTCCTGGTGGCGCCTTAATTGGTGACACTGCAGGCTTCCTCAACGTTCCAAAAATCAAGGGTACCCACACCGCTATGAAATCTGGAATGCTTGCTGCAGAGGCAACATGGACTGCATTGGAGAAAAACGACGACGCGTCCGTTTTCTTGTATGATTATGAAGATTCATTGCGCAAATCCTACATCTGGAAAGAGTTGAAGGAGGTACGAAATATGCGGCCTTCATTCCATTCACCACTAAAGCTATATGGTGGTATTATGTACTCCGGACTCGAAGCATATGTTCTAAAGGGTAAAGTCCCCTGGACATTGAAGCACAAATCCACTGATGCTGCAGCTACCAAGCTTGCCGACCAATGTACAAAGATTGAATATGAGAAACCCGATGGCAAAATCTCATTTGATATCTTGACAAGTGTTAGTCGTACCGGTACAAATCACGAGGAAGATCAACCAGTTCATTTGCAGGTCAAGGATTGGGATAAGCATGCGGAGATGGAATACCCAAAGTATAAGGGTATTGAAAACAGATTCTGTCCGGCCGGTGTGTACGAGTATGTTGAAGATTCAACAAAGGATATCGGAGTGAGGTTTCAAATCAATGCTCAAAAGTAAGTTTCTCTTCTCAACACGTTGCCTTGATACTAATCCTTCTCAGTTGTATTCATTGTAAAACATGTGATATTAAGGTGCCGGATCAGGATATCAATTGGAGTGTTCCGGAAGGTTCAGGGGGACCAAAGTATTATATGACTTAGATATCCGAGCGCATAAAGCAATATGTACACCTATTTACACTATACCCAGATGGCTTTTATGTGATGCTGACTTAGGCTGGGTGATATACCGCTTATTTACGAACGGTGAATATTGAGCTCTCGTTGTATAAGTACGCCACACATTCTTTTCAAAATCCCTAAGAGCTACGAACTTCAATTTCACTAAATAACAAGGGCTGGGTCTACTGGTCTAGAGATTTTCATCATTGATATTTGAATTATATTTTGGTTATTGATGCTTGACTATCTACTAAAAGTGTGCATATCATCTACTTGAGCCTTGACTCGAGCTTCATCGGGATATCTAATGAACTCGAAATTCAGTGACTACATAAAGTGACTGGTGTTCGAAACCTAGAAAGAACTGTCCATTTCTCCACATGTCAACTAACTAAACTATCTAGGACTAGTCTTCCAGCACGACTCTAGAATCATGGAATTAGCACTATTCCCATAGACACGAGATGGTGGTATCGCCACTTGCCAAGTTGTCTTCGGCGTCTGAGATGACTGTGCGAGGAGCTGATACGGTGGTTTGGCGACTTGGGAATTGGTCGTCGGCGTCTGGAATAAATGCACCTGGATACGAGATAGTATCATCCCGACTTGTAAAGTTGTTGCCGGCTTGTGAAATGCCTACACGCGGGGCTGATATAGAGGTTTGGCGACTTGTGAAATTGTCGTCGGCGTCGGGAGTAATTGTGCGTGGAGCTGATATGGTGGTTTCGCGGCTTGCGATGTTTCCATAAGCATCTGGAATGGGTGCATATGGAGACTGGTAGACGAGTTTAGGATGACTGTATAGCGATTTGTACGGAATGGGAGGACCATTCATAAAATCTAAGTCGCCGGCCAACTCATCCCCTTCATAAGAACCTTCTCTTGACCCCGGAGAGTTATAATCCGCAAGCTTGCTCAATTCCCGATTCGCAATTTCTGCTCCAGGGGTTCCCTCATCCATATCAATAACAGCACTCACGGGGGCTGCACCACCGATTCTTCTCGAGCTTCTTCTAACAAAGTCCTCGCTGGCACTCAATTTCGACTTCAAACGTGAACTTCTCTTCTTCTCAGCAAGAGTTTTCTTCCCTGCCGGGCCGCTTTTCTTGGTCGAAACCTTTTCCCCACCGACAGCCTTGTTTTCCTCTAGAGTCAATTCCTCTGCTTCTTTTTCTTCTTCGACAATGGCAACTTCGGGCTCTCTAATAAAGCCAAATGTGGATCCTCTAGGATCTCTTGTTGGTTTGATAATCGTGTCAACCTGCTTCGGAACTTTGCCAACGCGAGCGTCAGGGCGACGCTTTGGGAGGTAGCAAGGGCTCATGACGGTAATATATTCGTGTTTTGTGTCTATTGGTGAGTTAGTAGGAGACTAGGCAAGACGTGCGAGATTCATCTAGGCTAGAGGCAGGACTGCCGATAGTTTAAATTGCAGTCCTGTAAGGAAAATATCCACAATCTAATATTATGGTTTGAAGTCTGGAATATTGGATTCATTTTGAATGATGTGGTCTTTTTTAAACGCCGAGAAGTTGTATTCAATCTGCCAATCCAAACTATTGGATATTCTGACTGATTGAAATAACAGGTCAAGGGAGAATGCTAGACTGTAGGCGGAGTATTGAAATAAAAGAAAGGAGATACGTACGTCTATCATAGAGTACAAACTTATTGACTTGTCTCTTGTCATATGTGATAGAATCCGCAAATTCAGGAAGAGGTGTCGGATCCTTATCTTTCACTAAAATTTGACACAAAAGTTAGTTCTGGCTGGTACATTTATTTCTGTTCGCAAAAAAACAGAGGTTGCAACAGATGTGCGACAAAAGGATTGGTATGGCAACATACAAATGGCATCGTAGACTCTAATAGTTTCCATGATGATCTCCGCATTCCTAGTTGTAATAGATGGATGGTTGTTTCTGGCTTCTAATTTCACGTTAGCTGAATTGCTTCACTGGTCTTGTGGAATTGAGGCGGGGGATTAATGATTGAAGTAGTTTAAACGTACTGGATTTCAATGCGCGCCATTGAGCGTCAGTGTAATAAACCGGCAAGCCAAGCATTCGCGGCATGATTAAGATTCTCGAAGATAATCGGCCTTGTTTTTTGGAAGTTGGTTGTTGTAGAAAAGAAGTTTGAGGTTCTTGTGGTGGAAAGGTTTATTTGGTTGAAGTTGTGGTTCAAAGTCGGACATCGAGATTTGAGTTTGTCTTGATCTTGACTTTGAGGTAACTTTGTAGGAGAATTTATTGTGAATGGAAGAAGCAAAAAGGAAGTTGAGAATGTTGTAAAGCTGATAGCTTAAGTACCTAGGTAGATACTGAGTGGTGCGGTTCTCTGTATCGCTTAAGATGGGATGATTGATTTGTGATTGAGTACGGGTCCAATACGGCTGAACCGTACTTCGCTGCTGGATTTTAGTGATTGAGTGACAGTATCGACACATTCATTGATTGAGGGTCAGTAAAGTACGAAATATATTCATGTTCAAATCGTGCTTTTTATATTGGTCGTTCACTTGCATATATTAGGAAAGGTCTATCCAGGTGGAACCGAATAACGTGACTTGCAATCCGAGTTCATGGGATAGATATTTAGGAGACCCTAGAGTAAATCGGCACAATGATTCTCATCAAGCGTCAAGTGATTCACTACTCTCTAAGAAGTAACGATCGCTTATTATGATTCCTCGTACGATTATAGATCTTCCACGTTATACTGACCGTAACTTGATTTTTTACATCCACGGCCACCAATAACTGGAATCTTTTCTCGTCTAATTTAAAGTTCACGGCTTCGATTTTCAGAATCTCAAGCGCCCCCGTGGGGATTGAGCTTCCGCAAGCCACGCGACCTTTATTACTAATCATAAAAGACCACATAGTCCCATTATATGCCAGGCCGCCTGTACGGGTGCAGTTCTTTTTCTTCCCATCTGGCTATGGTTGGCGATAGTTCAATGATTTCTTTGCTAGCAAAACCGGAGAATATGGGTTAGGTACGATCTATTGCATTCCTCACTCTCTTTCTTTTTCACATTGCATCATTCAAGTTACTACTTACGTGTTACCGTACTTGCTGACGTGGTTTTGACAACCCTACAGGGACTCGTTCAAATCTTATTGATAAGACTAAGGCTCTTAGCCTCTGAGTTGCTCTGATGCTACATCAGAATAAAGGACTTGAACACGCTAAGGCGTGTGATGAAGATACTTTAAGTTGAAGGGCAGAGTTTCCAAAGTGTGCATGATTGAGCCTGGACATATGGATGGAAAAGGTAATTCAAAGTATTCTTGTGCTTTAGGAGAATAGTGGCAGATGAAGTCTCAGGTTATTCTCGAGTAATACATACATTAAAACTTACAACCACTGCGACCTGACATAGTTACATCAGTTAGTACTTGCCTATTTGATGTACAATTAATGATAACTTGTGGAAACTCTTTTTTATTTCTATGTTCGATAAAACATTCTTGATGCATTGAATAAATAATATTGAGTCCCTCAATTATAATAAGCTTTCAAGCCCGAAATTTCATGCCAGCACAACGTCGAAAAAATATCCAGTATGCAACTCACTTTAGCAATTTGACCTTACTGAATTTTAATGTCACAAAAGCTTGGATAGCCAAATTTAATGGATTATTTTACGATACATATCTTCCGGTCTGCTCTGATAATTATCCTCTGATCCAGTTACCCAAAACTTGCCTTCTTGTCCTAACAATTGTGACATGATCATGTTATTTGCACAAATGCAATCTTAACAAGATTCCAGCATGTCTGACACTTCCTGGTGCAATATTTTCCCAAACTGCAATGGCCTTGGTATATGATACTTGAAGTGCTCTCGTGGCGGCTGTTGGAATGAATTCTCGCTTAATTCAACCTTAGCGTTCGAGGGTCTCTTGTAGACATTTATGAACTAGATTTCCTTAATCGCACTATCTCGAACATCGTCTTTGATATGAAGATTCTTAGAAGTATGATCGAAGAATACGCCATTGTAAAAGCCGATCTCACGATGAGGGTGTTCTGATGGAGAATACCGAGGTTTAGGTACCATCATACGCTCAGGGTTTTGTTGTCGGTGTGACATTTGTGTTTCTTGAGATGTAAAGAGCGGCTGTAGGGTATCCATTCCAGTAGAGTTATTGGCAGCGAAATGATCTTCGGAATGTAAATTCCTTGGTCTGGAGCTAGAAGTTGATTGTTTAACATCTTCTCCCATCTGGGGACTAATTGGATCTTGCATGCTGGAACTCGAGCTTGGATAAGCCTCTTTAGTTTTAACTCTCTCTAGAGGGGAACCAAATATTTCTAAGTCTTCTGCTGGGATATTGCTGTCGCTATCTAAGCGAATATGATCATGACTCCGCTGAGAGTCGCTCACGAATTGATCGCTAGCAGTAGTTTCCTGTTGACTGTGGCGACTCCAAGATCGCGGACGAGGAGACAAAGCGGTTGAATAACCAGGAGATGTACTATTTGAAACAGAACGGGCTATAGAATTCTCTAATGATAAGTCGGTAAAACAGCTCTCTTCACTGTTGCCATCATTGTCAATATCATCGTTGACATCATCTAATGTTTCAGATGGATAAGGGATAAGATATTCGGATGTGCGTGCCTCGTATGGCCTGGCGTTTTTGGAAGAACTGGGAGTTCTTTCTTGAACTCCGCCTGTGGAAGGCGCTCCGTCTCCAAAGATGTTGCTTTCATTGAGGCCTTGACGCCTAGGCTTGACCCGAGCTTTGAAACTACGTTTAATACTATCTGATAATGGCATATTGATAGGTACACTTTGGTGGTTTGTTGAAAGATTTGATGGAGATGTTATCGACGAAGCCTTTGCTCTTATTTTGTGCAAACTTCCTTATCTTTCAGAAGAAATTCAACTCCAGAGATGATCCTTTAATAATGATAGATGGTACAATAAAGTATAATACGGTCTTTTCTATGACTCCAGCGCTAGTTTTAAAGCAAAGGATATATTATCAGCATGGTACAACGCATACGGCCAGCACTAATTCGTAAACAGCAAGCATCTTCTATACGGCACCGTGTGTATAGTAACACACAAACCGTAACATCATGTATTCTTGAATATGGACATGAGCAGCTTATGCAAATAACTTACTTTGTTGTGTATGCGATTAACGTAAGTCAGAGGTTCATGCTGGAGAAGTCTAACCTGGGGGTCTAGGCTGGGAGTGGCATACTGGTCTTTATATTGATAGTAAAAATGTATATGATTGATCCAATTTAAGCTTCGCAATTGAATTTCATGTTGAGCCTTGGTTAAACTATAAAACTATAGTTCAATTTTAGATGCTCGAGTGTATGTCCAGATATTTGCTATAACCGGGGGGGGGCAGCTATTCTGACGTCTAAATTATGGTCACATATTAATTCTTTATTCTCATATAGCGATTTCAGAAGGTTCAATAGGTCATTCTCACGTTTTAATCAGGATGAGGTCACCAAGATATGTCAGAATTATATTCCAGAGTTCTTTGCGTATAACTAGGTACTTGATTTAGCGCTAAAGTGGCGTTCTCGTACCACAATTGAGATCGCCTTCTCGAACAGTTGCAACGAGTGGGTATACTCCGTGCTTTATACTGGTTCCCAAAACCAACCTGTAAAAAGGACTACAAATGTCTGCAGTTGTTTCTCCCTGATAGTTCAAATTACCATGTGCCACTGTTGCCCCCTTGGTCTTTGCACCTAGATGCATGAGTACTCAAACGCCGCTCTATCTTCCTCGATATATGGCTGTCAGAAACATCAAGCATTGATTCAAGCTTGTTCTCGATTCTGATTCATCTTTACACGTAGTCTATACGCAACCGGAAGCATCAATTCATCCCGACACAAGGGGCATGTATCATGCTTCTTCAACCATTCAACGATACAATCCCTACCAAATACATGTCCACATTTTGGCATCTTTGAAGGCTCGTGATTGGGTTCAAGAGGAATGGTAGCCTCAGCGTATGCCTCAATACAGATACCGCATTGTTCAAAGTCTAATGTCGCAGCATCGACTGGTGGCAGCATATCCTTGATAGCTCTGGTTCGATCGTGGTAGCTCTTCCTAATCTCAACCACAATGAACTTCACTGTGCCATCCGAATTTCCTAGAAGAGCAAATCGCTTTTGTCCATCCAAATTGGGATTTCTACGAAGCTCCGCAGTTGAAAGTAATGGGACTGTCTCCGGTTCAAAATCTACAATATCCTCAAGACTATCGAAATCTTGCCCCGTGAATGCTAAATTCCCGGTAGACACAATATCAAGTGTCAGACCAGACTCTTCGTATTGAGCAGAAAGATTGAGCCAATCCATGTGTCTTCGTGGTCTTGTGAGGTTAAGACGATTGAATATCTCCTGTGAGAAGGTATTCTTGGTCGACGACGAAGAGCGGGCGTTGCGGAATCGTGAAAGTATAGTTTCCATTATTAAAGACATAGTAGATTGACTTTGCTAGAAACTCGGGTCGATTTGAGATTTTGATGAGGTTGGGTGGTAACTGTTCTGAAATTTGTTATCCGTCGACTCCTTGAACTTATTGGATGATGAAAGTATTTGTGATGAGTCTATAGAAAGATAAAAACTCTTATTGACAGGCATAGATGCTCCTTATAAGCTAGATAAATCATTCTTACGGCATCATTCAGACACTCTTTGACAAAGTTTTATTACTGTCGTTAGAACATGATATTTGGAATGTTACGGCTGCTACGGTGCAAGATACGTTTCCATTACGGGCTTTCATGTTGTCGTTTAACTTCACTATTATCATTCTCGTTAATTTTATCTATTCACTCGCGTGAGAAGCGACTACAAAATCGCCGTAAGAGGGAGTCGAAAATTGAACCCCATTTGTATTTTAATTACAGACGAGACTTCGTAACGAGTACATGTAGAGCAGATTATTTTTCTATAGAGCAAACAATTTGAAAATTCGAGCAGATTATACACAAATAATTTCAGGATCTATTGTTGATTCAAGCTTGATTTTGTACTGAATTGAAATAAACATAATATTGTAAAATGGATAATGGATTTCACAGAAAATCTATAGAGTAGGTAGAGCCTTCAATAGATCATTTGTAAAGCAAATTGTTCGTAGATCATCTGTACATGTATATTATTTTTGCGCAGTCTCAGTATATTCAACAGTCTAGACTACAGTCAAACAATATAAGGGTCTGAATATCTAGAAGTATTTAAAAATCTTGAAATTTTAAAAAATTTCAGTATTTCAATGAAATTCGATATCACGAATGATTTGAATATTCTAATTGTTTGGGGATTTGATAATCTTTATTATTAGATTGTAGTCTGGAATATTGAGTACCCTGCGCAGTCTGATACAGACTTCGGGTCAGTATTAGGATTGATTTAGTAGAGCAAACCGAATTCTATTGATAGAAGATCACCTGAGTAGAACTTGAAGCTTTATACTTTATTTTTATGAAATTCGAACATTAATAATGACATTAATTAAAGATCTACATTTACAAGTTTTTATATTAATCTTATAAACATTCAACTGTACGACTATTCATAAATTCGTTTGCTCGTCTATATTTATAGATCATTTGTCTAAGCTGTCGTTTTCACTCATGTATCTAAGAGAGTATTTCACTGTTCGATGTTCTCAAAAGTTTCTTTAAATTTATTGATATATTGGAAACTATCTAGCATCTACTTTGCAGTTCCATCTAAACTTACTGAGCTCTGTTATTTATAGTAGCTTCATAGGTAGAAGTTCAAAATGGGCTGAAAGTATTCCCAACTAATCATCCTGATGTCGAGGCCCTCCAATATCTGTTGATGGACTATATGACGAATCAATATTTGTCCTTATCAGTCCCTGGCCTGATATTCCTCGTGTTCGCCATTCTAAACCCTATTCTACCCACGTCTTTAGATGAAATGGCACAGGTAGTGACGCTTTCCGACGACAAATTGGGCATGGATTATTATCCTTCAACCATTGTGTAATACACCGCCTACCAAAAACATGCCCACATGTCTTTATTTTCACTGCAGCATGATGTGGTTCATTTGAAATGATGATCGAATCTTCGGAATCTTTTGAAGTATCGATCGAATCTTCGAAACCGTTCGTAAAATCAGAAGTAGCTTCCAAATTGGTTACCACTGTTTCGGGCTCGCTTAGAGTGGCAGCCGTGGTATATGACTCAATGCAAATGATACAATGCTCCGAATCAAGATTTTCAACATCCACAGACTCTAGTATCTCATTGATAGCCTCAATTCGGTTCGTGTAATCGAATAAGATTTTCACACTCATGTTTCTCATGCGCCCATCACCATAGTATAGAGCTGCAAGAAATCGATTTTCTTCTCCCAAATCTTCTTCAATGTCAAGTTCACCAGAAGATATCCTCGGATAATCGCTATCGCTATATGCGATGTCAATGGCGGCTCTTGCAATGTTCTCGAACTCTGGATTGGTACGGCTCATGTCGCCATTAGGGGAAATAACTTCGATTGTGACTCCATGTATCGTAACCATAGTTGATATCATTGTGGGAATCGGATTCAATGGTGTCATTGGCGTGGGTGGTCTTGTCGTGTTCTCAGGAACTCGGAAACCACGTGGTGGGATGCGGTGTGAGCGCGAATTAAGTCTATGAGGAAGCATGGTGCTTCCGGTTTGTTGGAGGATGGAAATGATATTTGTTATATCTTTCTTGTAAGTTGGTATTAGGTGAGCGTTTATGTTTCCGAAAGAGATGTGCTATATGATGTTCTAAGATCCAATGTCGAGAAAGTGTTGTGAGGTGGTTGGAAAACGTTACTTGTTGTTGATGATCGAACAGGAAGAGAGAAACGAGGAAGCCCCAGTTACAAGACTTGTTTATAAGTTGGCAACTATGTTCATACTGTTTCAGTATCATCAAAGATACGGTCTGTCTGATACAGGAAATATTGAGCGCAAATACGGTCCATCATGCTATGCATGCACCTCAGGGGACAAAATATGACTTCTACTGCTTAATTGGGTACAAAGAAAGGTCAACTGATCTTCCGCTTCAAATCAGTGGAATTGAAATCTTATCAAGGCAAATAAATCTATTACTTTCGTGTATCTGCTTTTTGTGTTACACACGCCGAGACCGAGTCGGATCATGGGGGATGATGTATATATATAAAGGCATCGTCATGTGGGCCCTGGATCCAATGGAATTAGAGTATCTGTCAGGTATATTCATGTGAAGGACGAAAATTAATAAAATACTGGATCATATAGTAAAGGAATGTGTTTTATTTTAAGGAGTAGGGGGGTAGATTCTATAAGGATAGGTTCTATATTAGAAGAATAAATTTCACGGTGGAATCGACGATCATGTGCCTTTCTTTCTTTCTCTTTCTTGAAACTTAGATTCTAGTCTCTGATTATTGGAACTCAAATTTTGATACAGTTTAGGATAAACTGTATTTACATTATATGATAGAATCTACGAACCCCATGGGCGTGCCGGTGACTTGTCATAATTTTCAATGTCTCTGTATGTGATTTTTCTCTTGATTTTTTAAAAAATTCAATTCTCTACGCATTTTAATTATCCCTGGATAATATCCCGCTTGATCGCTAAAAAAAACCATTGCTAAATGCACCAACCAAACGCTGATTCGATATTCTGTTGCGCCTACGCACGAAACTGAACAATCGGAAATGTTCGAAAACCTCACTGAGCCTTTTCGATCAAAGGTAAATCCCCGCTGTAATTCATATTCCAAAACGTTTGAAGGCCTCCATGGATGAAATTTCTCTATTCGATATCTACCTTATTCCGACACAGAGGGCAGGTAGAGTTGTGTTTCAACCACTGAATAATACAGTGTTTGCCAAATATGTGCGAGCATACTGGCACTGCACAAGCTATGTGAGAGTCGCTGGTGTCGGGCCGCATAGTGTGGAGTCTCTGGCAATCATTGCAATAGCGCATGTCCTTGACCACAGTAGGAGCATGTGAGGTTTCATTGTATTTTTCCAGGCAAATAGGACAGCGGTCTGATTCTCCGGCAGATACGGGAGAAAGATAACTTTCAATCTCTTCAAGTCGAAAATTCTCATAACAACTGCGTTTGATCATCGTGTCATCTTCAAAGATCAAAGGCGGAGGATTAGGTAGACCCCCAAACTCCAGGGGTTGAGCTTCTGCGTCCTCGGCTTGAGAATTCGCTA
The DNA here is from genome assembly GCF_014898535.1 of Botrytis deweyae. Classification (NCBI taxonomy): domain Eukaryota; kingdom Fungi; phylum Ascomycota; class Leotiomycetes; order Helotiales; family Sclerotiniaceae; genus Botrytis; species Botrytis deweyae. The sequence goes on from NW_024066211.1 coordinate 2,096,693, forward strand.
TTGCTTCCGTGTGATTTTCAGATGCCTGTCGTGCTTCTTCACCCTCGGATTGAGAACCCACCAATTGCTCGTCGTTCTCAGATGACACTAGTGCTTCTATTCGTGCTCTAATCCGCGCAGCCCATGTCCCTGCCCCTGGTCTTCCATATATTATGCCATTTACACCATTTATATGCTGTATAATTTCAGCCATTTGTTGTGATTGACTGAGGCTATCAGCCCGAGTAGACTGGTCAGAAGATACATCTTGCTGGGCGTCCGACGATGACTCAGTTTCCGGGGGGGGAGAATTTGCCATAATTGTTGTGTGTTGATAAATTATACTAGTGATTGGGTCGAGTGCGTTCTTGGAGGAGTTCTTTCTATATTGTTTGAGTATGAGAAGTGGTAATGAATAGAATTTGAGATTCCTTGACCTATATTAATATTTCTCCAACTTGTTAAAGAGATGATTTGTGTGGAAATTTTGTAGAATGTACTTTACCTTTTTATGTTCAAAAATGGCCAGCGCGGCTCAATCCACTGGTTTAAGCACTAGAATAATCTACATGCCGTTTAAAGTTTAATTTGAAAACGATCCAGTCTCTTCGAATTCTTTAGTTTAAAGACGCGCACTAAGTTTATTAGTCGAATAGTGAACAAGATCGGGAAGCTGCTTTGGCTTTCGGCTTTCTGTGTGACGCCCTAAAATGATACAAAGTACTATGCTTACTCTACCTCAACTTTTGGTTGTACACATATTATTATATTAGAATTCTGTGATAGTCCCATGAAAATGATCTCTAGTCGTATCCTAGTGTGGAAGATCACAAGTGCCAGTGGACTACTCCGTGGGCTACTAGTGATAATTGGTCCTCTCTAAATTTTTCTGTTCGAGAGTCTAGAAGATATGTTACATGGTTTCAAGAAAATTAAGTTAAATTCCATTCATTTTGTGACTTTCAGTAGGTAGGTATCGAAGGGAGTCCAAATAAGCTTTTGAGGTTCTTTCCTTTTCTGTTCGCTTTCCCCCTCACCCTTCCCTATCTGCATTCAGTTTATCGATTAATATATATGGTGTATCTGCAGTTCCTGGCGACAGTGATATGCATACATCAAGCTTGAACGCCAAAACCCCAAGAGCTAATAATAGACCTGTAAGACGTGCGGTAAGAGTTTCAAATGGGAAGATAATCATACTATCCGTCTGGTGCAGTGAGGTCTCATACTCCTTCTTACTATATGATGCGAGGTTGTGACGTTAGATTCCAGGTCCGCTGTCAAAGAACTGAATTTTGAAGGTTCCAGTTTAAGTTTAGCTCAAGAAGCCGTCAGAGTAGTGAAGGAAGTCATTCTCCAGATCGACGGCTAAAATTCACTTTGTCAAGTAAGATTAGTTTGAAAATCGAGTCTGTCTCATTTGGCTTTCTTTTAATTGTATAGTATTTATTTCATCTACCTATCTTGAAAGGCCTTCCCTCAACCGCTCAATTGTGCATTCGAAGAGAAGTACATTCGCTTGCATTCCACCAGAATGCTACAAGTGGCCTCTGAGATTACCAATGCTTATCAACTCTGTGGAATAGCTGACATTTTCAATTATCCTCCCTAAATAACTTCTTCACTTTCTCCAATTATGAGGTAGTACGTCCACTCAATAGTCGTAAACATTCGAAGAGTTAGTGGGAATGTCGAGTTTACCGCGGCACATTGGACAAGTGCTCTTTCTCTCTTCCTTAAGCCATATATTGATACACTCCCGCCCGAAGACATGCTTACAGCCTGGTACCATGCAAGCGCCATGAGAAGCACCATTTTCTGTACTTGAGTCGTATTTTTCGTTGCAGATTGGGCATAGTACCGATTCCGTTTGCGTTTCATCAATAAAGACTGGAGTCAAAAGCTCGTCGATGGCCTGGTTTCTGTGATTTTCTTCGATATCTGCATGAGACTCACGTGGCCTAATGCCCGCGTATAGACCGTGGAAATCATCTATTATCTCTATAGATATCGTTTGAACCGGGATTCCGTCTTGAAAATCAATTGTCGATGCTGGAGTGGTGCCACTGCCATTACGATCGTTCAGTTGTTGCCTGAAGATCACGAGAGCTCCCACTACATGCTGATTATTCATGCGGGTGTTTGGAAACCTGGTTCGAATATACCGATTAAATCGGGACCATATCTCAGCATTAATGGACTCCACATCCTCAGCAGCAGCTTCTTGTGGCACAACATTTTGTAAAGAAGTGTCTGAACTATCGTCATCGGTAAGGCCACCCGAAAGCTCTTCGTTGTTGGCAGGGTCACTACTCTCGGTATCTTCAGGAGTGTCATAAGAAGTAGCATCTGCTGGAGCTTCATCTTGCAGAATATTTTCATGTAGAGCGAGTGATTCAAGAAGAAGAGATCCAGCATTTCCAGAAGTGTTTTGTTGCCCAGATCTTTCTACCTCCTCAGTGGCCGAAATATTGCTCTGCCCAGAAGACATAATGATGGGAATTTCTGTGTGTAGAGTTTCGAAAGTTGAAGACTGGAAACAGTTTAATTTTCTGGTGTTGTTGTAGATTTGATATATCTCGAACAATTTTTGAGCTGCCAGGAGAGTATGAAGTGTTCAGTCGATGGTTGGATACTTGAAGTCAGAACAATGTTATGATGAGAGATATTTGTAAGGAAGATGGAAGTACCACACTCATAACAAATGATTTTTAGATACCTAGGTATCACAAAAAGATTTAGATATGCAACAAGCGACTTTTGATACAGCAGTCTGCCAAAGCTCTGACGCTGTGTATTGGACAACTTTTATTTTAGAAACAAGTATGCAGAAGTTTACATTCTTGCTGACAAAGTGAATAGATGAAAGTGAATACTCAAGGGGATTAGGAGATCAATGACCAAAAATCCGAACATAGCTCACAAAGAAGATCTTAGATTTCAAGAGATACTTTGCATAATCATGAATGTTATATACGAAATATCAGATATGATACAGTTTAGATATCAACGAAGATGTTTATGTATAAATTTGAACTTGCCGTTCGAAGCTTGAAATAATCAGGTATATGTTTGTACAAAAATTGAGCATCTCAAAGACCACAAGTTGCAGGTCAACCACTTATTAATCTGAAAATTTCACTAAAAAAAAGTTTTATCTAAATAATGTCAAAATCTGCCTAGGTAGTGGACTTGAATCTTTGAGAAAATAAATTCTGGGAATATTCTACTAAACAGGTAGCTACCTTGGTAGACATAAAATATTCTGGATCTCACTGTTGCTATCGCAAAATGTTTAAGTAATGCTAAAGTTACAGTATCTTTAGTGTCTCTACTATGAGTACAATAAGAAGTCATGGCTAGGGCAGTTGCTGGCAGTCTTCATTCTGAGGCCACAAAGAACAGATATGAAAGATATCAGTCATTCAGTTCGAGTGATGATTTCTTAATATACTTCATAAAGTGCATTCAATAATAACATTCCATTATTCTCAGCAACTGTAAGCTATTTATACCCAAAATTCATTGTATAACCAAGATGAAAATAGTGTCTTTCATTCCCAGTCTAATTGTTGCTTCGCTAATCCTAATCTTTATTACACAAACTCACATCAGTTGATCTTTTCAACAATGTTTTCTACTATGTGCTCACGCTTTGAGATTCCCTGCTGGAAAGCTGTTTTACTTTGTATATTCGTCATGATGTATTTTCTTGTTATATGAAGTATTCAGCTTGTTTATTGGTTTGACAAGGTAAAAAAGCAATCATAATTCACAAATTCACAGACACCTAGCTACCCGGTAGTTCTAGAGCAGCTTTGTAATTTTAAGGAGTCACTGTGTCTAATTCACATGCATATAAGTTACTTTTCTCAAAAGATGCTTGCAAATTGTCCTAAGTAAAGAAGAAAGTAGTGCAAAGAAACTGTTATAGGCCCAGTGAAGCCACAATGTGCTGTCAGAATTGATAACATCCATACCGATTTTCAACTCCACGATCCAGAAACGACGTCGTCGATATACCAAAGATGATATTTCGTCGATCTTATTCTCATATACTTGACTATGAGTTATTTCTCTCCCCATCACTAAACCCCACTGTGAATAAATTGGTAGCTTCAGGTTTCTAGCAAGCGCTAACTCAGTAGAAACCCTTTCGTGAAAAGCCATCGCAAGCTACCTTCCCAGAGTTTCAATTCCCCCCTACCGAACGCATCTGCCTAAACTCATCATTATCAACCCCGCCCAGATTGCGTTCGTTGAATAATCCTCCCCAACCTTTAATATTCCTCTTGTTGAGTTCTCAATGCTCGTGCCTCCTGCGACAAAGCACTCAGAGCAGAGTGGGCAGCCACGCATTTTGGACAGGTATCACTCTTCATCAACCACTCCTTGATGCAACTTCTTCCAAAAACGTGTGTGCAGTGCGCCAACTTCACACGCTCATGGGGCGAGCCACCATCTCCGAATTCCTCAAAACAGAAACAACGATCAATATGGATGGGTTGGAGAATACTATCAACGGCATCTGATCTCTTTCCTTTCAACTCCTCTCTTTCTCTCTGTTGGCGCTCTTTCTTCTCTCTTGCTCTGCGTGCTCTCTCTCTGTGTCTTCTCTCTCTCTCCTGTTGTTTTCTCTCCTCCACCTCTCGGATGGCTCTCTGTCTCTCCTGTTCACGGATCTCTTTTAGCTCTCGGTCAAGTTCCATTTCTCTACTGCGCATACTATCAATAGCGCCTTGATGTCTCGCATAGCGTTGTCTGTGTTCGCCATGCACGGTGCTATTTGACCGAGCAGGTGGACGCTCTGAGCGTGAGATTGGGTCCCTATTGGTTGGTTGATATCCACCTTCGCGGAAGTCTGCCGGATGAACAGGATTGCTGATTTCATCATTTAGTGTAGGGATATCCCACATACGTGGCGACCTAGGTAGACCACGTGCAGCTCGTGCGGCATCAAGTCGCTCAGCAAGATGTTGACCAATAACTGTTGTTCTAGTTGCTCCGTTGGCTCTACCATGGTGAAGTTCTGCGATCAATAGAGGAGAGGTGATACCTGGGTGAACTGGATCACGTTGCTCAGGCAGAGGTCTCAAAGTTTCAGAAGATCCAGACCTAGAGACATTTGTGTTGGGCTGTCTATTCTGTGTATCGAATCCGACACTGGAATCCCTGGATCTGTCAGAATGAGCAGCTTCATTTCTTGATCTGGTATCGGATTCATTGCTGCTTGCGCTTCGTTGATGTTCTGCTTGAGTGCCGGATGCAGTATCCCGATGAGATTCATGTTCTGATCTCAAAGTGGTAAGATCTCCTGAAGATGAAGCACCCTGAGAATTTTGGTGGCCATTACCAGAGGCAGATCGATCGCGAGCCAGGAAATTTTGGATCTCAACAGGATTTTCTTCTCCTGTTAATTCTTCCGACTCATCTTGAGCAACAACAGTATGTGGTCGCTGTCTTGGCATTGGCAGTTGTTGTGCTGTGCTTCCTGTAGTTCTTAACAAGCTAGTATGATGATCCGATACACGTGCATGGCGTTGAATAATATCTCCATAATCATGGGTACTTCTTGGTTGTGTTGAATATTGTCTAACAGCAACTGGGATAAATGATCGTGCGGCTGACTGGGGAGTACCAACAGCTCTTGGCTGTACATGAGATGTTTCACCATATTCGCGAGCAGTTGATTGGCCTCCAACTCGGCGTGAGCTAGAAGGCTCTGGTCGCGAGCTTGGGTTATGAGTAGCAGTGGATCTATCTTGCAATGAAGTGGATCTAACTGCAACTGGAAGCCTGGATACTGAGGCGCGTGGCTCCGGGTTGCTGACGACTCTTGGTGGTAATTGAGCATCCTCGGTATTATTAGAACTCATACAGCGACCTGGGGATGAACGATGAGTATTGACTCTTGATTGGTGGCCAGAATAGGAGGCAATTATATCTTCGTGATGATTGTTTTCTTGCTCAGGAGTAACTGCTCTGGCTTGGGGAGATGAAGCTGCGATAGCTTCCTCGACAAGATGTAAAAATGGCTCAGCAGTATCAACTTCTGGCTCTGGAATGACCAAGTTGTCACTATGGTCATATGGTGGAGGAGTGGCTTCGCGCGGCTGTACCTCAGCTTGTGAAACAGGAATGATTACCTGCGGTGACATTGAGTAGATGCGAGAAGCGACAGGAATATGGTTTGTGATTCGGTTCGGGCGTGGGCGGCGCTCTCTGGTTGATGGGTCGTGTGCCATTCGGTCTGACAATGTTTCTTGTGGGAAATCTCCCTCCGAGTCTGGATTGTGTTCAAGGATTGATGGATCGCGAGCGATTCGCATCAAGAAGGCTTCATGCTCTGCAGCTGCGTCCAAGGCTGTTGGAACCTGAATCAATGGTCCAAAAAGATCTTCATAGCAGGGAGGAGTGTCTGGGCGTTTGTTGTTGGCAGGTTTGTGGCTGCGTCTGCCACTCTTGATGTAGAAAGCGCCAGTGATGGATCCGCCGACGTCACGAAAGAAATCCGAGAATTTAGTCATGGTGAACGAGTTGGTTGTATGAATTGGTTAACAAAAAAAGTTAAAGTGGAAATGTTTTGAAGGTTTCTAAAGACTAAAAGTTTCTTGAAAAATTCGAGTCCAGATAAATAGAGATGGTCAAGATGTTATTGTAGATGTTAATATGTAGAAGAAAGATAGGGAAAGAGAATGGATGTTTTTGGGAGGAACTTTATGTTGCTTATATATGAAATGAAGCTCTATTATGGCCAGTACTAGTGTGCTAGCGTCATAAACCGTTCCTAAATCCTACAATATAGTACTGTTAATAGTACTGCTCATACAACGTAGCAGTTAGGAATTGCTACGGCGCAAAATTGACTTTTAATGTAGTATTGCCGTACCAATATTTTACTCTTGACGTATCATAACTGTACCTAAAGTTTGATTGTTTCTGCTTCCGCACCTAACCTCTAGAAAGTCTTTGTACTAGCTTTCTGTCGTCTTTACTCGCTAACAATTTTCAAAGGGGGTTAACGAGCCATGTGATCAATAATGCCAAGAAATCTAGACACATTTTCTAATAGCTATATTGGCTCAAATTGTAAGGTCTCAGATATCATAATCACATAAACAGAGTAATAGCAAAAGAGAGTTTTTCATTGGATTTTATCAAGTATCATAGTAGACATGCTTTTTATTATTCAGAGTTGAAAAATGCGAACCCCCTCCGTCTGCTGGCCCCAAATTTGATGCAATCCGCCACTTAATCAATTTATCTCGCTTATCAAGTGGCCATCTACTCTGCTCCTCCCTATCTATAACGTCTTTCCGACTCAGAAAATATAGTCAATGATGCTATAAACATCGTCAATCACATTTCGCGTTACTGGTCTATCGCTTGGTAAATGAACCACTTTCCTACACATTGGGCAAGTCGAGGGGTCGTTTTCGCCCAGCCATTGTACGATGCAACATTTCCCGAAAATGTGTGGACAATCTGGCATCTTCACGGGCTCGTGCGAATTATCGTCTATCTTCGCTGTAGCATCTGCGTATGGTTCGTTGCAAAAACATAGACTTAGTTCATCTGTGTCTCTTTTGACTGGTTTCAGAAGTGCTCTGATTGCATCCTTTTTCTGCGAAGACGTAGGCATATTCGTGAGTTCAAGGCTTCTCTGTTCCGGATCCTCAAGGGCGGGGATATTCTCGTTTTCAGATTCTTGTGCTTCTTGTCGCATGCGATTAGCGACGTTTGCTGGGAGGAAGGAAATTGGGATGCTATCTGGTAGTACTCCTGTACTTGACACTTGTATTCGTAAATCGTCACCAAGAAGATAGTATTGATCTAGATGGACCGCCGCGTTTCCTTCTTCGCGCTCTACGATGAAGACGATAGGAGCTGTGCCTTCCTCTTGTGCTGCGTCAAGTGGATTCATTGGTAGTATTATACCGATGTTGTATCGGTTTCAGTCTGGTGGAAATCTCTGTACTGGACTGCTGGAGTGAGTCGCGTCTCTGGAGGGTAACTTTCTGAATTGGCTGATACTTTTTGATATTTCAGTCGCTATTGTGTGTACCGGTTTCCCTTATTGGACCTCGTACTTTAGAAAAGTAACAAAATACACCACTAAACGTCTACAAAGCTGTATGATCAAGATGGTAGATCTTTGTAGGTGATGTTGATGCTGTTGTGAATTATCAAAGTTATGGAAAGATTCGTGGTGATTTGATATAGAGGTCTTTCGAATAGTTGATTGGATTCTAATGAAGCGGGAAGTGACGAACGAGAGAATGATATATATAGTGATGATATAGACGCTAGGAATCAAATCAGTACATCACTCACCAATACGGGAGCTTTGCAATACAGCGTATTGAGGTGCGGCATCATCGATACAGCTTCAGTCACCAATTTTGAAACGTATGAATAACCTTTTAATGGCCGTACTATTCGTATTGCGAATAATTCCATCTCCAACTCCATTCTTTCATCACTAGTTCAGATGCTAAGAATTTTCACAGTGAAAGTCAGATAGTAACCATCTTTTGATGGGAATGGGAAACCAGATCATGCTTTATTAGTGTTTAATTCAGTATGCAGCAATTAAGAGGAATCCATAGGCATAAATATATAAGAAGCGAGAATCTCCGACCCGCGAATCTGGCTCCATTAAAAGAATTACTTGACGATTATGATGATCTAGCCTTCCCTTTTCATTGGAAAGATTTTCACTGGTTTCTCACGCTAATTCAGTCTCACACTCTGCGATCAGTAAGAAAAAATTTAAATTTTTTCTTAATAATCAAATCCAAATATTTATCTGCTGATGGCCAGCAAACAAATTTTCCTAAATAAAATCCTAAATAAAAGATCTATCTTTCCCAGGTCCCTACGCCAGATAAACACTTAAGTCCCAATTTTCCATGCAAACCTGCACTACAAGGTCCACTCCCAGTTTTTCATTTGTCCCTCTTTTTCTATCTAGCGACTGAGGTGAAGAGTCAAGGCCCCTCTTAATACCCAGTGCTCACTCAATTGCAAGGCCATCATTCCAAAGGTAGTACCACAATCTTTTGCCTACACATCGGACAGGTATCTTTCTCCTGAAGCCAAATTACAATACAAGAGCGTCCAAAAATATGCGAGCACCTTGGCATTTTCACAGCTTCATGACATTCCCCATTGGCAGTTTCAATCGCGTATGGGTCTCCGCAAAAGCACGGGTCTACCTCCTCCAAAGGCTTCTGAGTAGGACGAAGAGACGCATCGACCAAAGCTTTGCGAAAATACCAGTCTAAACTTTTGATATGAGTATCCTGGCCTGTGTCAGACCCGAGACTTTCTAAATTCTGGGGAGAATCACCGGTGAGTGATGTAGGCTCGTCGTTTGTAGTGCCCCCTGGTTCCAGCGTCTCAGCCTGGTCTCGCTGTATTGCCGATAGTTCTTGGCGGAGTAATTTTTGTGTCCTAGCATACACAACCTCACGCACTATTCGACATTCCCGGACCCATTTAGTCTCATTGGCGATGGTGAGAGAAAACCTTCTAGTTCCAGAACCAGTTGTTGCACGCGAGGATATGTTAGCGTCAAGAGCTTCAGAAGTGTGTCGTAAGTTGTAAATTCGCCGTTGATTGGGTCGGTTACGCCTTCGTAGATCATCCAAGCGTTGTAGAGCTTCATTGAGGCGTTCGATATCTGACATGTTTATTGATCGATGTCTGAGACAGTAAGGAAGATTTCACCCTATTGTGGAAAGATCTTCTAGCGATTAGATTTTCGAGTTCGGTAAAGAAGATGGCTTAAGTTGCAGATAAAAATGTTGTTCATGATGTTGTTGTTCCGAATATGAAGGAAAAGCAATCTCAGACTGTTGTTGAGTACTTAAACAATTAAGAATAAACAGTTCCGTACATGGTAACCGGAACTTATTGTATTGCAAGATATTGGACTTCAAATTGAGCCGTAGAGGCCGTGCAAAGTGAGAGTGTGACATGACATGATGCTAATCAATCATGCACTGATAATTTATACAGTTTGATTCAAATTTTGACCCGAGCATTCGTTAAGTGTTCATGAATAAGTAAGCGCTTAGAATTACACATCGAGATACCTAGTTGCCGAAGTAATGCTTCACCCCAAGAGGGACAATTGAGCGGTCATCTATGCAGATAAATTTCTCTAACAATTTGATAACAACGATTATTCACGTCCAGTGGTCTGTACGTGTTCAACTTCTAGAGCAGTGCATCAAGGATTGCTCTGAAATTCATTCGGCAAGAAGAAGCAGCAATGAAGATTCTAGATGTTCAAGGATGGACATAGGCACTGGCGGGTTTTCACTCCACAAGAAGAGTTTCAAGTTCCATAAATCAAATAATTCTGAAGTTGCAAGATTCAGAGTATATAAGAATTCAAGTGGTGGCAGCATAAGTATACATCTCTCATTTTCACCACCTGAGTAGGCTCATCTTGATAGAGTTGAGTTTGGCATATGCTTTATGCGTTCGAAATAAATGCTCCCACAATGTGATAGAATTTATTACAGCCTACTACTGTATATTCTTTGCTAATTTTGTCAGCGTAGAAGCTGTCACCAAAAGGCCTTTCTTGAACCATCTGTTTAGTGATTCATTCAATCCCAACCCACCGCCTGACGTCCTCTTCTTATAAATATCGATAAAAGCTACTGTCCAAACCAGAAGAACAAATGTTCTCTTAGTCCATTTCTTGAGGAAGCCTTTCCGCGTATATGCAATGTTCCAGTGTCTCCAAGTTGGGAACGAACAGCGATAGAAAAAGTCAAGTTGAGTGTATCTGTAACCGATTAGTTCATGGATGGAAGTAAGAAAAAAAAGGGGTCATACGGGTAAGTGTTCGAATTCCATCCATCATCACGGAGGTACCAATTCTTCGTACGAGTATCTGCCCACACCATACTTCTCAAGGCAGACTGAATTTGAGTAGTCCACTTCATTTGAGCCTCTTGTTTGACCTCTAACTTGGCAATATTGCCATTGAGCAAAGGCTTGATAAAGTTGAGGGTTTGAGTCACCATACTTTCTGTCGTATAAATAACAGATGTGTGACCAGTAAAGCAATTCGGGCCAAGCAAAGTGAAGAAATTTGGAAATCCATCCATAGCAGTCCCCATGTACATTTGAGGGCCACCCCGTTCTTCAAATACGTCTTGTAATGTTTTTCCTTCCTTGCCGTAGACATTAAATGGATGGAACCATTTCGTTGTTTGGAACCCATTTGCAAGAACGATAACATCAGCAGGAATGGTAATTTTGTCCGTTGGTACGGAGCTTGCTACGTTCTCAGGTGGATAGTTACGACCAGGTCCCAAAGTCACAGTATCTTCTTCAAGGCTCTTCAGTGGAAGCGTTGTCAGATGAATTTTCGGGTCATTCAGAGATGCATACCATTCCGGATCCCAGATCCTCCTCTTACAACCAATTCCATAGTTTGGAGTCAAAATTTCGTGATACTTCTCGGGCGCCTTACTTTTCATGTAAGCCAAACATTCAGCCTCCAACTTTCTACGTTCTCTCTCGCCGAAAGAGCCGGATCGGAATATTCGAAAATCATATTCAAGCACTGCGCCTAACGAATAACGCATGGCTTTATTGAAACCGGGTACGTATGTGTTCAATGTTGGTGACCATTTATTCCACAAATTCTCTCCTAGTGGCGGGATGACTTTGGGTGAAACCCATGGAGGAGAATGCATTAGTTGAGTTACTGACTTCGCACCATACTTAGTCACGAGTTTCGGCACGAATTGTGCTGCACTGCAACCAGTTCCTATAACCACCACATTCTTATCCTTGAGATTGACGTCAAATCGCCAACGAGCGGAGTGAAAAATTTCTCCTTTGAAATTATCTTTTCCGGGGATACTCTCGGGCCAAGATTTTGGTTGAACGAGTCCTCCAACAGCACTTATTAAGATTTTGCATCGAATCTTCTCTTCATAGGTATAAACGGCACTGTGGCCTTGCTTTTTGACCTTGAGTGCTCGATCTTCTTCACTCAAATCTCCAGCACCAACCATCAAGTGTTGTAATGTTACTTCCCAAACTTGTTCGTTCTCAAGCCAGCGTGCTTCTTTGGCGTCGGTATTGACTTGTATTTTATCCACAATTGCATACTTCTCACAAACAGTCTGGAGATATTCGGCCATCTCTGCGCCCCCTGGATGAAAACATGACCAATCGTACTTGGGGCAGAACGAGAATGAATAGAATGTTGAGGGTCTATCATATAGTGTCAGCATGAATCTATTGTCAAATATAATCTCATCGGGCGAGAAACTGACATATCACAAGCAACTCCGGGGTAGCGATTGATCCACCATGTTCCCCCAATTCCCGATTGCCTATCAAATATGCGAAACTGATCAAACCCTAGGACTTCCTTCAAACGACATCCCATAGCAATACCCGATTCACCGGCACCGATGATAGCAATGGGGTAATATATATACTCGTGGGCTTCATGATTGATCCGGACAATATTCCCATACTATAAATGGATGAAATGTGTGTTAGCTGTTATTATATTGCAACGTTGCAAGAAGGATAGGCAGGGGTAATTACGACGGGATTGACATTTCCTTTAGTCTGAGTAGACATTTTGACCTAAATACCCGTATTAATTCGGCTCACTTCCGAAAATTTAGTAAATGGCTCTCCCAGAGCTTCAATGAGGAGTAGACGAAGGATTTCACTGAAACAAGTAGATCGGGCGATCTCCCAAAGTATGTCGAAATTGATGAGAAGTAGGAGCTGAGCTTGTGGAAGGTCCTAATTGATACAATGACGAAGAATCATTGTATTTTAAAGGTTAAATAGGAAATAGAAAGGGTCCTCTCGCGCGCGGGGTCTGCGAGAAAGCTTCGGCATTCAGCCAGCCACTTGATACGACCTTCCTGTCTCTGCTTGGTGTGCGTGCCGAGGTGTCAGCACCGCATGCATATATGGATACTTCAATAGCATATGTCATCACTTTGGAGAAGCAGAAGCCGTTTAGTAAATCTGTTTTCAAGTTCACGACAAAAATGAGAGAATCAATTGTGAGCAAGACACACATATTTCGAAGAGCAAAAGACATCATTTCCTGATGAGTGGAAAGGTTCAAATCACAGAGGTTATGAAGAGAGATATTTATTTTGATAGAAGGAAGACTTATGGTGTTACTATATTACATAATTAATTATTACCGACCCGAGCCAACCAGTTGTGCTAGTTCAAATGGTCTGTGCTCTCCGTCAGTTTAGCATGTGCATTGGTCGCAAACTTGCAGTGCCGTGCTAAGGTCATCCCTACGAATAAAATGTCAATCTTCAACTGCATTGTGACAATTGGACCATCAACCACACAACATGCGATTGCGTCTAACTAGTACATTATGTCAAACAACAAAATGCAAACGAGGACTCTCATCATCAATTGCCGTGCGCAAATACCACAGTCTACCGTCCGTTCAAACAATCAACTCCTCTTTTGACGATGTCAACCTCGATGAATTCAGACTAGAAGCCTTCATTCCCATGAAGCCTATATTCATGAAATCCGTGGAAGACAAATTATCGACGATCTCAGAGAGTGAAAAGTCTTTGAATGGAGTTGCGAAATGGTTCGAGCACGTTCCTTCGTCACAATTTGCAAAAGTGCTTCCACCTGCTGAGACTAGCACTCTTCTGCCATCGCAATATCTCCATAGCTTCGCAGACACTGTCCTCCCTTACGAATTGACAGTCGACTCTGGCGCCTTGCGGAAGCGACTCGAGCGGCTTATGCAGCCCAGCAATACATACCACATGATGTTTTCGGAGCAATTACGCCAATCACTCGAGCCTTACGATTCCAAAAAGTCATTCTATCATTTCTACGCACCATTTTCTCTATTTCTAGCAGCCACTCATCCGAAGTGCTCTCTCCCGCTCTACATTGCACAGGCTCAAATAGCGGATCTGCCGATAGAATTACAACGAGACTTGCCTACACCCAGATTGGTGAAAGGAGCCGGGAAAGGCGATGTTTACGATGCTAATATATGGATGGGCATATCAACAAGTTATACACCATTACACAAAGATCCTAATCCGAATCTCTTCATACAGTTGGTGAGCAAGAAAAGAGTCCGATTATTTCCACCTGCAGTTGGTGTAGGGATATATCATAATGTACAACAAAGTATTGGTGCATCGGGAATTGCCAGCATGAGAGGTGAGGAGATGATGGAAGGTCCAGAAAGATCTCTGCTTGAGGATCGTATTTGGGGAGAAAAAGTCACAGACCAGGGTTTCGAGGTAGAGGTCGGCCCCGGGGATGCGTTGTTCATACCAAAAGGATGGTGGCATAGCATAAGAAGTTCAGAGAGTGGAATTAACGCATCGGTAAACTGGTGGTTCAGGTGAAGTACATGGTATCTAAATACATTTTCCTTTCTGTCACTAATTCTTTTGCATTCCCCTTTTGCAAATTAACCTTCAGTTGCACAGATATTTCCTGCTGCCCATTATCCCTAACCAAGAATATCTTCCTATTGTGTAGCTTTTTGCTACTTTAGCTTCTTAAACAAACTCAAATCTAGTGGAAGTTTTTCTCCCATCCAAATCGCTCTCTGCGTATGGTCTCTCTCTTCATCTAATACCTCTCCTTTCTCATCAACCGTGTTTGGGTGAACCAACGCGCTCAACGGACCCCTGTTAATCACCAGCCAAGGTATGAAAGCGCCAAATTGTTGCGGAGTGAAAATATTCACTTCGAACATAGCAACAGGATGAGGCCCAATTGGTTCTTCCCAGAATCTATAGATGCGAAGCTCCGGAACTATATCCTGAGTCAGTACGAACGCAACAATCCACGGGACTGACTATAGAGATAGAATCCTACATTCTCTTCTAATCCTCTCCCACAATTCTCTGGCAAACTTGGCTTGCTCCTTGTTCTTCTGGAAATGATAGATGTGTACATCGCTAGATCCTCTTAGCCTTCGTTTTTATTGCGCATGGCCATTGGCGAAAACCTACAACGCGCCCCGGATTCCACTATCCAAAGGCTCTGTGAACTTCTCATAACTCTTGCTCTTAATTCCAGTCTCCGGGTTTAAAAGACTTTTTCCGTCAGGTGATACGTCAGTTCCAAGAGGAGCCAAGTTCTCATAGCCTTCAAGAGGTGAAGGATAGGTGTAGAGAGAGGGGTCAGCCATGATCACGAGCTTTTTGTAATGGTTTGAGTATAGAATTTGATAGACTTTTGTTCTCGAAAGTCAATGTGTGAAAAGATGATTGAGTTGCTATAGTTAATAGGTACCTTTAGTGAGGGGCAATGGTCCCACAAAAAATGGTGCAAGTTTTGTGACCAATTGTGATATGTCAGCCGGTAGAAGAGTTAGGTAATCAATCACCAATCATTACTCGAGCAGAAAGATTCATTGCTTCCGAGGTCCTCACAGCATTTACATCTGATATTACCAATACCAACATTTGCAAGTCGATTTGGCTCCTTGAAAGCATTAATACACCTCTACTCACACGTTCGGAGACTAACCAAGGTATCTTTCGCTTTTCGGGAACCGAACACACTTGTTCACACTTGTCTCCGTCCTATCTCCCTACGTCAGAACTGTCTCGGGAGGTTAGACATACATACTGCTTGAGCCTTGAAACTAACCTGACTACTTGCGCGTGTCCCTCTTGATACTACTGGCATTTGGTATTCAGGAAAAGAGTGAATTCCTCAATTCCCCGATCTAATATCTTCATGGGAGTAATATTGAAAGACTTGCCATGAATCTGCAAACGACCCTGGCATTTGTCATCTCTTGAAAGTTTTGAGAAAGTTGCCTGGAGGAAACTGTAGCCGGGAAACTTTGTCTCATTGCAATCCTGAAGCATTGCTACCTTATCAACGAATGTGACATTCCAAGGCCTGTTCGTTATAGACTTGAATGGGACCACGACTCCACATAACTTTATTGATCAAGGGCTTGGATATACAACGGCTGAGCCCGTGCTGGCTGGTCCCCGATTCGTCATTTGCATTGACGTGGGTCTTCGATAGTTCTAATTGTCAATTGAATTTGCACAGCAAAGTTAGGAGTTCCTGTACTTCAGTCAGAACCCATGATAATCAAGGTTTTCGATGTCTCTTTACTCGACCGACCTGTGCTTCCATACCTCAGTGACTGAGTGCAAAGGTGTACCATACTATTTTTATTCATGATATCTTTACAGCTTACCAGGTTTCCTTGGTTCTTCGGTAATGTCAGATTCTAAGAACGACGTGCATGGAGGATTCATAGGCATCCCACTGTCAAATATCAATACTTCTCTTTGGGGTAAAATGTGGTGATGAAACGCGGAGGTCTGACACGATTCTGGAAGCCGTTTCCGTCATATCTACCAATAGGAACCATTTTCCCTCTCGAAACTTTCGATCACTCCGGAATATCATCAGCCTTACCAATCGCTATCCCAAGGAAGTTTTTGCAATTTCGGCCTTGGGTCCTCAGATGTGATTATGGATGGTTACCCGCTTGTGGCTGATTTATACCGATCAAGAGGCTTGCACAGCATCGGGCATATCACCGTACGTGATTTATGTACAGAACATCTGATGTCAGCATTCTGATTGGCAACTTTACGCAAACAGTGGTTTCTCATTGCCTTTCCAGAAATATTACCATCGGGTATGGACGCCTTGGATTGGAAGGTAAACGACCTCTCAAACATCATCATGATATCGATCGTTATTATAACATCATCACGATTACCATGCACATCGGATCAGGCTCGTTGTAACCTGCGGCTCAATTTTGGCAACTATTCTTCGGATCTAATAAGGGCAGGTATGAAGCATGATAGGGTGATAGGGTGATTAAATTGCCGGGGCACCCCTTTTCCACGAATGATCGTGCGATACCGTATAAAGGGCCAATTAGAGCGTTCTCGACTTCGATATCAGTGCATTTATTTGTTAATGTCAGGGTATGGGCGAGCGGGGAAGCTCGTTTCCAATATTTGGCGATTTTATGAAATTCATAAATCAGCTATGAGAACTGGCACAAATCCCAGGGTGATTCTTCGATACTTCAATCAAAATATGCTATTTGATTCCAGACCCCATGAATGTTACACATGTGCCTACTTTGTAGCTGCCTTAGTAGCTTTCAAAGCCACAAACGACGATTACTTATCCCACAGGGCTGATGATGAACTCTCCCTTTATACCATAGAAGCCTTGCAAATATGTGAGAACTACTTCACCCAGCCACAGAGAGCATTGCTCCGCCCGGATCGTGCATGTGTAGGGTGACGTTCGGCAGTCTGGAGCGCGGGGCTTGTTTGCATTTTCCACGTTGTGGTCTATGCTCTGCCTGGAATTCGGGTCTACTAACGATCATTACAGGGCTTCAGATCTTACTCTTCAGTGGTCAGTTCTGCAATAGATTATCGGTGGGTCCGATGAACTAGCGACCCTTTGGATACGTCAAATTAGGACCCCAACAGTTCATCATGGACATCATTTCTTCCTTATATTCATTCTTGAATATCGTCATGGAAGAGAAAGGTACTACTTCAAGAAACATCAACAATTATTCCATGTATATTCAGTCCTCAAATCCAATGTCATTTTCTCGCCTATGTCCAATTAGACATCTCATCAAACACATCACTCCAGACTGGTTTTTGCGTTGTGATGACGCTTTCCAGATCTTCGATTACACAGGTTTCGATGAAACGGGATTCTAAAGTCTCATTCATGGATACCAACCCCGACGACTTGGAACGGCAATCGACTTGGGACGATGGATCACGGCCGTCCAAAAGAGCTAGAGCGAGCAAACCTAAAGTTAAGTCAGGCTGCATTACATGCAAGTGAGTACCTTCTGATCTACCTGTCTACTTCTTGGGCATATATTCGCAGATATCTGACATTGATCTCTCAGGGCTCGTCGTGTTAAATGTGACGGTAAGTTGTTTCGTAATTCTAAATTCAATGGACTTTTCACAATCTCCTTCAAGGTACCAGAATTGAGCAGCATCTTAATTTTCCCTTCTAAGCTACTAGAAATTTACATAATTTACGTCTAATCCTTCCAAATGATCAACAGAAACGAAACCACAATGTCTTCGATGTCAAAAGTTCGGTCGAACATGCGATGGATACGCTCACGAGATTCGATCACGAGGAAACATGACGCCAATCCAACCTAGAATTCCAATGGCAGATATTTATACTCCAAGTATTTCTCTTGCAGCAACAGAGCAGGAAGGCCGGTATTTCCAATATTTCTGTGATCGAACAGCGTATCAATTGCCTGGTTTCTTTGATCCCACCTTTTGGAATCACATTATTCTACGAGAGAGTCACAATGTCACTTCAATTCGACATGCGGTAATCGCTATTGCAGCTCTTAACAAAGCCATTGAAGAAGCACCTGGACCACATTTGAAAGTCAACGTCATTCAAGATATAAACAAAAAGCATCTTGAATTTGCCGTCATACAACATCTCAAGGCCATTCAAGCTTTGAACCAGTACATATCTACCTCTAATGGTCCTCAGTTGAGAACAGCGCTTATGGCATGTTTACTTTTTGTTTGCTTTGAAACCATACAAGGAAGTTATGCTTCGTCGGTGCAGCAAACTTATGGAGGCTTGAAGCTATTGAGGAGTTATTATGCTGGAAAGCCTGGATCGAAACCGTGGATTCCGCGGCGGATCTCAGCAGGGTTCAATACGAACCCCCAGACTGATAAGGTTATAGCCAAAGTTCACAGTCGGCCAGGTATGGATGGTTCCTCCAAATCAGCCACTATCTCATCACATATCGAAGAGTATCTGGAAACTGAGAACCCGCCACTTCAACCTGCGCATACCCCCACGATAGATAGGACGCCCACACCACCACAAAGGGATTACAGTCCACGACTAGATGCCATGACCATTCCATCACATTACAAGTCAAACTTAACATTGGAACAGCAACGTTCTCTGTCAGGTACACCGGTTCAAGATTATCCGAGTGCGTACCAAACACCCAGTGAATATATATCCCCGAGCGAACAACAAAAGCCCAACATTGCGATGCCAATTGCAATCCCTGGCAGAAGGCCGTCATCCAATCATTCAATTTCCAGTATCCGCACTCCAGAGTCACTTCATACTCCCCCTTCCATGGGTAATACACCACCACCTGCTACCTATAGATCTTCCCAGTCCCCACCTGTGCTCACGAATCCTCGAAAGCGGCCTCTTCAATCGAGAAGTCCTACTCCTCCCATTTTAAACAACGACTTTACGCTGGAGGAAACTATAATACAAGCATTCGTCCGCCTGGATGGGCAAGGACGTAAGTGTGCTTCTGTTTTTCTCGGTTCAACCAAGATTGAACAGATCTGGACAATTCTATTTTCTTCTTAACTTTATACTTTGTCACATGCTGACTGTCTTCTTATCGTAGTGTTCTTCGGTATGACACCGGGTATTCCCCCCCTACTTTGGGACATTCATTCTGCACATCACATTCCCATTCCAAAAGTATTCACAAGTTTTTCTGAAGCTCAGCACTGTTGGGATTTTTTAATGGACCGAACACTTCAATACTATCGAAGAACACTTTTCGACAGGAAGTTTGCTAGTGCGAAAAGTGATACTCCTAGCGAAATAGCCCGGCAGTATGCAGATTATGTCACAGGACTAAATGAATTCGAGCAAGCCTTCCAACCCATATTGAGCTTATCTATATCCCCTAAAGGAAAGGTGCTTAATCAGGCCGCTATTGTCCTTATCACACATCTGAAAGCCACAGCCATAACACTATCGGCTGTCACATCTACCTCAGAGATGGTTTATGACTCTTTCCTGAATGAATTTCGGTACATAGTTCGAGCTGCGGAAAAGCTCGTTACAACATGTGAGGCGAATCCCTCGGCTATCAATTCATCACGATTTAGCCTTGATATCGGGATTGTTCCGCCATTACATGTAGTAGCGACCAAATGTAGGGAACCAAGCATCAGAAGAAAGGCAATTGATCTGCTTTTCAGAAGTCCAAGGCAGGAAGGGATGTGGGATGGTGTACTAAGTGCTAGGATTGGCCGGTGGATAATGAGCTGCGAAGAAGATGGATTGGATGTGTCCGGGATACTCGAACCTCCCAACAAACAGCCAGGCTACGGCAACCAGAGCTTCCAAAATGAGGGATCGGTACAATTTCACAATGGTGTTCTATCGCCAGGATACTGGAACAATGGCGAAACGATTGAGGATAGAGACTTGATCCAGGAAAACTTTGCACCCTATTTATCACAAAGGCAGAGTCCAGTGCCACAAATTCCTTCGCCATATGCTCAAGCTCTTACACCACCCATCAGAGAACACTTTCCAATGCCTCGACAAGAAAGGGTCTGGATGGTACCAGAAGATAAGCGCTTTCAATTAGTAGTTGTAGATTTCCATATGCCGGATCGTTATATTATGGTCAAGTGTAAGAGATCCTTACAGAACAAAGATGGTACAAGAGAGGAAAGAGAATCGATTATTGCTTGGTGAATTATCATGATGATACGCTACTTGAAGTATCGTATCATTGAGAGTTGTGGCTA
This sequence comes from Botrytis deweyae, assembly GCF_014898535.1. Taxonomy (NCBI): domain Eukaryota; kingdom Fungi; phylum Ascomycota; class Leotiomycetes; order Helotiales; family Sclerotiniaceae; genus Botrytis; species Botrytis deweyae. Next base: position 2,117,284 of record NW_024066211.1, read on the forward strand.
TGAAGCATTTGACGCATTGTCTTGGAGTTCTAGCGCTGCAAAATGGCATGAGAGGATGGAGTTTGGGAATACGAAGACTCATATGAAAATAGTTCTCGACGTTCAAATCCGCGAAACTAGGTATTTCTAGATACAATCAGACTACTGTAGTTTAAACTTGAAATGATTTCTTGCCTGTTAAAGTGATTGAAAGCAAACCAAAAACTTCCTCACGTGATCGGCCTGACCTCGGCTTGGAAAGCTCAGAAATGATTGCCTAGCGGGGTTGTAGATGCCTGAAGCTGAAGTTTAATCTCGAAGACGAGGCTTTTGATAAAAAGGTCAACAGCGGTCGATAGTTGATTTCCACTTTGGAAGATACAAGCTGAAAGGACTTTCCCTCGCAACCACATCAAACCACGAATCTTCAAATTGTGATCGAGAGTAATTTGAAGAAATTCTATCATCATAATACATAGCATTTACCCCCTATCAAACCAGTTCAACAACATACCGTGCGCAAAGACGGACCAGCGCAATACAACGAATACTCTCGAGTGGGATACCTAATTAAAGTACCAAGTAATCTGCAACTCGCACACCCACAGCTCCACGTTGATCCCTCCTACTGGATAGTCTCTGCCAGTATACACGACTGTTTTCTGGATCAATATAGGAAGTGCGATACATTCAAGCGCGTCATTAAGAGTGCCTTTCCTACGAAGCATTCGAGCTCTGGTATATTGGAGCGGTCATAAACTTCACGTCACATCTTTTTCGGTTTCACTCAACTGGCAAGCCTGCTGCGTCAATCTTGATACTAGTTGTCACGGATTTTCAACAGACATTCAACAACAGGTTGGGTTTGGAACTTAAACCTAACTTACTCGAAGTTACCCAGCTACCCCCCACAAGATGTCTTCCTCTTCTGGTACCCCAGAATCTTGGATCTCTTCTTTCTGCGCATTATTGGGACATGAATACTTTGCAGAGATATCGGAGGAATTCATAGAAGATGACTTCAATTTGACAGGTTTACAAACACAAGTAGCTATGTATAAGGAAGCACTCGAGGTAATTCAATACATGACTCATGTATCTTGACAACATGCTAACGTGAACCTATTATTAGATGATCTTGGATGTCGAGCCAGAAGAAGATGAGGACGAAGATGACGAGGATGAGGATGAGGATGAGGATGCATCTATTGAGGGCGAGGATCGATCAGGACGTAAAGCTGCAGCCGAAAGAAGACATCAACGAATGGCAAGCGATCTATCAATTATAGAATCCTCCGCAGAGATGCTCTACGGTCTTATCCATCAACGATTTATCTGTTCTCGAGCTGGTATACAACAAATGTCGGAGAAGTACGACCTTGCCCATTTTGGTGTCTGTCCACGAACACATTGCGAACAAGTCCGCACATTACCCGTAGGATTATCTGATGTACCAGGTGAAGACACCGTCAAATTATTCTGTCCCTCCTGTCTCGATGTATACGTTCCTCCAAATTCCCGATTCCAGACGGTCGATGGTGCCTACTTTGGACGAACTTTTGGGGCGCTCTTTCTCCTCACATTCCCCGATTACGATATTAGCAAGAAGGGATTAGAAGCATTGAGTGGGCATGGAGGCAGAAGTTTACAACACTCCAACGATGAAGAAAAGGAAAAGATCAACGGCATGAATGCATCAAACCTTGCACCTGGTCTCGGCAAAGGCAAAGTCTACGAACCTAAAATTTACGGATTCAAGGTTTCGGAGAGAGCGCGAAGTGGTCCTCGAATGGGCTGGTTGAGGAAACGACCAGATGAGGTTAGAGAGTTGGATGAAGCGACCGCATATGCGCTGGAGCATGCTGAGGATAGTGATGAGGGTATTGATGTTGCACCTGGTGGCGCCAGTGCGAGTGCTCGACTCAAGCCACGGAGGAGGAATCCAAGAGCGTTGGCAAACAACGGAGGAAGCCCTATGAGCGTAGAAGCCAACGGAGAGATTTTTTCGTAGCATAATCTTGAATGAAAAGACTGAGGGGTGGACGGAGGGGCGTTTGGGTGCTTTTTATCGTCGCGGCGATGGATGGATGATACAGTAGATGGTTTGGCTTTTATGGTTATCATACGGCTTGTGTTTGCAAATCAACTCACATACATATATTGGCGGATTCGAGCGCACGCGGTTGCTTGCTTAATTGTTTATTACATGTGATGAGCGAGCGCGAGGAGAATGCATCTACTTTTGCATATGGGTGGTTTACTCTGATTCGGTGGAATGGGTGATTGTGAGTCATAATTTGGGTGGTGGCTACGGGAGAGTGTTGTGTTCGGGGGCGGGGGATCGAAGTGAAGGGAAAAGATACAAGCGTTACAAGGAATGAAAGAGTATATTTGCTATAGGAATGAAATGGGATGGTTGTACCTATCTTAAGAAGCCAAAGATGAGATCAGATAAACAGTTGATAGTCATGATGATTTTTTCTCGTGCTTGGGACATCGTTGTGATTTCTCGCATCTCCTACCTCGCTTATGATTCGTCCTGATCGCTCTACTCGCTCTGCACACTTGGAAGTTGGTGCATCATGAGTACAAACTGGAGAATGTGTAGTTCATTACTGATGTTCTTGTTCATTGCAACTGTATTGAGAGAGCTTAAGTAGGCACAGATGTTGTGGACAGTAATGTCGTGAAGAGTGAGGAACAGGAGAGAAACGTGGTGGTACGGATTCTTGGACTAGAAATGAACCGTCGTCAGAACCATCTTTGGCGGTTGGTGGAACACAGATGTGAATTTAGAATATTTCTTTGGAGGGGGTGTGATACGAGCATGGGTAGAAGCTCATTAGAACGGAAGGAATTAATATCTTATATTCTGTTGCTCACGTTTGTGTAATGAACTGAGGGAAGCGATTATGGAAGGTATAAATGCAGTAGTTTCTTGCTCCTTCTTTCCTTTCCTGAAAAGTCATGTTTTGGTTTTTCAAGAGTATTCTAGAGATCACAGTACATTGAGAAAGAAGTCAAACGCTCCAAGAAATGTATGATTTGAATGCTGTGGTAACAGAAGAGATCCTGTGCGTCCAAAATCGGCTGATGAGAAAGATCTGCAAGAATTCGTATAATATTTTGAACTTCTTGAGGATCAAAAGAGGAAAACTTCACAGGTAGGAGATGAGTCTCCTTATCTCTACTCTCAAAACACAAATATCACCCCGATTTCAAACGCGCAAATAATGATCCAGTATACGCTTTGGTATCTCACTAATGTGGAGTAGAGTATGACGGTTTACCCACCTGGAGCTCTACCCAATAAGAGTACTTACCAATCAAATGATTCGTTGAGGCTTATAGTGATGTCTATTGTGGTACTTCTGGCTGGATCCAGGCTGCTTTTATACATACATTTGTTCTTGCATTGTCTTATCCTAGGATATCAGGACGGGATGAGGCTCTCTCCTTTTGCCATCTAGACATTGGATGGTTTACATATCAAGAAATTGTTTTTCAGATAGCTGGTTTGAGTTTGATCACATTTTCCGTATCATATATCATAAATGCTTCAAATTTTCAGACTCGCTTATAAGTCTCCGTTCCTACAACTAAGAAGGTCCTTGGACCTCTTTATTGATGGCAACCTGCCAGCTGTATCATTGCTCCTTTCCATACACTGGTTACCTTCCTGTGGCTGTATGAATATCTGACCCGGAGATATAGCTTTGGCGATACGAGTCAGTAAATGAGGTGCAATCGAAGGGCTACATGACTAAAGCTATACCCCATGCAATTAAAACAAAACAGGCCATAGATACCTGGGTTATTTTCCACAGGCTTCAAACACGCAAGCGTCATTCGTTACAAATCGAACGGAAGGCAACCCCTAAGCTGCATGGTGAGGGATTTGAAAAAGCCAACTCACGGGAAGTCACTTTGAGATATGCAGCAAAAGCTACTGGCTAAGGAATAACATTCCTCATTGTGGTATTCAAAACGTACGAATCTCAGGCATGATTTCCTACCATCCCCCATCATTCTCGATATAATGATCATAATGATCAGTAAATTAACTTTTCGTAAGTTTTCAATCCGAAGTAAGATAGCAGTAATCTGAAGATTACATCAAGTTACCTACCTATCTTTGTCCAAATACGAGGTGGCTTTGGTTTCGACCATTAGCTGCAACCTTCCGTGTTCAGGTCTGTTTGCTAGACTTATTGCTACACACCGCTCGTCGCTTGCTGTGACACAGACGAGAAAATGAGCTGTCACACCAGAGAATCAATTCTTTGTTGATAGGAGGATCTGCTACCACCTTACTTTCTATGCCCTATAGTAATCTCGAACTCATAATAAGCTTGCAACTCTCTCTAGTTCTTTTCCATTCAACTCATTGTTGACCCGTTTATTTTTTTGGAGATTTCCGGATACTACAATTCCCATCACAATTAGCCATAAATCTCTTTTTTCACAATATCTAAACTACATCACCACTTCGCCTCGAACTCTCTCGAACGTGCATCTCATGATGAAATATTCATGCCAAGGTGTATTACCGCTGTTAGGAACATACTGCACAGACCATATTGGAAGAAAAACTGGACTCTGTCATCCCGCTAGACTATCTCAACAAGCTGTAACGACTCAGTTTTACATGTCCTCTCTGAAGCTGCCCGTATCCTGCTTGGAAGAATACAGTTTCAGGTCTCGACAAAGCCACCGGAGTTCATACGTACCCATAGCTTTAGCGCCGCTCCGCATCACTGAAGATGCTGAACCTTTTCGAGTTTCTTCATTAACAGTTTCCAAAAGTATGTATACAGTCCCAACTGCAAGATTTGGGAAGCAGCTCGAGCAACTTGTGCAGCCCCTCGTTTTTTTTTCAAAGCATCTTCATTGAAGAGAATGAGATTGATGAAGAGTTTGTTGACGCGCGACCTAGGCGAATTCTTCGAAAGTATGAAATACTTATGTCTTGGCTGGCATCCCCAAAGCTCTTGGCTTCACGAGACCAAAGTCTTTAGCGGAGAAAGCGGCTCCTATGAGATAGGCCATCTTTCTAGCACTCCCATAGTATTTGCACAGCATTCAACGAGCAGACCATATTTGTTTTACAATTTAAGCAATGCATATACCGGTCTTGACAGCAGAATCATATCAACTCGTTTAGGTGGTCTCAGAAAACTTGGTGCCTCGATGACCAGTCCAGTGAGCAGCCCAATAGGGAACTGTCTCGGACTAGGGGTGTAATAGTGCTTGGACACAGTACTGTCGAAGCTTTACCACAAGAAGCTCTTGGAGGATTACCACAAGAAGCTCTTGGAGGATTACCACAAGAAGCTCTTGAAGGTTTACCACGAGGAGATGGGGGACGCCGCCGCTATGCCACTTCCAGATGAGGATGACAAGAACTACACGACGAAGCAGCACTACACAGGCCTGTTCAGGATGAGTCAAGTCAATCATATACAGGATGGCGAGAAGGAGTCAAGTCAACCATATAATGGCGAGAAGGAGTCAAGTCAATCATATACAAGATGGAGAGGTCACTACTCAGCATCGAATGGAAGCAAGGGAGAGATACGCAAAGACAACACTTCAGGCGAACATGGGTGAAAGTAAGAATGGGAGCACGATGATTGATACCTATTTGTACATATAGCATCGAGTTCTTGGTGTTGTAAGGCTGTTTATAAGAGAAGTTTGGGTACATACAACTAAAAATTCCTCTCGCAGGATATAAAACATAGTGGCTTTCCTCATTGTTCGCTCGTGATATGTACATGTATGAGCTTTATTTAACATGGGTCTAATAGCTATAGGCTACAAGACCAAATGGGATCAACTAGCGCATCATCATGTGATACCAGCGGAAGGAATCGGGGATACATGGAGGGCGAGACTCTCGATTTCACTCGAAAGGAAGCACGTGGAATGAAAATATCATTCATTATTACATAATGATTTCCGTGCCACAGTGCACAGCCACCGCCACACCTGGCACATAAGAAGGGTGCTCTTCATGGAGAATTCGAGCCCGTTGTAGTATCATACAGCAACTACATTTATTCTCTAATACTACAAGAGATCGTTACCAGGCAGAAGATACAGAAAAGACACTCTCAATCATTCACAACCCCTCACACAAAATGCCATCCTTCACCGAAACCCCCTCAACCACAGCCAATGCGGCTCCAAACACCACTACGGTCGACACCTCAAATCAATCTACCGAGACAGTGCAGAAGACCGAGGCTCAACTAGAGGCGGACAGACTGTACGAGGAAAGAATCGAGGAGGAGTATGCGAAGAGAGAAGGCGGTGCTTAGGATGGATAGGAAGACAGACGTCAACATGGAGAGACTTCTCTGCCACGTCTCTTCAGTGGCAAACCAGGAATGAAGTGGCATCAGGGAACTATCGAGAGACAAGCAACGATATTGGAGGATTAAGATGTCTAGAGGAACTTGCATACATATAGCATTAATGATATCACTCTCCTTCTTTTATGCATCTCCGTCATCTTACAAGTGAAATCCGAACAATTGCACTCCCTCGTGACCTCCGGCCTTTCGGAGTTACGGGGTGACACCCCTCCCCTAGCATCTATCTCGGGACCGTACTTTTAGTCTTGTCTTGATATCCATAGCATTGCAGCGGTAAGGATTGCAGCGGTAAGGATATAAAAAATTCAATTCATCATAAAAATGTTCTAGAAAGGACGGATGTGTCAGCCTTCTCGGCCACTTTTTCGCGCCCGTCCCATCCTTATTTGCGGCATAGAAAGCTTGAAATTGTATGCGTGAATGCTCTCAACCAATCCAGTCACCGACATTGTAATAAAGCCGTTGAAACGGCCAATGAGACCACGGATATTAGCAACCACGACGGGGTTTGGGAGAAGCTAGCTGCTGGACATCTGAAACCCCTAAAGTTTGTGTTCTGATTTGAAGCTCCGGGTTGATCAAAGCGTTTGTGTTAAGGGTGGACATTGCTGGTGTTGTGTCTTGGACCATGAACCATGGAGTCAAGGAACCAGAGCTGGAAAAGTTTGGATAGAAATGATCAATTGAATAAATATGGAAAGGAAGAAAGCAACGTCAATTCCAGTTCCAGTTCCCGGTGACTCCAAAGAGATATAGGGGATATCACCATCTCCAATTGAAGCTTTCCATGCCTCCATATCTATGGTCCATTTTCAACGATTGTCCGGTATTGCTATCGCTATCGCCGAATTCCCCGCTTTTTGGAAGATTATACTCTCTTATCTCCTTTGGGATAAGCGCAATCAGACGGAAATACTCCATGCACAAAGAAAGTCGAAAGAAACTAACTAAACTAACTCGAGACTAACCGACAATTTATTAGCCCCATCAAATGAATATCGATACTCTTCAATCAATCCATCATCCAACCGACCAATCGTTGTTGAGATATTACCCACGTTGGACGAATCAGAATCAAGGTAATTAATGGTCAGCAAGATCCTAAAATATTCAAACAAGCTTAGAGACCTTTGAATCAAACCCGTGGTTAACTATCAAACCAACTGAGATAATCCTTGAATGTAATAAATGGAGATGTTGTCCTAAAAAGGTAGGGAATGACATCTAGAATATAACTACCACCATACCATCCATCCATCCATCCAACACATATAAAGATCCAAGAAGTTCCTCTCATCTCACTTCTAATTCTTGAGCCAAAACTTAACCAGATAATCAGTCCAATCACACATACCAGCAACCAAAGGGACAAACCTATCAAACAGTTGGAGATCAAGAATCAGAACAACCTCAATTCGATTCCATTTTGATATCAAAACCATCAACCTCGTTCCCCTGGAATGTACAATTGTAGGAGACAGTACTAGGTAATTACTACATATCTTCGTTGAATGTCATCACAAGTCAAGTACAACGTCTCCTCAGAAGAAACCCAACACAACTTAAAGCCACACACCACCCCCAACCGAAATCATGGTTTTAGCTGCCCTTAAAAATATCTTTTTCTATCAATCCGTCACTCCCAAATCGCCCAAAGCAAATCGAGAACGAGGAGTACCAAAGATCGATTTCGTTACATCTAGACAACCTCTCTTACCAAATAGCAACACGAACCAGAACTCCGGGTCGGTCGACGACACCCACGATGATGATGAAAGTACTTTAGATTTAGAATCTCAAGATTCCAGATCAGAGAAGTCCTCAAAGAAGAAGGGATGGAGAATCGATGCGAGAGTTATTTCGGATGCAACCATTGGTTTAAGTGATGGGTTGACAGTCCCATTTGCATTGACGGCTGGATTGTCGGCTTTCAACGATTCGAAAATCGTTATAGGGGGAGGAATGGCCGAGTTGATTGCAGGGGCCATTTCTATGGGCTTGGGTGGATATCTTGCTGCTAAGAGTGAACTGTGAGTTTACCCCACAATTGCATCCAGTGAAGGAATGAAGTTGTCATCATCAATGAGTCTGCCTCCACGGCAGTGGCTCCCGGAGGGCCAACGGAGTGTCGTCAAATTTGAGATCAGATTGACTAATAATTACATTAGTGCATCATATCATGCTACACGAGAAAAGACCCTCGAACGAATAGAAACCGATCTTCAAGGCGTCTTAAACGATCTCATGGAAGAGTATGAACCTTACGACTTTCCCAAAGAAGTTATCACCGGCCAATCAACTCATCTTGCTCAAATGCACCCAGAGCTTCTCACCGACTACATAATGCAGTTCCAACATTGTGAAGAAGAACCTGCTACATCCCGCGCTTTTACATCTGCTCTTACGATCTCGATGGGATACTTCCTCGGTGGTTTACTACCTTTACTGCCTTACTTTTTCGTATCCACGGTTGCCGAGGGATTATATATCTCTGTCGGGGTTATGGTGATAACACTATTCATCTTTGGATATGTCAAGACGGGCATGATAACGGGTTTCCAAGCGAAATGTATAGGAGGCAATTGCTGGGGTGCTGCTGAAATGGTTCTCATTGGGGGTGTAGCAGCAGCGGCTGCGATGGGATTAGTGACATTATTTCAACCTGGAGTGTAGATGCTAGAAGGGATTTGTCGGTTAAAATTATAGATAGGCGAACGGGATAAGGTTGAACGAATTTATGAATTGATGATGGCGTTCAATGGAGATGGATTGGGTAATTCATTATGGGAGGAAAATAGGGTTGAACGGCGGCGTTCAAGGGAAAACGCACTCTCGAGAATATCGATCGAGTGATTCTTTTCCTCTCTGTATCTGTTCATAAAATAGGATAGCTGTTCAATAGCATTGGGGTTGGGCAAAGGAACATTCAATCAGACAATCTTGAATAATCTATATCATTTCCATGTGATATATGCCTCTGAGGAATTCTTATCGTCAGCTAGAATAAGGACTTTTGATCCTTTTCGCTTCGCTTAACACACACATATCCATTCTGCCAAGAACGGGACATCCGATTTGTACGAGTGTACGATTGTTCTCAATATTTGAGAGAGCAGCTCAAACCCAACATTCCTTTCGTCAATTAATAAAAATCATCGCATCTTTCCAACAAATTATTCTTTCCTGTTCTCACCTCATCTGAAAATTACATGAACTGAATACTTCTCATTTCCCAGCCTCAAATACCCACCCACCTCTCTTTCTCAGCCCTGTTGTCCATAAATTTCGTGGACATATCAATCGGTATTACATTTCCCGGGTTGACGGGTGTACAAGCACAGGAAGTTGGTAGATACGAAGCCCAAAACAACATTATAGAGAGAGGAGGGAGGAGAGAAAGTGCTATCCCGGCCTCCTGAGGAACTTGATAAATTCTATTCCGCTTGAGCTAGCGGGAAAAGTTACTTTCGTGAATTTACTATAGATACCTAGCTAGGGACTTGGACGGTAAGGAGACTAGATGATAGGGTAATAGAGAGAGGTCTTCGTCTGCTCTTTGGAGGAGAGAGAAGAATGAAGATGTGAGGATCGCGCGGGAGGACTTCACGGTTGTCAATTTACAAAGGGAAGATAGCCAAAGCGATTGTTTTGTCGGTGGTGGAGATATAGATGTTGATAGTGGGATCGTCACTTGATCAGAATATCTCTACCTCACTACCGGTGTTCGTGACTTTAAAGATATAGTTTCTCGCGAATTTCCTAACATCGTTGAGAGGGGTTATGTTCGCTCAGGATAAGATTTGCATGATGCATAGGATAGACATTTACTTCTTCGACTACATATCTCCCCAGCAATTCCATCACACATATGCATTAGAGAGAAGTCCATCGATCTCTGAAAACTCGCCACCTTATTGGTCTGCCAAAGTTAAATAAGGGTACAGTGTCGCTCTTCCATAACTCCAATCTAATGGAGTGACAGTCAATGCTTACACCAAACGAAATCTTATTGCAGAAACCAGAATATTCATAACAAAACACAACATAAGATAATACACCTGCATCAAGTGCATGCTGAACTTCAGTATTAAAAGTGCGTGCACCTTGCTGAGCAGGTGCAAATTTACAGATCAAGGTTGTATTTATAGTAGAGCATCCATAATCAAGAATCAAAGTATCACTATGTATTAAGCAGCCCAGATTGAGAGCCATTCTCAATGCTGTAGAATCATTTGTGTAACACCTGAAACGAATAAGTCTCTTCGAATGCATTCACAGGTATTACGTCTTTTCCCAGATCAAGCCTAACTGGCAGAGAATAGACTGTCTGAATGCTCATAAATCCTGTAGAGACAGCAGTACTCAGAGATAGCGTTCATATGGGATGAGAGAGGTGATACATTTTCATGGTATTAGGGGTCCAAGTATAGTTTCCAAATATCTAGAGATTTTAAGGAATGACTGCCTCACTGCAATTGATAGATACAAGTGCAGTTACAATATACACTTGAATTGGGCTTACTAATTTGCAAATCAACGTGGCATAGCGATCACCATCCCATAATCTCACATTAGCTAACAGTATTGCTCGAATATACATGCAAGACTGATATTCATGTCAGTTGAACAGATTATTACCAACTATTCGCCCGTCCTATTATGATTCCAGTCATCCTGACACACAAATCAGATTCAACCACCCCAGAACAAGTCAATCGATCACAAGTATGGCAACACACTAAGCTCCCATCATGAAAATGGCTCGATTGTCCCCATTAGTACCGGTGTCGCAACGAGCGGTGGCCTCATCATCGATTTTTGCTTTCTCACCAGGAATAACTTGACCATCGTTGGCCACTGACCAGCAGCCAGCTCCTCTGCCACCAATTGGAGCATATCCCATTCCACGTTCCATTTTGAAGCCCTCATGATGATCCCTAAAAACGCCCTTTATTCCACACCAAATCCGCTTTCTTAACCCTTGTTTGACTCCTAAAGGCAACGCAGAGTGATCTTAGTAAATATTCCCGGGATATCAAACAAAGTAACATGAAAGCAATGCTAAAACCGACTAATATCATTCAACCAATCTCCCAAGCCTCGCTGCGTTTTCACTATCCATCAAATTCTCCAAGCCCACGGCAATCTCCTCGACCTTCACTTCCAGGTTAAGCTTCTCATTTATCTCATTAATTTTACCAGAAACTCTCTCAAGCTTACCATCGGTCGTTGAGCCTGCGTAACTAGTGTGACTCAATGCATTCGCCTGGATCATCCAAGTCTTGTGTCCCAATTCGATCAGCGTTGGTCCGAATTCAGTCAGTAGTTCTTGAACTATTTCATTTGTTGGCTCCTCCTTGACTAAACCCATGTTATCTGGACCTCCAAATGTGGCATAAAACTGTACGTAATTTGTTAGTCGTGCTGATATAATAAAATTCCACAAAGGGTCATCTCGCGAATTCATGGGCAAGATAATGTAGTATGATAGCTAAAAATTTGATGGACTCACCCAGTCTTCCTTCCATTCCTCAATAGCCTTGATTGTCTCTGGATGATTGATTTTAATATCTTTCGCAATCATGTAGAAACTACTTCTTGTAGCATGCTTCTTAACAGGCTTGAATACTTCAACCGTAGCAAATTTCGAAAATGTATACAACATGAATGCTGAGTGCCATGTGTCAATCTTATGTAATAACATAACCAGAGTACCTCCATTGTGCATCCTATTCATGGCAAGAATCAGTTGCGAAGTTTGTAATCGCACTGTTTCCTTACTAAGGTTGGCCTTGTAGGTGTCCTTAATGCGATCATGCGTACGAAGAGTCTTGCCATCGGCAAATACAAGATGATATTTGATAAACGTGTAGGGCTTGATGTCACTAAAATTTGACTTTAAATCCTCGGGGATGTCTTTACCGTTTGGACAAAACTCCGTGAACATTGTAATATCACAGTATCTAAGACCCTGGAGGCGGCTCGTGTCGATCATAACATTGTGCCCGCCAGAAGCAGGGTTCAATGTGATGGCATATGCTTTGAAGCTATTGCGGTAATCGAGAGCTGCTGCAGTGTAACCTCCAGGTGCCATGCAGAGATCGAGCACGTTGACCTGGCCATCTGGGACGAAAGGTATGTTGAAGATACTGTGAGCGTTGTGCATTTCCTCTCCGATTTGTTGCATCATCTTGTAAAAGCCACGTTCACCCTCTGGTGTGGTTGAGTCGGCGCGCTCTCGTTGCTGTTTGAAGTGCGCATCGCCGTCTTCTTTGTTGTCATGCCATCCCTATACACGCTAATTAGTGGCCGCACATGAACTTGAATCAACGAGATGAAGAATAATAGTAGAAAGACTCAATTTAATGGTCTGTAAGTCAACGCGTGTTTGTAATTAACACGGCACAAGATAGCACTGAAGCAATGAATCTTAAAGAGTCAACGAAAAACATCTTACCCTGCTGCGGAGCTCCACAACTCTCTTGCACTCCTCATCCGACAGAATCAAATAAACTTTCAACAGCTGTGATGCCTTTGTGGGACGTTCTCCATTGGGACCATCACGAATGCCCAAATCATTCGATGCGTCTTCCAAGGTGAGACCGAACAGTTCTTTTGCGAGATCCTCGATGTTCAGATTTTTACCATTGTCCTTCAAAGTAGCTAGTTTGTTCTTGAAGATATCAAGCTCTGAAGAAAGGAGAAAGCCATTGTTGGTTGAAGGATCCATGATTGAAAGGAAACTATTGATAGATATCAACAATTGGCGTAGTTGTCGCTGGTGAGACAAATATTTGAAAGGACGTTAATGTTTGGAAATAAAAGGAGAGTGAAAATTGAAATTTGGATCATACAAGAGAATAAGGTGAACCTCAAGGCGCTCTTGTTTCAATGGCAAAGATTTGTTCTCTTATTTTGTCTTTCATTGACCAAGTAAACGAAAAGAAAGTGAAAGTTCGAGGGGGGAGGACCCTCCTGGAAGATGAATAGCTTTATCCGGATTCTGTCTTCTTCTTTTTTTGGAATCAGATCAGTAGTATAAATCCTGTGTATTATGAAATTGAATTGGCGAGAACATGTGGAAAGAGATGTTAAGATGGTTCAAAAAGGAAGACTCGAGATTGTTGGAGATTGTTGAAAAGGTAGTGAGCATCCAATGTGATGGTCTTCAATACATGAACTTAACTGGCGTACTAAGGGACAACTTGTAAAAACTGATTTATTCTTGTGAGGTTCTTGAGGGGGGGAGATGGATGGTTAATGTATTACACTGAGATCAAACAAAGTTCATAAAGAGTTTCCCTTCAAGATTTGACAAACATGGAAGGCACATTAACAACCAACCAACTCACCAACCTCAGTGCACCATTGCTGCTGCCATTTTGCGTGTTCAACATATCATATCATATCATATCATATCACAAGGAACTTACAAGCCTGACATTATTAAACCCTTGGTTCATCAAAATCACACGACATTGCATATGTCAACACTGCAATCAAATGTAAGATAGAGAGCTGCTACCAAATTTTCTATGGTACAAAGTAGCAGCGAATTTTGTGTTTTCTATCTTATGTAACAAACAATTGGTTGGTTACCTCACTCCTATCATTCAAAAGAAGAGGATGCAACATGTAATTTGTATTTGCCAAATGCACATGCCAAAAGTGTAAAAGCCATTTTCTGTAACCATTAATCGCGTGCATAAAACCCAAATTTTTCTCGTAAAAAGCAATACGCCCGACTGACAACGTGTCTGTCGAAGACTTTTGGTGGTGGTGAAACTAAAAAGTATGCCGTGGCTATGCCAGAATATGAACATGTAAAAAGCAAAACATGAATGAAGGAGAAAGCCATATCATTCGTCATACCCACCCAATACTCTGCCGAGAAAAAAAAGAAGGTTGAAGCTTCTTAGCTCAAGTTGTAGTTGATGCCCAGAGATCTCCAATCCTCTGATAGCTCCTGTTAAACGCCGTAGAAACCACATGTCAAAACTCGTAAATACAGTCAACGTAAGTTGTTCAGATCATAATATCTGTATCGCTACATGTCATACGAGCGAAAGCCAACGTTGCAGAATTGGAGCGATGAACAGTCGTGCCACGTTAAAGCGATTCAGAAGATATGGGGCTAATTGGTAAAAGTGATATAGGTAGAACATAGATGTTAAACCACGTGCGTAACTTCAAGGTCGGTGACCAAGCATGACTCCAAGCTACGAGGGTATCGAGACAGAAATCGAGAAGATTAGGAAGGAAATTTATTGCTCAAGTAGTTCCTTCAACTTGGCATCTAGCAGATTGTCGATCCTCTTTCGGCTCTTCAAATCGAGAGCACCGTTGCGTAAAGAAGTTCGAAGTTTCGCAAACGCGGATCGCTGGATTGGAGAATCTTCACCCTTGACAACATCAACATAATGTCCGGCTAAGACCTCGTTGATAGTTTTCTTTTTGTTGTTGAGGGTTTCATCGTAATAAAGAATCAACTGCTCCATTCCGGTAGAGGCGTTGTTATGGCTATCCTCGAGTGCCAATTTGCGGAACTCGTAGTACATGCCTGGATTGAAATTTCTGCACAAAAAGTGGGCCCAGAACTTGTAAAGAAGCTCCATGTCAGTATGAGTCTCACCAGGCTGACTGGCTTCTCGGAGTCTGGTTGCTCTCTCACGGAAGATGGCATATTTTTCAATGGTGTTGGATTCGGAGATGGCTGCTTGTCGTCTTTGATCCTTGACCCACATGACTGTTGGGGCATTGCTGTAGTTTGAATGGGGAGACATTGCTCTCAAGTTGCCTTCTAAGGAGCTAAAATGACACCAGTCAGAATGGCAAATCAACGTGGAAATCAGGGTGGCATATAATAATTTACCTTTCTTGTGGATTTGAGCCATTGACCAAGGGTCGACCTTGGCGCTCTTCGGACAACTCCTCATTGATGGACCTACCATCAATTGACCCATTGGAGAAAGTTCTTGAGGACGAGTTGTGGTATGGGTGTCTGGCGGGTTTTTGATCGCTCGTCTTACGGGAAGATTGTGCAAACACTAAATTTAGATCCTCGATCTGTTCATCGGTGAACGTGGTTTCTGGTGCTAAAGGATCGGGCGAAGGAACGGTGTTTCCGTTTAAAGGTAACAGGCCAGGGGTAAAGTTAGGGACGGCAGCTGAAAGTGGTGTTTCTTCGTGATAGTGGGTATTGTTGCCATTGGCCAAAGGCGCTTGGGTGGCTCCGTTTCCATATCTCGTGAAGTCATTTCCACCGGGGCTGAAGGCTGGTGAGCCTATCTCTTGACCTGGCATCATCATTTGGCCCATATGGCTTGGTGGCCCATGGTTGTCGCGAATAAGTGTAGTTGGCCCATCATTGTGCTTCATTGACTCTTCTCTTTCCTCAGATGGCATGACCCACTGATCCCAGCCATCGCGTCTTCTAATTCTATCCACACCATCCTCGCCCTTGACTATCTCTATCTCGGTAGACTGTTGACAAGCGTATCTCAACATGTCAATATCTGATGTAAGAGACTGGATTCTCTTGAACCCGGCCACAAAGTGTAGGAACACAAATCCTTGAGAGTCCATGTGTTTCCGTAAGAAGACATCTTTGCAAAGATTGTCTATCGAGAAATAATATTCCAATTGCATCTTCACCATTGACAAAACAGTAGCAGACTGGCCGTCAAAAGGACCGTATGGCACAGCGCTCATGGCCTGCATTGGTACATAGTCGTACATGGTTTGAAGAGCGGGAATCTGTTGATTACCATTCGTATAGCCACCTCTTGGATACATGGCAACATTTGGAATAGATTGTGATCTCGAGCTACCACGGCCACGGGAAGAAGCTTGTGCGTATTGGTGGCTGAAGGGTCCTTGAGGTGGGGGACTGTATGGTGTTGAGTTTTGACGCCCTTGGTAAGGAGGAATCGTGTTATGGCTATTGCCAAAAGCATGGCCATTGGCGAAAGTATTGTGAGAGCCTCTGCCACGATAACCTCCACGGCCTCTTTCTGCTCGACCCTCGGCTCTCTGATCCTTGCTTCCATTTTTGAATTCAGAGCTTCCGGAGCCATCGTTTCTGCGGTCACCAAAGCCAGATCTTGCTGGGAATTGTCCTTCGCCAACACCTTGTCCTTTCTGGCTGGTTTGATTATCCTTATCGGTTTGCGGAGAAGTTGAACTTCGCCCAGTGTCAGTTGGTGATACAGGTTCATTCTTGTTGGCACCCCCCTTTGATTTCTCTGCGTTTGGTGTTTGCTTGCGTGCATCACGACTGACTTCATCTTCATTTGAAAGTCTCTTGGAAGAGTTTGGTGGAAGTGATGATGATCTGACCCCACGTTTTTCGGGTTCTTCACCAGACTCGGCAGGCTTAGTGGCACTTCCTGGCGACTTCTCCCCAGCGGTACCATTTGGCACATGACTGGTACGTCCACCCTCACGACCTACACGAGCACCACCTCGTCCTCGACCACCTCGAACAGGTAGCGGGGTATTGAATGTGACTGATGGAGTGTATGGTACTGGGACCCACTTCTCCTTCGTCCTTGGTTTGTTGGAGGGATTCTCATCCTTTTCATCCTTCTTTACTTTGTCTTCCTCTTGAAGCTTTCGCTTCTCCTCTTCTAATGCAGTTTCCGGTGTTGGCCATGCCAAAGAGTCCTCGACTGGAGGGGGCAACGAACTGGTAGCACTCCTGTCTTTATCTTCAGAGCTCCTACTGCCTCTTGCAGGTCGTTTGGTTGAATCCTCCTTTCCCTTAGTCAGACTATCTGTACCTTTCTTTTGGCCCTGCTTTGAGACAGAATCTTTGCCAGTCTGCGACGCCTTTTCATCTTCAACAGAAGCCTTTCCCTTTCGTCTAGATTCGATACCTTTTGGAGTTGGAGTGGAACTTGAGGTTTCGCCGAAGGAGTTTGCTGTTTGAGGTATTGATGGGCTCGACTTTGTCTTTGCGGCTTGTGCCTCTTTGCGCTGCTCCCAGAAATTTACAGCCGGAGGCGGAGCTGGTACCAGAGGAACCTCTGGCACCTTTACTTCTTCCTTTTCTTTCTCTTTCTCTTTCTCCTTTTCTGCCTCCTTGTCGTCCTTCTTTTGCTTCTTGGACTTTTTAGACTTTCTGCCCTCGATCGCCTCCGGGAAAGGCTTTTCTTCTCTATTTCGCCCAGCTTTCTCCCATCCTTGCTCAGCATCATCCGCAGCTACGTTCAAAGCGAGCTCCTCCTCCTTTGGTATTGTTGCATTCGAAGTAGCAACCACACTTGGCGATTCTGGAATAGAACCTGCGCTTGCTTGTGATGTTGGGTTCGCATCTGTGCTTAATCCAACTCCTAGCGGATCGCTCTTACTTGGAACTTCGGTGGAACCATTGGTATTTCGATCTCCGTTTTCAGATGCTGCTGCCCCATTCACCGACGCTGAAGGTGTATTCGATACGGAATTCGATTCCTTAGCAGGTGTGCTGACACCAGAAGCTGATGCCTGGCTTGATTGCATGGCGGAATTTGCAGTTGAAGTTACGCGACCTTTTGCGGCCATCGCATATGAAAATGTAGGCGGGGTAGGGGTGCCCTCGGATTTCGATGTTGCCGATGACATTATGAATTGTATCACACAAAGTATGACTCTTTCGTTCAATCAAGCAAGTCCAATTCTTGCGAATGGGTACCTGTAATACTTGAAGTAGATACACAGAGGTGACTAAAGTTTCAACCTCAGTATGGACGTCCGGAGAGGTTGACTCGACCTCTCCGCACTTCTATCCCGATGCGCTGATCAGATATCACGTCTCGAGAAATATCGAAGCGACTCAGTGCAGACCGCGAAAATGAGGATTGGTAAGATCGCTGCTGAAACCTTGTGTTTGTGGTGGATATGAGGGGTATCTGCGTGATTGTGAAGACTTATTTCGTCGCGCAAGTTTCGCAAAGTATCGAAGTCCAAGAAATTACTTGAAGATGCAAGAGAGGAATCAAGGACCGATGTTTTGACAAGTTTCGACGTTTTATGAACTGCGGGCAGTAACTCGTGGAACGAAACGGAAGATTTGTTTGATGGCACAGGTGGTGCTGGCGGCAACGCGAAAGTAAGCTCGAACAACTGAATGGAAACTATGATCTATTGTAGAATGTTAGCTGTATGACTCCAACATGATATGACCAATTCTGCGAATCAATATGACATGGGACGCAGCTTCTTCGAGTAGTCTGATCTGCAATGGCGCAGAAGTAAAGCCGCACAAAAGTAAATGTCATAAATAGAACATCGAAATTCCCCCACGCACCTTTCGAAGAGAATAGAAGTAGCAGAAGATCAATCCTGTAAGATCAGTCTTTTACTATTCAAATTCGGAGAAAATAAGCCAGCAGTGTTGTAAGATCCCCAGAGTTTGACAATTTTGTTACAGTCAGTTTCCTGTCTTCTTTGCCTATGAAATCTTATTTTGAGGTTGTCGTTCTAAACTCAGAGTAAAGAATTTTTTCTCTTTGGAAAAGAAAAGTAAGTATTCGAATGAGAAAAGACCTTTTGTTCTCTTCACCACGTTTATGAGAAGAGGTACCAAATGGGTCGAAAGGGAAGAAGAGGTTGAAGGAAGAAAAAAAATGGAGATTAAAATTGTGAAGGCAGATTCTTTAGGGTTGAATGGAAGGGAATAATTTTTTATTCGATTCAGTATTTAGTGGATTTTAATTTTCTCGGCTGAGAAATTTAAGTGTTAAAAGTGTTAAATGATGATAAATTTCTATGATGAAGGCTGAAGTGAACCGCTTCACGGAAGGTTTGGGGGTGAAAGTTCCGTTGGTGTGATTTTGGAATTGGAGAGAAAAAGTCACAGCAAGAGATATTCAATTATATTATTTATTATACGAGTACATTCGTACGATCTATTATGAGTATGTTGTTCCCTTGAATTGAGATGGCATTATTAGTACTGTAGATAATTCGGATTCTGTATGCGAGTGTATGTATGTGAATGTATGTGTGTGAGTGTATATATGTAAATGTATTCGAGTATATAGATTACCACCTACATAGATATTTGGATAACAGACAGCAGCCCATTCATCCAGAAATAACTACACATCTACCAGATCTAGGGATTGCCTCAAGGCATATTATATATATGTGTGTGTGCATGTATGTGTATATATACATATATATACCTATATATACGATATATACACAATGTATACATGCAAACCTCGGTCTCTGGGTGAAATATGGATTAATCATCAATCATATCATAGGTATCATATCATACATATCATTCCATTCCATTACATCACCTAGGTACATTACCACATTACCTGTATATATATATTATATATATATATACCCGGTTGTGCATTGTACCTAGGTAGGCTCAAGCTACCTGACCTGGTAGGAACCGGTAGTGGATCAATCATTTAATGTTACTCGCGATACATTGTTCTCTCTGTGAGCCCACCAGATTCAATTCAACTGGTGACAAACAGCCAGTCACTGGTCACTGGTAGTCAGAGGGGAAAGCCTTGCAAACTTCAAATATTGCATTACCTTCGTCCATCTTTCCCCCTCCTCCTTCCTATCTAATCAACGATATGCCCACCGTAGAGCCTACCTGGGCACTTCAGTCATCAGGGCTACAAACCCAGGATTAATAAGTATCTACGAGTACACTCAATATGATGGCCACCTGCAGTCATCAATACAAAATGCCCATTCCAACATGACATAAGTTCATTATGATCACTACGAGTGTTAACACATAAAACACTCGCATCGATGTCATCGTGTTTCATTGCCATCGATGTTATCGTGTTTCATTGCCATGGTCAAAGTACTTGGATTCCCGAGGTCGTTTAAATGAGCGTGCGAACAATGCTTTTATATCTTCACTCTTTTCGACAAACGTGAGATAGTTGTACTCGAGTATCACACTGTCACCATATATTTACCTACTTGAATGAAGAAGTCGTTCTATCTATTGAATGAAAGGACGCTGCTGCTCATGTACTGTCATTATTGCCATTATTGCCATTGCTATTGCGATTCATCAACAAACATCTGATGCCATCCCTTTGTAACAACTTTATAACAACAACTTTGATAAGTAGCCGAAGATAACCAGGTAAATACCTCCTTCCCTTCTTTTCCCTACCCTCATCCCCATTTTCAAGTCCAGCCACAATGTAATGAGGGGTTGAAAATCTTCATTCAATTTTGTCAATGTCAACCTAGGTGATTTCCTCTTTCTCTTACCTGCATACAAGAGTGGATCTGGTCTCCCGCCTTGCCATTGGATAGATTTGGCGACTCTCTAAACCTTCCCATTCCTCTTCTAACCTCACATTCATGAACTTCCACTTACCATCTTTCATTCTTCATTCCCCCACAAAAATATCACACACATGCCGTACATCCCTTCCCCGAGAAATCTGAAACCAGAGCAAGTCTTACATACCTCCATACGTACTTGCTCCATACATACTTACTTACATACAGCACCGGAGTTTCTGGACCTGGAATTCGGTATCGAAATGACCATGTTGTAATCAATCAAGCTGGATCTCGCGCCTACCAAAAAATAAAAGAAACATCGCATCCAAAAAATGGAGGAAAGGTGTGCGGGCGTAAGTCAGTGTATCCACACCAATAAATTTACCCCTCCATTATCGAGATAATGGTATCGTATCCACCTGGTCATCGCCACCGTATCATTCATTGATCGTGTCTGGCAATCATCATGCCCACGCCCGCCCCCCCCTCATTCTGGCCCATTGTACCAATATGAAAAATTCATGCCGTCGAATTATGACGATCGATCTTTGCATCTGATTGTCTCATTAAAAGAGTTCAGCAGCCCTACGGAAAGAAATGTAGGCTACACACTATACAAGCGGTGAATGTACTTGGTAGATCTGTGGTGAAAAAAAAGTTGTGGGTAGATCTTTGAGGTGATAACATCTTCTTAAACTTATACGATAGCGAAAGTACATAGACCTATGATGACTACATTTACATTGGTACTTGATGATTCAGAGTCCCAAAGCCATCTCATTTCTTTCTGATTCAAAGGTGTCAAGCCATCTCATTTATCATGAAGTAACGTCTCCACGATGATGATATTTATATCCATCCGTGCTTTAAGGTTCAAACTTTAAAGTGATCTCACATTAGTGACCTACCTATCATGAAGCAACATCACATTACCAAAATCCAGACCGCAATTCGAGAGAATCTTCAGACGAAGGAGCCAGCTCCGAGATGTTCATTCGTAAAGTGCAAATCCCAATCACCGGGTTACCGAACCCCACACTCTCTTCACGATATCTCTCATTCCCCGTTTTCGTGAAGCCAACTATCTAATCTGCAAATGACGACATCTGAGATCCCTCTTTGATGAGCGCTTTCCCTTAAATGTAACCTCCGCGCCAGCGATACATGTCCTTTTGGTCGACTCGCATACACTTGCAAGCATTTGGAAGATCTTGTGTCACCATCGTCTGCAACCACTCCTCTTCCTGCATATACGCAGAGAGAAGGTCGGTACCACTACATAGCTCGAGAGAACTTATCATGTCACGTCCTTCAAACGAGATGCTGCATGCAAGTGAAAAGCTACAAAAGCTTCTCTTCGTTCATGGATAACTTCCGACAGATCCACATCATTTGATACGTACATTGATACACTGATACACTGATACAAACCTCATAGAAGGAGACGTCAAAATAATTACTATGGCACGAAAATGGGTATGTGCTAGATCTACAAAATTGCCGCTTCAAGGGAATGCCAGATTTGATTGCGCGGTTTTAACCTGACATCCACGCAGCTGCTCTATTAACTCCAAAGTTCGTCGCCAGTCGAAGACCACTAGAGCCCATTGGGAAGTAGCTGACCAGATACCAAGTCAAGCAGATTATTTGGATAATCGCCGAGATCAAGGTCAACGGCTTGCTTCGAAGCTGCACACAAGATTAGATTATGAAAAGATGGTGGGAAGAAATATCAATGTAAATACTCACGCCTAGACTGAAATATAGTGTCAACGCGATAGATCCGAAATAGGTCGCGGTAAACGGAAGGCGTGGCGCTGATATCAGGTGGTTCATGTACGTCCACGGGCCCATCATCGCGGCCCATGATGCGAGAAATAGCATTGAACCTAGGGTCCATCTAGATGTCACACGCTCCCAGTTAGTTTTGAGGGTGTAGATGTATATATCTTGACTTCGTAATCCTTCAAAGTCTCAAACCATTCATTGATGCTTGAGTAGTATCATGACTGATCGACAAACTTTAAGCTCCATACGCAATGCCCGACGCGTAGTTGCATGGGCGCGATGTTGCTAAAGGTTTGGGGTACTGCGACTCGTATTTGTCGAAACTTGCAGGACATGTGTTTCAGATGGCAAGGAAAGTGAGACTTACAAAATCGCAAACTTGGTTGGAAGAACGATCAAGTACGGGAATAAGACGAAACAAATAACAAAACAGGCCAATGCGCCGATATTAAACCCAGCAAATAATAAAAGTCGATCCCACCTACTCACTGAGTATGAGAAAATCAATAGTCAGTCAGCCTTCAAATAAGCAATTTTGGGTTATAACACAAAAAGACAGTCAAGCCACACTGGTAAACGACGCCACTGTACGTCGCACCAGGTGGCGGCGGATGCAGGGACAGTGCAACGTGTGGGGAAGTGAGAAAGTTAGGTAGGTTGACTTACAGGCAAACCATCCTTCTTCTTCTTCGCGGCGATTTCGACCAGGCAGAGGCGCTCCCGCACCCTCTGTGGTAGGCAGTCGAACATAGCCACTATCTCCAAATGGATTCAGCGATTTTATCGAGGATAATAGGCCACCGGTCTGCTGAGCAGTGTTTACGGGTAGGTCCGGGTCGCGACGCGACCAGCCTAAGGAATTCATGGAATCTCTGAAAGAGGAGGAAGCCATGGTCGCGATGATCTTTCGGTAGTTATGGCTATATGTAGTACCGATATTGTTTCCCCACCCCCGTCGTTGCTTTCGCAGATGCCGTGAATGTTCAAGATAAGGTAGGTAATTGATCCGAGTTCAAGAACCTAGTTTAGAGATGGACCGAAGAGATGCGATCGATTCGGGGTATTTTGTTGAAGAAAATACGGCCGTTTATGTCCTACTCAGTATGATTCGTCTGCAGGTATGTCGTGCGTTAATCGACCTCGTGGAAAGAATGCGACTGGTTTCTTTGCAAATGTTGAAAAGGGGTGTCCAATGACCTATTCAACGGACAGGGTTTTGGTTGAATGGAATATCTCTATGCAATGAAAGATCTCCTCGTGACCACTCTAGAGGCTCTTAATGATGAAATCGAATAATGGATGTCTGATGAAGGTGGGATCTGAGGACAGTTTGTCGCAGTCAGCAGGAATGGGGTGTGGTGGTATAGCTCCTAAGGATTGATCGGAATGAAGAGCAATAAGCGCTCTTTTAGCTTTGAGCTCAAGTTGTATGCGACAAGCCCTTGTACTTTATTTTGGAATTATTATGGTGGGTTCCTTTTATCGCTGATGGTGGTGGAAGAGTCAGGTTTGGGTGTAGGTGGTATTGTTGATAGGCAATCATGGGAAAGCTTATGATGATGGGAAGTTGTTGCTTTGACGCTAAAATATCTCACATAATATGCCGCTAGTCGGTAGGGGGTTTGGAAATGTACCGGTACACAGACGCCCTTGACGAACCAGCCAGTCCAGTTAATGAGTGACAAGAACGATTTAGCTGCGATAATCAGGTCACACAGTATTTTATTCACCTAGTAGCGTATAGTGTCGTCAGATCTGGTGAAATCTGAATCCATGGAAGTAGAACTAAGTGGAAAGACGCAACTGTACTAGGTCTTCTATTATACATTTACGCGCAGGAGGAGTACGAAATATCTGTATCCGAAAATAGGACTGTGGCACAGTCTTAGAGTAGATGTCTACCTACATACAGTACAATGCATCGTAGCCTATTCCTCTTCAAGGCCATAGGAATCCCGCAAGTCTTGCATGATTCCCTACCTCACATACCTTATCGAGCTTGCGTATTAGCGTGTGGTTCAACTTTGAGACATTCAACCCTCCATTGCAATCCTTCTGGGCAAGGTAGCAAATACCGGACGGACATGGATCAATAGATCTGATTAAGGTTGTAAAGCTGCAAATGTAGAAGCGAGAGGGTGTGAAGAGGCATGAAAAGGTGTGGATGGTGGTTCGCTAGGTTCGAGAGGATGGGAAAGTATGAGTCTTCGATACCATTTACTTCTGATTATTGAGTGAAACCTCCCCAACCTTTTATTAAAATCTTGGAAAACCTGGTAGAGACTACTTTCAAACCTTTCTGCAAAGTCAAGTGACTTGAGGTTGTATGCACGAGTGAAGAACATAAAAGGATATCCTCGCCTCCTGAACCTCTCAACTTCTTCTAACCAAATTACCGAAGTTTGAGCCACCGTCTACTTCTTCTACCTACCTACTTACGACCTACCTAGGTATTCAGCCTGAATTCCTTTATACTGGCTGCATAACATTTGTGTACACTTGCACAAACAGCTACAAGATCAATAACCTCAAACTCAACTTTGATATCACCCATCCTTCGCTACCTTTCCAGCCGAGGTCTTGGTACTACAAGCTACAAACTACAAGCTACATACGACATACGATACTACACACTTACGATCGACCTTACTTCACTTCACTCCTCTCTTCGATATTGGGTTGGACTACCTACCTATTTTATCCCGTCTTACCCAATCGTGTAAGACTTTCGGTTGTACCATCTCATCTCATTTGCTTGTATCAACGGCCGAATTCCTCAAGGTTTTTCAGACGTGGAAGCTTGCACCCGTTTCACCGGACAGGCTGAACTCCATTCTAATACACGTCTTGCCGGTCTTGTCGGCGACATATCAGATTTATTGGATTTCCTGGATCTCACTCCTACTCTCTCACGGAAACAAGGAAACAAGGAAACGAACATTGCCTTTTCTTGCCGATAAAGATTTGGCTTCCGTTGCTACCTAGATCCTTTTGACCCTTTTCTTCCACTACGAACCTTGATTGCAACATTAACGGATTCTGCGGAGGAGACATTTATCTGCTTTATTTATTTATTTATCTATCTATTTATCGACTGGGTATCTATCTATCTAATCCTTATCAACTATCTACCCCGCCATTCAAAATAAGCTCCTTGGAAGCATTTTGGCGACGGAATAATAAATTGCATTCCTTCTTTGCCATTTTGATTCGCAAAGAGCTCCATATTCTTGGAAAATACGGTACTTGACTCCCAATTTCCTTCCCCTTGCTTGCTTGCTTGCTTGCTTGCTTGCTCTTCTCTCTTTCCTTGGCTTCCCAGCTATTTCATTCGTTGAATTGGCAAAAGCAAAAAATATACAACCAGTACCACGTTTGACAAGAATTAATAAAGAAGCCCTCGCTCTTCTTGACCCAATCAGAAAACTAATTGGGAGAAAGATTGTCCTACATTTTCGAAAAGTCCATCCATCTTTCCCTCTCGGTCGGTCAAATTATTACACTCGAGCATTTGATCGCCTTGGTACTTGTTAAGGAAGGACAGAATAATCGAAAGACGAGTTACCCTTCTGCGATTTATTCATTTCTGCTATTCTACGATATATGACAGATAATAATAAGGCTGGTATCTATTCCACATCGAGTTAGGAATTCTATGCCATTAATTCCAGCGAAATCGCCCCTCAATTGCTTCTACCAGGTATCTATAAAGAAGAAGCTTGGGACCCGACCCGATCAACTTCCTCTAAACCTATCAATACTTGCTTGACTCATGTAGTCACATCGACAACATATACACACACACACATGTACAGACACATATCCACACACATATACATATAACCACATAATTCATTCCCACTCTCTCCTACAATTATTCACATATACATACATACATACATACATACAGCAAGGTACCACGCACCACGCACCACTCATCACTCACCACTCACCACCTACATTCCTGCGGAACATCAAGGAGGTCGAATCAAAACGCAATCCGATAACTATCCGATACCTCTCCGACAACCTACAGTATCTTTCCCTTCGTCAATCAATAAATTCACCGAACAATTCTTCCATTTCCAGATTTGACATCGCTAGACGCGGTTCATTCGTCATTACATTACGCCAAGTCCCGAATTGACCGACCATCCCACCCCGGATTTCCAAAGAACAAGGGAAAGAAAGGAAGGAAAATCTCATTTCACTCACTGTCGAGGAATCCGAACCAATAAATCCATTCAGAGACGGGAAAAAGAGGCCAAGAAGAGGAATCCGGTCAAGAAAAAGAAAGGATTCGAATCTAGTGAATTAATACTTGGTACGGAATACAGACGACGGAATACCTAGGTAAATCCCAATCCTCAAGTCTTGTTACCTCTCTCTCTCCCTCTCTCCCTCCCTCCCTCCCTCCCTCCCTCCCTCCTCTCTCTGCACTCCACTGCACATCCAATTTCGCAATCAATTTACGCCTCAACCTCAACCTAGTACGATTCAATTCTAACCTTCACACTTGAACCTTTAGGGAAATTTCAGGGAAAAAAACTCAAAACAATTATTCAATCTTAGTCTTCTTTTCTCTCACACTGCGTTGCGTCGCGCTGCGCTAAATAAGATTTCATTCAATAAAGGATATTTTAATTATTTCCTGCCTTCTCACAGAAACCATCCTTCTCGCCCTCTTCCTCGATCGACATCTTACAGGAACTTCTCTCCTCTCGACTTTTGGTCTCATCACACAAGAACATTCGAATCTTCATTCTCAACAAAAGAAATTAAATGTTCTTCGACTTATCAAATCAATCAGCCATTAGAAATCACCCCGTGCAACCCTCGGCCATCACTACCGAGAGCTAGAAAGAAAAGGTTATCCCTCCCTCCCCCCACCGCCTTTCAACGAAATATCGTGAGTTATCCCACACAACGGCTGTTTTGGCACACATTTTTGGGAAATTCCTCTCCCCAATCATAACTTCTCCGCCTTTTTCTAGCGCACTCTAGAAAAGGTAACCTTCCTTCCCCTCTTGGGTTGACAACTCAATTATCCTTCTCTCATTCTTCTCCCATCTTTTTTTTACCTTGCTAGGACTCATCAAAGGAAGAAGAAAGATAGAATACTAACAATCTATCGGACAAGGCCCCCTCGCGATAATAAATTTATCACTTCGCCCTACCTACCTTATCAGCCAAATCAAAGACCACATAACCGTCGTGGCCCTTATTTATCCAACAACAAAGCTCAAAGGATTACAAGAAGATCGATAGGATTTATTTACTCAGGAGTCAGCATCAGCTTCATTGCCGCTTACATCTTCGAAACTCGACAACCGTCTGCCCGCATGTAAGTGCGCATCCTTTTTCCATATATGCATGTTCCCCCCCTATGACGACTTGGCAAACAGAATACTATGCATTGTGGTCATAAAGCATGACCATTGGTTATGCGAACAAATATTTTGTCATCTTGTAGGGTAATTACAAGCATAGTATCAATTCCGTGGCAAATCTGGGGATATGCTTGTTTCTCATTCGAAATTGGCTTTTTTGAAC
The DNA here is from genome assembly GCF_014898535.1 of Botrytis deweyae. Classification (NCBI taxonomy): domain Eukaryota; kingdom Fungi; phylum Ascomycota; class Leotiomycetes; order Helotiales; family Sclerotiniaceae; genus Botrytis; species Botrytis deweyae. The sequence goes on from NW_024066211.1 coordinate 2,145,246, forward strand.
CTTTGACAGTGGCTAACGTTTGTCACACACATAGATAACGATCACCTTTTGTTCATAAGAGGTACAAATACAAACCAACAACCACGTACAAGACATATAACTTCCTCAAAGACCTTATAGTCAGGCGTCAAAATAGCTAAAATGGCTGGCACGGGTGCATTAAGCCCGTTTATCAAAGACGAGCCGGATGATCAATTCTTCTCCTCCCACAACCAAAGATTCATGTCGAACCCACAAAGCTTCGGTCTTACGCAGACACACTTCAATCAATTCGGTTCCCATGGAGGCAGCATCAATCCCAATGATTTGAATGTTGGCAGTAATGCCATGGCCATTCCAAACAGTGGATACGGTACCTCGTTCCAGAACAACTTCACAACTCAGCCATCAAACCCAAGCGCAAGCTTCTCAAAGGGCATCTCGACTTTTGGCGATGACGAATTGCTAGATAGTCTAGACACCTTGAACACTCATGGCGGTATGCAGAACGGAGGTCAAGACTTTGGCATGGAATTCGACTTCAACAACGGACACAACATCTATGCAAGCAATAATGGAAATGGCCTGGCTGTTGACCCAAACATGAATGGCTATTCGAATACTCCAGATGGCGATCCTATCCAGAGTCCCTTTGTTCACAATTTCAACCATGCGCAATTTAGGCATATGCAGACCCAACACAACTTTAGCTCGTCGCTGCAGTCCCCTGCTTCATATGCAGGTTCGCCATTAAGTGGTGGGGATTTGCATAATGGAGCTGGAGACAGCAACTTTACCAAGCAACAACGGCCAAGATTGAGTCAAGTGGGATCTGGAAGAAGGCAATCGAGCACTAGAAGTCCACTGACACCGAAAACTCCTGTGATATCATCTCTCAATATTGGATCAACGGATCACTCGAGCTTTCCTTCTCAGCCAATTCGCACCAATCATGCCCACCGACACCAAAAAACCTCGTCTAACCAATGGGATCAGCCACCCAATAGCCTTGGTTCCTTCCCAGGTTCTGAGTTCGGTTCGCCTATCCAAGGAGTTCATCCAAATCCTCAAATTTCCGACATTCTCAAGGGTACTTCGATGCCAACCAAACTCAACAATGGTCACGGCGCAGCGAATGCACCTGGTTTACAATCCCAAGAAATGAAGAGAAGACGCCGACGGGAATCACACAACCTTGTTGAGAGAAGAAGGCGAGATAACATCAACGAGCGCATTCAGGAATTGAGTCATCTTGTTCCCTTGCATCGACTTGAGGATGAGAAAGTACGCAAGGCCATTATGAACAACTCTCCTTTGTCTCCAAGCCTCACGGCTGTATCACAACCACCAAATGGAATAAGCCCTCCCCAAGCTACCTCGGGTCTTGCTGGCCCTGGTGCCAGGAGGGCCACGGGTAACATTACTACCGGTATCCCGATCGAGGAAAAAGACAAGGGTCCAAATAAGGGTGACATTCTTAATGGTGCCGTAAGCTGGACCAGAGATCTTATGTGGATGTGTCATCATCAAGCTCAACAAATGGAAGATCTAGCCAATCTTATCGCTGAGTTGGGAGGAACATGGCCATACGAGAAAACTGAAGATGAGAAGCGCATGCATACCGAATTGATGGATGCTATGACGAAGAATGGCGAAGCTAGTTTCGAATACACCCGACGTCCAGGTACAGGTTTAAGGGTACCTAAACATACCGATTATAGAGGTGAACCAGACCGTGGCTCCAACTTCTCTCAGCTCGACAACTCTCTGAGCCCAGACAATCATAGCAGTACAGATGTTGGTCAAACTGGTATGGGTGGTCCAGGTCAATACTGGAGTGGACACAATAGTGGAGGTAGCGGTCCTGGCTCTATTGGTGGCTTCAAAGAAGAGGATGAATACAACATGGATCTCGGACAATGAGGAATCTATACTGTTGTTCTATGAGCAATTTGTTGTTCAAGTGTGGGAGAATTTCTTACAGTTTTTAAGGCAAAGCAACAAGGAATTGGTTACCAGTTTGCATGCACTTTTTCGCTTCGCCTTTGTGTTTTTAAATTACTGGTGTTTTCATCTTTGCATTTAATGGTAGTTATGGGGCTTGATTTGGCTTGGTGTTGCTTGCGGTTTGAACATTGCTCGCAGAAGGCGAGTCAATCATGTGGATGGAATATGGATACTAATGGCTTTGACGATAATGGCTTTGACGATATGGGTTGGAATTTATAATTTGTTGGAGATGGATATTGGTTTCACTTGCATGCATCACTTTTCTATTTGGTTTTGGTTTTTACTATCTACTTGCATCTATCTTTGCGGTCTGGGCTCCTTCACATGATACCTGTGCATCGGAATACCGATGTTTGCCTGTTGTTTTTCCTATGTTACTTGACGACTGGATGGATTCACGACTAAACGGGTTTACGAGTATATGGACTGGATCGACAGGATTGAATGGGGCTCTTTTTCCAGCATTTGATTTGCTACCTGCTACCTATTTTCTTTTAACTCCCGCACAATACATTAGCTAGCTTAGTTAGTACTTGTCATCTTTTCTGCCCTTCTGGTAGATTGGATTTCAAGAGATATTCACAAGTTGCTTATCAACGAATGAAATATACGAAATGCACCCCACTCTATGGATTTTCTACATGGTTCTTTGTGTGCAATTTCATTTTTTTCCGTCCCGTCCGTCCCTTCTTTGCCCCTCCTTTTCCCGAGGACCCACTACTTGACATTGGGGTACTGAGAGATCTGTGAGGTGTATGCATGTTGATAAGCGTGTATTTATGTATGCCCTCTAAGCGCACACTCCGGCTATCGAACAGACACACGGTATGCAAGAGATCTCTGCCAGAAGTGGGTTCTGATGGACGGTAAGGAAAGCGGGTTGGGTCATGTTTATATTGAGCATTGAATCTAGGCAAATGGTCCACCAGGTCTCAAGCTTGATAACGTAATGAATGAGTTAAGAATCTTCACGCCTGCGGTTTGAATGGGTGCGTGTGTACATGTGATAACTCCGGGTAGGGATTGATTGGGGAGTTGTTGGGGTAGGATGGATGGGGAGCTCAGTTGGTTGGGGGAGGGGCTAAATTTGTGCTTGCTTTTAATGGGGTTTCTGTTCCGGGTGAAAATTGGATTTGGAATTTGTAATGGGGGGTTGGAAATGGAATTGAAGGCTCATTAAACTAAAGAGACATCTTCGACTTGGGATTGAAACGACTTAAAACTGGCTTTACTTGGTCCTTCTTCTCGTCTGTCAGGGTTAGTAGAAGTGGAGGAAGGGAAGTGAAAGTAGAAGAGGGAGAGGAATGAAGAGTTGATTGGGTGAGATGGCAGAGTCAACACAAGTTGCAATAAGATGTCATGCTTTTCTAATGACAGTAAAAAGTAATTCGAATATAACTTTGAATAGAATAGCTTTGATCCCCTTCATATTTTGAGCTGCCTACAAATGTGCTACAGTCACTGTATACAGATGATAGCTGATCACCTAGATTACGTCAAAACTCGTCATTAGAACTAACACGTTTTGCTATAATTGAATATGAATTTACAGTATAATTGAATATAAATTTATAGCATATATCTATACAATCCGATCGAATCTTAATGATAGAATTTGAAAAAGAAGAATAATTTATTTTGATAGATTTATTGATTTGATTAAATTATATGTATTCGAAACATAATGAATTAGAGATTCCAAGAATCAATAGTAATAGGCAAGATTTAGAGAATTCTTATGAGGTATCGTTTGAATAATATGATTCCAATTATATAATCTATAACGAAAGTAAAAAGGCTTGGAATAAATACTATATTTTAAATAGAGAAAATGATTACAAATATTATATAAAATATAGTAAACTGATATTTTTAAGTATTAATATAAATAAGCTTTTTGTTAACTCTTTATAGCTAAAGATAATAATAACTTTATTGGTACTTTCTATAATTATTTTCACAGTAAATTGTTCTCATACCCTTCAAAAGTCATTTTAATATTCTTAAACTCTAAACTGACATTTGTTTAACTTTTATGTTTTTTAGATTTAATATTAGAATCAATTGATGTAATGTTAGATTTTAATTATTAAAAACTAGATTTTATAATAAACGAATAAATTGTATATAAAAGTGTTATATTCTATTTGTATTGAACTGAATTTCATGAATATAATATTATTTTCCCTTTTTTTGTAAAAACGAATTAATATGAAGCAGAATCTATAATTTTGAGATAGATTTTGTTATAAAGTCTATATAAATTTTGAAGGGTATCAAATAAAATAACCACCACTTCGTTTCGAGGTATAAAAAAATTGAAAGACTTTTGAAAGATATAAAAGTAAATTGCTATTATTTGTAATATTATAGAGAATCGATATTTATATTTCCGTTATATAATTCTCGAAATACTGAGTTCTAAGAAGACTTCTTTCTATTGTTGAAATAGCGATTTTGGAAGTATTTGGAGATCTAAAGGTTTTTCAAAAAGTAGTTTGTATATTGTCTTAAATGGAGTAAATCTATTATGAACTTTTGATAAATTTTTAATAATATATTTAATCATGATGAGTCTAATAATTATACTTCTGATGACCATAATTTCATTAATGATAAATCTAAGAATAAAAAATCTATTAACAATAAATATAAAGCTGGAAGGTCTGAGGATAACAAGTCTAAATATAGTAATCAATATCTGTCTTTATGCTTCGCTTTCTTCTTATATTCAATTCGAAAAGAGGGCTAGAGATACTATTAAGTCTAATCTAAAAAATTTGATAAATCTAATAAATCTAACAAATTTGATAAATCTAATAAATCTAATAAATCTAAAAAGTTTAAAAATCTAAAAAATCTAATAAATCTAATAAATCTAATAAATCTAATAAATCTAATAAATCTAATAAATCTAATAAATCTAATAAATCTAATAAATCTAACAAATCCAATAAATCTAACAAATCCAATAAATTTTATAAATCTACTAATATTCCACTCCAAATACTTATAATAATATTGAAGTTTTATTTTTAATATATATAATAATAATTATAATAATAATAATATTTATCAATACCTCTATATTTATTAAATTAATATAATATAATATTGATCTTAGAAATCTTTCAAGAAGTATAGAAATATATCGAGCTATAAACTTATTTAATTTTTCAAAAAGCAATTTATATATAAAGAAATTAGAATCTATTTAAATAATTATTTTTTTGTTAATTAAAATAAACCTAATAATATTAAAGATTCCAAAAAATTAGATATATTTTTCAGGAAAAAAATAAATATCAAGTAATAAAAAAACCCCCAAAAAAGATTTTCTTAAAAAAACCCATTGATCTTTATTACATTTGGAATAAAATATTATTCTCTATTTTTTTTTCAAAATTGTTGAATTGATATTTATTTGAATTGAAGAGATTATTAAAATTAAAAAAAAAAGATTTAGTTCATTTATATTGAAATTATTGATATTAGATTCGTTATATTAAACAAAATTAATAAAAAAAAATTATGGATTTCTATAAAAATTGAAGTTTTTTAATATTTAGAGGTTTTATAAAAAGACTTCAATTATAAGAAAAAAGGTTTTTGAATATAAAAAATAAAATAAAAATTTTAAGGAAATATTTTATAAAATATATATTAATATATATATAACAATCAATATTTTATTCATATATCTATAACTATTTTATATAAATAAAAAGAAAAATTAGATCTTTTATTTTATAATAATGTATTGATTTGAATATATATAGCATTTTATATTAGTATATAATATAATTATGAAAATATTGATTTTGATATCACCTTGTATAATGAATAATATATTATCTATTATAATTAGAAAAATAGTAATTCTTTAATGAAAAGTGTATATTCTTAAAAACAATAATATTTAGTATTATCATATTTATTATTTCAATTTTATTGAATTATTTTAACTTTATAATATAGTATTAATTCTTTATATTGTTAGACTAAAGCTTATTGTTTTTATAGGGATAAAGTAATTTGATAATATAAAAAGTAATGGGAAATAATAGATTTAAAAGGAAACTATATATTCTTAATATATATTAAGAGAAAATAAATATAAAATTTATAAATAATAAATTAAGAGAGCTATAATAAAATGATGATTTTTCAAAAAGAATTTAAAAAACTGAAAAATAAAAATAGTTTTTTAAAAGAAATATATATAATATTATAATTAATTATAGTTTTTATAATATTTTAAAAGAAGTTGAATAAAAAAAGGGATTATTATAATAAAATGGAAAATGTAGGGTTTTTATAAGTGTATTAGAGGGATCTATAAATAAAGGTTCTTAAATAAAATAAGTATATATTATAAGCAATTTCAAGGATTCAAAAAGGATTGTTCAGGAAATTGTTGAAGGGTTTTAATAAAAAAATTCGAGAAGAACTAAATTTTTCTTTTTCTTTTCATCTGTTTTATTCAATTAAAACCATATTTAGATATATCATATAGCTTTAGTATAATTAGATAGACTGAATCGATTATGAATTTACTATTATTATTGAAGTGATAAGAATATCTTAATATTACAAAACCTTTTTATTATATTTTATTTACTATTTAGATTAAACATATAAAAAAAAGAATTTTATTAGAAATAAGAAGGAAAAGCAAGAAAAAGAAAGTAAGTGCTTTCAATAAAAAAAAATATTAGATAATATAGAATAGGATTAAATGATATGAATGAATTTGATCGATATAAACAATTATAATATTAGAAATAAAAAGTGTTTGAAGGCTTTAATTATCAATAGAAGAAAGAATAAAGATAATTATTGAAATTATAATTTAAATTTAATTAGTGATTTTTGATATAGTATTAAATACTTGAAAGTTTTTTAATAATTATAAGAATATTACAAATTGATATTGTAATATTTAAAATGATTTTAATGGTTTTCAATTGTTAAATAAAAATAGTTTTTGTATTATCAAATAAAGTAGATTATTAAATTTAAAATAATTTTTCAAAAAAGCTGTTTTATATAATTAATCAAAAAAACATTATTGAGTAATGTAATTTATATTAAATAATAAAATTATAATTCTTTTTCAATCTTTTGAAATATAGAAAACAAATCCAACAAACTATTACAAAAAAAAGTTTATATTATCAATTTTGAAAAACAAAATGATTTTGATAAATTTTTAAATTTAGAAAAAAAAACTAAATATTTGATAAAAATTATAAAGTTTTTTTTAAAAAAGTTATTAATTAAAAAATCTTAAATATTCATATTAAATATAATACAATTTATATTTAAAAAGAAATTCAATAATATTATATTTTTTTATATATAAATAAATTAGAATTATTCTAAAGTATTCAAATTGTTTTATTTTTTAAAAGAATTATATTCAAAATTATTGATAATATTAATAATCGATTTTTATAAATGATTAATTAATTTTTAGTTAAAAAAAGTAAATATCTTTAAAAGAAACAAATGTCTTTGTTTAATTATAGAATATTATATTATATTGAATTCAATATATATTATAATTATCAAATATTATATTAAAATTAATAAAAAACTATCCTCCCTTACAAGTGACACAAAAAATGGCACATATATCCTTTTAATCTTAATTCATATTAATTACTACAACTTTAAAATTAATTATTAAATCACAACATAATGATATCAATTTACCATAATTATTATAAGAATAAAATATATTTTTAATAGTATAACAGAATTCTTATTAAAGCTAAAACCCAGGTTATATTTAATGAAATAATTGATAGAATTATTATTATTTTCAAAGTTTAAGTATTCAAAGTTTACAATATTGTATTTTATATTGGATATCGATATTAGCATAATTGTAATTTAAGGTGTTTTTATAATTCTATAGTATGTAAAAAGATTAAAGGAATAAAAAAAACCCTTACTTCTTGTAATATATGTATTATAGAGATTATAATTCAAATAAAGGGTTTTGAGATTAGATCCTTTAATTGAAAGTAATTAGGAAAAATATATGGATTAGATTAATCTAAAAGGATTATTATATAAACTATAGAATTTATAGAATATCGAAAATATATAATTTATTATAAAGGATGGGTTATACAAAGAATAGCTGCTGCTAGACTTCAATTTGCTTACAATATACTAGCTAAATACCCTAATCCAAAGGATTAAAGAAGAATTAGGTTTTCTAATAAGTATTATTGGGATTTCGGATTTGAGGGAAAGTATAGGATTATTAGAAAGCTAGGTCAGAGGCTTTGTTTTGAATGTATTTAGTTTAAAGGGATAGAAAAGAAGGAATACTGTAATAAACAATACTACTAAATGATAGTGGACTACAACTTTAAGAGTAATCTTATATATTACAATATTTCTGGGAATCGGAATAGCAAATTGTTCTATAAGGTTTATATCAATATTATATTGAATAGGAAGATAAAGCGATGATTAACTGTATCAAAGGATTTCGTATTCGAAGAAGATAGTGATTCAGAATACAGCTATAAAAACAAGAAGAACAATATAGTAAAGAAATGGAAAAAAGATTATAATTTAGAAATCTATCAAAACTGTTATAATAGTTCTAATCTCTTAATTATTGAAAATATCTAGTAAATCCCAAAACAAGTTGTTTGAAAGTATACCCATTGGAATGATATAACTATATAGAAGCTTATAAATAAGGGTTGGGAATAAGTTATTATTAAATATATTAATAAACTGATAGATATTATACCTTAGAGATTTAAGAATGTTATTAAAATAAAAGGATAGTTTATTGGATAATGAAAAGGTAATTAAAAAGATAGTTTTTAGAATGATTTCCTTTTCGAAATAATTCATTTTCAAAGGGAATTGAACTATGATATTATTTTATATCAATTATATAATTATATTACTCAAAATAATACTCTATATAGTATTGATATTAATTTTTTTATCTTATACTAAATCTTAAAGTTTTAAATATAACGAATTTAAAAGTTTCTATTAATAGAAGCGAGTCAATCATTTGTAATGAATTATTTTATGAATATTATATTTAGAATTATAAAACTTATATAGAATTAATCTCTAATATTGAATTAATAAAACTATTATATTATTCTTATTATAAATATAAAAAATGATGGTATTGAATCAATTGAAAGAGAAATGTTATTTTATTGAATAAGAATTACGAATTTGTATATACTATTTTTCCTGTTACCCGCGAGCCTCCTTAACATACAGGATTTAAAACACAGTTCATAACTGGAAGCTGATTGGTCTAGAAAGTACGTAAGGCCTGTGCGGGATATCGGAGGTTCGGGATTTGCGATAAGAGAGATAAGGAATTAGAAAGAAGAAAGGATTAGAAAGGGGAAGGGATTGGAAAGGGGAAGGGATTGGAAAGGGGAGGGGATTAGAAAGAGGAGGGAAGAAGAGGGGGAGGGGATTAGAAAGGGGAGGGAGAGGGGATTAGAAATAAGAGGGGGAGAGGGATTAGAAAGAGAAGAGAATGAGAAAGAGAAGGGGGAGAAGGAGAGAGGGGAAGTTTAGAAAAAGGAAAGGATTAAAAAGAAAAGAGAGATTAGATTTATTAGATTTAAAAAGGAGAATTAGATTTATAAAAGGGAATTAGATTTATGAGATTTATATTTGATTTATTAGATTTATTAGATTTATTAGATTTAGGCTTAAAGACGCCTTCGGCGCCCTTTTGCGAGCCAGAAGCGAGAGGCTAGCGAAACCTATTTATTATTATTATTATTATTATTATTATTATTATTATTATTATTATTATTATTATTATTATTATTATTATTATTATTATTATTATTATTATTATTATTATTATTATTATTATTAAAAGCTGCGCAGCACGAGTGTAGGCGTAGATTCTGAGTGGCGTTAAAAATAACTACAGAGAGCGCTAGCAAGGCCGTTATTATTTTCAGCCACGAAGGGCCGAGAAAAAGCTCGTTTCTTATATTTTATTAATAATAATTCTATATTGAATAAAAAAAATTAAGATATAATAGAATTATTTAATATTGTTAAGATTATTTGATGAAATCTATTTTTATTATATATAAAATATTAAAATCTAATTATCATTATAAACAATTCAAAAAGGTAGTATAATGTATATGTAATTGTTTAGCCAATAATATTGATATTGAAAAATGTAAAAGATAGAATAGGATATGAATTGATTAATAAATTGAATATATTTATATATTTATGTATGGACAAGGGAATTCATTCAAGGGAATTCACTTCAAAGGATTCACTTCAATACAAAGGCAACTGTATTAAGGTTATTAGGCGAAAGCGAAGGAGACTAGC